>NW_027491686.1:0-600000 GCF_021521415.1 Bidens hawaiensis | reverse complement strand
TTAATATACTAGATTAAAGCCCGTGTTTCACACGAGTGAAAAATATAATAAAAGTAAAAATTATTATTATATATAATATGTAAATTCAATTGTTTCATATAATAATTTTTATCTATGACTTTTTTTTATTAAGTTTTTAATATATTATGCACTATAATTTTAAGTTAAATACCAAATATTGATGTTTGATTTATTTCAAATAAAATATTCATACCGATATTTTTATATTAAATATTGTGTGTATAAAAATGATATATATTGTGATTTTTATATATTTCCTTTTCCTAAACCTTTGAAATTACATATTTCCCCAAAATACAAGTTTTTAATACACAATGTACAATGCTCTTTAAACATGGTTTGGGAAAATATGTAATTTCAAAGTTTAGGAAGGGGAAATATGTAAATGCTCCTATATTGTGATTTTTACATATTTCCCCTTCCTAAACCTTTGAAATTATAAAAACTAAATTTACAAAGACTAAGGTTTTGTTGTAAAAAAAAATATATATATATTATATTTTAAAATAAAGAGAGAAACGAACAATCTTAAATGCTTGTATTAAAGAGATATGAGAAGACAATGTCATATTGTGAATTATAAAAGTGCTAACAATTAAATATAAATTTGGTTTTATACTTGAAGAGAAATCACATTTATATATGTTAAGTCAAGAAATCCAAAACAATTACCATTTTAGTGGTGTTGGTAAGCAATTTGGTTTGAAACATGAGGTTTTGGGTTTGAAACTTGTATCACACAATAATATATTTTTTAAAATTTTATAAAACCTTACGGGTCATAGGTTATAATAGGAAAACGGGTCATGGGTAATAAAATAATAGAAAATAGTGACATGACATCTATTTGGCATCCTATGTGAAGTGTCTAGTTAAATGTCATGTAGATAACTTGTATTGCTTTAATAGTATAGCTAGATATTCGGTCTAAAAAATTTTATATGCTATAATAGGCATAAATATATGAATAACATCAAATCTATACTTATGAATTATAGCTGAAACGTTAGATCTGCTTATAATAACACGATATGTTTTTACATCGAGCTCATTTAATTTAGTTTGGTTTCCTTGGTAGTTCTGGTTATTTTGTTTTTCAAACTAATTATATACAAAATCACAAAATAAAAGCTCTTGTTTTTTTAACAACTTAGATCAAATATATTAAAAGGTCCGGCAAATATATATGCTTTTAAAACGATTTCCTAATTATAAAAGGAAAAAACACATTTTGAAACCCTATTAAAGTTTACTAATAGTCGACGTATCAAAAAAAATACAATACGATTTCAAGAAGCGTAGTATGTGCCGACCTCCATTTTTGGACCGAAATTTCCACATTTTGCATACAATTTGATACTTCCAACTTCCAAGTTCCAACAAAAGCTTACATGCAAACAAAGTTGATAGAGAAGGTATGACTTTTGTTTTTGATGGGCTTGTGCGCCTCCTCCAATCTCCAATGATCAAATACATACAATTCGAAACTTCAATTTTTTTTCTTTATTGATAATGATGAATCATCGGTAATTGAGATGACCATAACAATCAAAATACTTATATTTTCATTTTCAAAAATATAAATATTAGGTGTATTGGGTTTTATTAATCACAGCTACTAATATTAGGTATATTGGTTTTTATTAATTACACTATTATTTGTTTGTTGTCGGTCCCAACTAATGAATTGTCTGCTAACGGTCAGCGACTAACAGAATCCTAATGCGGTTGATTGCAGGTCGCTATTGGAAAATTCACACTTTTTGCTGGAAAACTCAACTTGAACATTTTCACCTCTACCAACTGACTCACCACAAACCAACCACCATCACTTGAGCACCACCAAACAAATCCGACAATGGTTCTATGGCTTCAGCGACCTCAATAATTGGGGCTTTTACTCGAAAAAAAGTTTAGAAAGGTCTAATCTAAGGTTGCAAAAGATTCTTGGTATGAAAATGTTGAGTTTTTCTGAAAAAATGTGAGTTTTCTAGCAATTTTTTTTCCGTCGACCTGCAACTAAAGTCGTTAGAATTCTGTTAGTCGCTGAATATTGGGAACAAATATAATAAAAGGTGAGATCGTTATCAGCCAATTCGTTAGTTGGGATCTGCAGTGAACAAAAAATAGTAGTTGTGATTAATAAAAACATATACACCTAAATATTATAACATAACATAATCACTTTCTTAAGGTCTTGTATTTAAGAAGAACTATAGTGGCGGTCCTGAAAATTCATGTGTCTCAGCCGAGCCAGAAAAAAAAATGTCCCTCGAGCTTAACGAACTAAATAATGTGAACTAATTTTTTTAAATGAAGATTAATGTTATGGCAATAAACATATAACAATTAGTAAAATCACGGTATTAGAATGTGTTTATCACGAAAGTGGGCTTATAAGTGTTCGGACATTATATATATGATCAGGATCATGTGAGAACTTTTTGAGAATTGATAACTATAAGAATCATTTTGGACCACAAAAAAACCCAAAAATAAAACAAATCATAAAACAAAAAAAAACAAAAAAGTAAAAAAAAAGTTAAAAACCCAAAGTTCTTCTTTATCATTCCGGTTTCTAAATAAAAAAACATAAAAAAAAATTCTTGGTCTAGCTAAATTATACATATATGTATAATATGTACATATATGTACACACATGTTTTTTCCTATACATATGTATAATTTAAGGTAAATAATAATGTACATATGTGTACATTACGTAACTATAGATTAAATGAAGTATACATATGTGTATAGGTATAACACGAATTAAAAAGAAAAAAAATCATTTTTTTTATGATACATATATGTATAATATGTACACACATATATTTTTCTATACACATATATATAATTTAAGGTAAATGATAATGTACATATGTGTACATTACGTAACTAGAGATTAAATGAACGTATATATATGTGTATGGGTATAATACGATTTAAAAATAAAAAGAATTTCGTTTTTTTAATGAAACCGGAATGAAATATAAGAATTTTTGATTTTTTACTTTTTTAAAATTTTCGTGTTTTTTTGTTTTATAATTTTTTAGCTGTTTTTTTTAGTGGTCCAAAATGGTTCTCAAAGTTCTTAATTTGCCAAGAGTTCTCTTAGGATCATTACCCTATATATATATATATATATATATATATATATATATATATATAGGGGAGGGATCTTTTGAGAACCATGTTGAGTTGTAATAACTTAAGAACTCCATTCTATGCCACACATTTAATTAGGTGGATTGGAATATGTGGTTGAGATTAAATCTGGCAAAAAGTCAAAGTAGGAGAGAGAATAAAGATGTAAGTGGTTATACTAACTTTTACGTCCGTTACACATGTGTAAAAAGTCGGCTCGGTGGGTAAAAAATTCTGTAATTTTTTACGTGTATGTAACTTACATATATTACGCATGTGTAAAAAAATTCGAAAAAAAAATCTTGTTACACTACGTTCTTTCGAGTTCTTAAAACTCAAAGGGGTTCTCATTTGAAATCTCCCCTATATATATATATATACATATATATATATATATATATATGTAGAAAATGGTTCAAATAAGAATAAGAAGTTTTCTAGAAATGGTAAGAACCAATAGATTTTTAACATGTGGTAGTATAATCTACGATAAAAGAATAATTTTAGGAAATTATGTCAGTTTTTGATAATTTTAAATCTCAACCATTGATTAACATGATCCAATAGCTATGATTTATTCCTAGTATTTCTAGAAAACTACTTCTTTTTACTATAACCCTCTCTCTCTCTCTCTATATATATATATAGGGAGAGAATCAAGAGAGAAGTCCTTCTTAAAGAAAGAAGTAGAGAACTAATAAAGAAATATTTTTAATTTAATTAAAAAAATATTTTTAGATTTTCGTTTTTACCATTATTCTTATATATTGTTACCATTTACTCGAAAAAATAAAAAAAATAAAAAAATAATTAAAAAAAAAACTTGTAGTGCACATATGCGATACATCGATTTTTTTTATTGCATATGTGCACTAGTGTGTATTTTGATATGTGCGATAATGTTGAATAGCATATATCCAATATTTTGTATTGTATTAGTGCAATAATGTTATATTATATATAAAAATGCCAAAAAAACATTATAGTGCATATGTGCATTAGTGTTGTATTACGTATATGCAATAGTTTGTTTTGAGTACAATTATTACTTTATTAGTGTTTGTATTTGCATATATTTAATAGTGTGTATTGTATAATGCAATTTTGTTGTATTATATGCAATAAAACACTATTGTATATATGCAATACACATTAGTGCACATACGCACTACATCGCTGTTTTTTTAGGAACAATATCATCTTATTAGAAGGAGGAAAGAAAAAAAAATCGCAAAATATTTTTTTAAAAAAAGTTAAAAATAGTTTTTATTAGTTTTTTAATTCTCTAGTTCTCTCTTTAAGAGGAGTTCTCTCTAGATCCCACCCCTATATATATATAGGAGAAGTATAGTTTGAAAACCCTCTTGAGTTGAGAAAACCTGCGAAAACCCTATGTAACATCGTTTTTTTTTATATGTAATATATGTTGTTACATTTCATACAGAACATCGAAAATATAAAAAAAATGTTTTGCTATTTTTTTACATTTTTTTAGTAATTTTTATATATGTTTTCAGGAGAGAGAAAATGTAAATAAACTTTTACATTTTTTATTAACTTTAATTGTGGACCACAAGATTTAATCTTTAATTAAAAACATGTGGTTGAGAATGAGTTTCTAGAGTTTTCACAACTCAAGTGAGTTTTTATTCCAACAGAACCTATATATATATATATACATATATATATATAGGGAGAGGATTAAAAGAAAACTCATATTTAGGGAGAAAACTTAAAAACTCTTAAAGAAATATTTTTAATTAAATTAAAAAAATATTTTCAAATTTCCGTTTTTGCCATTATTCTTATATTTTGGTCCCCTTCACTCGAAAAATATAAAAAAAAGCCGCTGTAATGCACATACGTATTACTGTGCGATACCGTTGTATTACACGTGTGTATTACTATGTATTTTTAAGTTCAATAGTGTTTAGTTGTATATATTCAATATTTGTGTATTGTATATGTGTAGTAGTATTGTATTATATGAAAAAATAATAATAATAAAATAAAAGTCGATGTAGTGTACATGCCCGTTAATGTTGTATTACACATACGTACTAATGTGTAATCGATGTGCGTATTAGTCTTATATTGCATATATACAATAGTATGTATCAAATATGTGCAATAGTGTTGTATACTATGCAATACAAACACTTTTGCATACATGCAATGCACACCACTACACATGTGCACTACACCGACGAGGTTACCGACAAGTTTTTTTTTTTTTTGGAACCAATAACAAATATAAGAATAATAGAAAAAATAGAAACTTCAAAAAAAAATAAAAAAAAAAGTTAAAAATAGTTTTTAGGAGTTTTCAAGTTTATCTCTTTAAGAGGAGTTTTCACTGGATCCCACCCCTATATATATATATATATATATATATATATATAATATATATAGGGAGAGAATCAAGAGAAAACTCACCTTTAGAAAGAAAACTAAAAAACTCATAAAAACTCCTAAAGAATTATTTTTAATTAAAAATAAAAAAATATTTTCAAAATTCTGTTTTAGCCATTATTCTTATATTTTCTTATATTTCACTCGAAAAATATAAAAAAAAATAAAAAAAACAAAAAAAAAACCCGCTGTAATGCACATACGTATTACTGTGCGATACCGTTGTATTACACATGTGTATTACTATGTATTTTTGAGTTTAATAGTGTTTTATTGCATATATTCAATATTTGGGTATTGTATATGTGTAGTAGTGTTGTATTATATGAAAAAAAATAATAAAATAAAAGTCGATGTGGTGCACATGTGCCCTAATGTTGTATTACACATACGTACTAATGTGTATTCGATGTGTGTATTAGTCTTATATTGCATATATACAATAGTGTGTATCAAATATGTGCAATAGTGCTGTATTCTATGCAATACAAACACTTTTGCATATATGCAATGCACACTATTACACATGCACACTATACCGACGAGGTTACTGACAAGTTTTTGTTTTCTTTTTTCTTTTTGAACCAATAACAACATATAAGAATAATGGAAAAAAAAGAAACTTCAAAAAAAAAAATTTAAAGTTAAAAATAGTTTTTTTAGAAGTTTTAGGAGTTTTTATATTTTCTCTTTAAAAGGAATTTTCACTAGAACTCACCCTTATATATATAGCCCCCGTGTTACAGGGTCCATTTAGGTTCTTGCTTTTAAACATTTTGTTGTTTTATATTTTTGTAATGATTTGTTTCTATAACGTAATTTTGTTTTGATTTGATATGTATATGTTACGTTCATTATAATTTTGAACGTTTGGGCCTTTCTAATTGAGATGTGTAGATGTTTTAGATTTTTAACGAACGAACCTAAACGAATATGAACATGTTGATATTTTAAAACGAACACACATGAACATAAATATTTGACTTATGAAAAACAGGCGGTTGATGCTGGTGACAATGGTAGTTGATGCATGAAAGGGGAGGTTGACGATGGTGGGTGGTACTCGAAAGTTAACCGTAATGGAGAGGATTGACCGACGACCGAGAATATGTAGAGGAAAGAAAATAAATTAGGTTTGATGGTGAAAATGCTTCATAAATAAATGAGATGTTAAAACCTGTTTAAGGGCCATCCAGATTTGGTGAGATCCATGACCCGCGAAAATTATTCTTTGATAATTAAGTGGTTATTTTACAAATAAATGAGATGCTATAACTCATTTAAGGGCTATCCGGATTTGGTGAGACCCATGACTCGCGTGTTTTGTAACTTAAGTTCTCAACCATAATACGTTACATGTGTTTATGTGTAATTGATCAATTAATGTTTATACTTATATTACTATGTGTTTATGTTGTTGGGCTATTTTAATCCTCATTGTCATATAGTTTGATCGTACGCCAATCCTAGTAATTTGGTTATGTCAAATAGAACATATCCACATTTATTAATTGTTACATATTCATTGATGTTGTAATTACCATAACCACATGCGAGTTATATTTTGCCTCATATTATATATAAATCTTGTGTATGGTATTGCTCACAACTTTATGTTGATCAAATATTATTTTTACGCATGTTACATGTACTTATGTTTGATGATGCCAAGACTTGAAGACACCTAGAATTACCTTTAAGTTATTGTTAAAAAAATCATTGCCATGCTTTGATTGTTTGGATTTTGTTTTGTTTTAATTGAAACTTGTGAATTTGAGATGGTTAAACAGTTATTATCACTTTTAATAGTGTCTTGAGCTTTTGAGAAATCAACGTTACGTCCTGACGTGTTCCGCCGTAGTTTCGTGTGTGACAACCAACACGAACCAGTTTAAGCTTTGAACCGGTTTGTGCACCTCTTTCTAAACCAATATAATTCTACACTGTTGGCCATTTTCGGGAAATCTAATTTATAATTTATAATTAAATAATAATAATTATTTATTTAATAGTAATGTGTCATTTTCGTTCTTGTGGTTTGGCAAATAACGCGAATTTAGTCAAAAAAAAGTTTCTTTTTTTGCATATGGACCGTCCACGTTTTCCAATTCTTGCCAATTACATCCAAATCACTAATCCCGTTAAATTTAATCGTTAAATCAAGGGTAGATATGTCTTTTCACTCTTTCTTTATTATATGAGTAAAGTGCCAAAATCGTCCCTAAAGTTTGGTCACATTTGCGAATTTCATCAAAAAATATTTTTTTCGTAATTAGACCCTCAATTTTTCCCAACCGTTGCCAATTCGTCCAAATTGTTAACTCGGTTTAAATTAAACGTTAACTCAAGGGTTTTACTGTCCTTTTACATGTTTGTTCGCATTATTATTATTTGTTGTAAAACTTTAACTAACAAAATAACAATCAGAGCGAATGCTACGTTTCATTTCCATCGATGGATGCCTTGAGAAATTTATGTGCGTAAAAACTGAACATTAGCTAAACATGAACTGATTCAAACGGGTTGTTTCACTTCAATTAATTATGATAATCTATTACGAGGTGGCTATTTCAACATGTTTACTTGTTAATTGGTCTCCCAATGATTGTAGCCTGTTGACTTTTTTTTCTTCAGTTTCAAAGCGTTGACTTTTCGTTTATACGATGCAATGTAATCAAGCGAAATTATAAATTTCTTCAACTATTTTTTGGTTAGCATGCATAATCTACAACCACACCACATAATCCCTCAAAAGATATGACATCGAATTATCTCAAAACCAATATATGTTTCAAAACCCTAATTCAGTTTGAACTTGATAAAAACAATCAATCACAAATTAAGATATTGACAAACAAGTGTCAACATTTATAAATTAAACAAAATCTGAAAATGAAGAATTCACCAGATTTATTGCTTAAAATTCAAGCGATTTCCCTTTTGATATCGATCTGTAGTGTTCGATTGAAGTGTAACCAAAGAAAATCTTGAAAGCAAAAAAGCATAATATGATGAATAATAATCGAACATCGAGGCAAATACCTTAGTAGGAAGCAGTTTCGTACCAAAGGGAAGAAGACTTGCGTAGGGCTTAAAGTCGACTTCGGTCGAAATCAAAACCGTATATCTATGAAAAATTGCAAATAAAAAGTCAGAAAACTTATGTCTTAAATGGAAGGTTGATGAAGCTTCCTTGGATTGTTGATGTGCATTGTGATTTCTCACAGGCCATTAAATTTATGCACAGATCAAAAGCTTCAGTTAATGGGGTAATTTCTCCGTTTAGATTTCGTCTTCAATGACAGGGCAATCAATTGGCTTCTTCAGTTGTTCATGAAATAGGTGAAGCGTTTCATGAAGGGTTACATTAAACCAATGGTTTCTTAAACAATAATGGATTTAATCAATACCTTGAAGCAGTGATCCTATTCATCAGGCGCCTTTAGTATCCCGTTCAATTGCAGCGTTTTCACAGTTAATTGAACAAAAGACATGTTTGCCCTCAACACCCTTGCATCACATGTTGTACAACATGCATGAATAAGGAGTAAAACTCTAAAAAATGTTTGCCCTCACATTTATTGTGTGATTTATATTGTGGTGTTGTTATCGATTCTCAAAATCGATTATTTTATGTCTTTAATGCATTTAATCAAAGTTCAAGGGTAAAAAGTGTCAAAAACTATACTTTCTATGGAAACTGGTTCGTTGCGCTACGCGAAGGCGTCCTTCCAAACCCTTTGCCATACACGAAAATTCTAGGTTTTCTAATTTCCACATTTCGGTTGTGATACATGAAGGTTGTACCCTATACCCATCGGATACGCAAAGGGACTCAAGAAAAGTCGACGACAGATTGGGTCACCCTAAGTTCTCAGGTCTTTGCGATACGCAAAGTAGGGCCAGCTCGGGAATGCTCTTGGATAATCGGTTTGATCAATTTTGGCAACCCGATTTCATGTATTTTCTGTCCTAAACGACTTTGTAATCTATCTAGAGTCTAGACATGATTCCTAACCTCCAACATCGATTTCTTGAAGTAAGGGATAAGTTTGTCATCTAATTTCGTTAATTATCGATATTTTTGGGATTTCGTCATAATAACTTAATTATGACGAATTTCTTGTTAACCAAGCTTAATCGAGCCTATTTAAATACAAGCCTTTTGCCTTATCTCGTGCCAAAGCATTCTTTTTCATCTCTTTCATCGATTCAAGGTGTTCTCGGCTAGTTTGACTTTCAAAAGTCAATCTCACGCCTTTTTTTATTCTTCCTTAATTTCAGGTAATTAATGTTGTGCTTTATGTTTTATTACATTCATGGATTGAAACCTCTCTCACAGTTCCATTTGATTGAGGTATTTCATCATCCAAATGCAACCAATCTAGTTGTAGGGTTTATGTTATGTAATTCGGGGGTTTTAATCAATTAACACATCAAAATAAAGATTTATAATTTTTATTGTTTTAGCATTATTCTTACAATATGGTCCTATCGGAACCGAATATGATCCAATATCAATATTCAAACCGAACACAAATCGAACACCCGCTTAACTTGTTTTTCTCACTTTACTTGTTTCGGCTCGCTTAATTTGATTGAACCAACTTGTTAAATACATTGACTAAGTAAACTAATTAGACTTAATCTTAAGAACTAAAACTAAATAGTTTTAATGTAAAAACATTAAAGATTTTTAATTTTAAATTAATATATAATTTTTCCCAAATTTTATAATAAAACCCCATAACAAAAACTCTCGACATGCTTATTCATACTTCTTGTTCCATTAATATTTTATTAAACCTAGTATCGTTTTATGATCTAGGGCTACTCATCGAACCAAACCCACCCGCTCATACCGCTCGTTTAAAGTTGTTTTTCGACTTCTAATCCGAATCTTTAACAAGTGAGTTTTACACACCCTTTTTTTATATTTTAGTTTTGGTGGTTAACGTGCATACCATATATCAACCTCATATTTGGTGACTCGATTCTTCAACCTCAATTTGTTACATGTGTTTGTGTGTTATTGCTCAATTAATGTTTATGCTTATAAGACTGTGTTTAAGTTGTTGGTTTGGCTTTATCCTCATCATAGTCATACGCCAATCCTAGAATTTTGGTTACGCCAAATAGAACGGATATTGTATTTGTTTAGCCTCACGTTTATTAATTGTTATATATTCATTGATATTGTAATTATCATATCCATTGATATTGTAATAATCATGTTTGGCTTGGCTTCACGTTAATTAACACGTTTAAGTTGTTGGTTTGGCTTCACGTTTATTAATTGTTACATATTCATTGATATTGTAATTACCATATCCACATGCGGGTTGTATTTTACCTCATATTATATATAAATCTTGTGTATTGTTCACCAACTTTATGTTGATAAAATATTATTTTTACGCATGTTACATATACTTACGTGTGATGATACCAAGACTTTAAGACACTTAGATTAACCTTTAAGTTATTATTAAAAAGACCATTGTCATGCTCTGATTATATGTACTATGAAAACAAGCTATTATCAATATAGAGAGATAGTAAATAGTATGAAGAATTGTTTTCAAAATGTGTGTTCATATCAACAAATGACTAGACATGTATATAGGCTTTTGGAGAGTCAATACTATTCAATACAATGAATACATAAGAAAGAGAATAGTAACCTAAAAAGTATTGATAACCGTAATAAAGTTTATTCATAATACCCAATAAAGTTTTTTCATGATACTTCCCCTCGCTTATCAATTTTGAAAAAAATTAGCAGATTAACTTTCAATATGATTGTAACATCCTCATTTCGGTGATAAATAAATAAATAGGCATTAAGAGTTTATTTTATTTATCGTGTCGTGTGACGTTGAATTAAATTAATTAAATATTTTAAGAGATTGAATAAGGTTAAGTAAGGTTAATGGACTTGAGAGGATTATGGGCCTAAAAGCCTTTGAACTTAGCCTATTTAAACCCCTAAACCCTAATTTAATCCTTATCCTTATCATTCTCTTATCAGCTCCCCATAATTGTCACTCATACCCATACACACACAAAAATCTCCTGTACACACAATCCATCTTTCCATTTATCCTAGATCTAGTTCAATCACATCAAAAGGTAAAAAAATTTATATTCATTATCTTGTTGTAATGTTAATAACAATTGAACCGGGTCAAACCGACATAAATAAACCGAGATAAACAAGCTTCAAACAAATCTTATAACAATAACAATAACATGAGATTTGATAAATAATACCAAATAATAATATATATGATATGAGTGTGAACTGTACAGCCGCGTGTGTGTATATATATATAAACGTGTATGTATGTTCAGCCACTAGAAATCAAGGTACGGCGAGATCCGAAGGAAACACGAAACCCGAGATGCCGATACTAACCCAAAACCCGAACAGACCAAATCAAGAGACACAAACACGCGAACTGCCTTCGAGTCGCACGGCTACGCGAAATCCTAAATTCGCATGGGTATGCGAAGTTCCGCCGTGTGAAAACTCCAAGCGAAGAATACTCCAAGCGAAACCCGTGCGAAATACTCTAAGCAAACCCCCCGTGCGAAATCCCCTTCGTGTGAATCGTTGTATGCGACGTGATGTCAGGTGATTAGGATTTGGGTGGGGTTCAACCCAACCTCCTTCCTGCTTGTTGTACTGGCAGGTAGCTGAGAGAGAATGACGGAAGGAGGGGGGGGGGGGAGTTCGCCGGAATTATGGAGTGGCAGCGGCGGTGTGGTTGATGTGGGTGGCCGGAAGTGGGAGGATGGTGGCGGCGGCTGTGGGGATAGAGAAAGAGAGAAAGAGAGAGTGTGGAGGAAGGGAAGTGACGAGGGGGGGGGGGGGGGGGGAGGGGGTGGGTTTGTTTCGTAATATATAATAATAATAATAATAATAATAATAGTAATAATAATAGGACAAGAAAATGATGAGAAAAATAAACGAGGGCACGAACCCGAAGTCGCTTAAGAAAACGTTAACCTGTAAATGCGTGAGAACGTGAATTAATAATAGTGTAGTGAATATATATATATATATATATATATATATATATAATAAATAAGGGTTGTATTATAATAATATTAATACTTAAGTAATAAATCTATAATAATAATCGTAAGTTGTTAATAATAATGATAATAATAATGTTAAACGTGAAAGGTAAAAGTAAAGGATACAAGGTAAAGTGAAACTCGAACCCGTAACTCGCCTTATGATAAACCAATGAATTATGGGACCCGTTCAGAAATGCTTAAGCAAGTTGAGAACGTGAGCTAGTAATAAAATAATATAATAATGAATATACATGAAATAAAAATGAATATAGATGAGGATGTAAACTAATGAGGTCGACTTGTTAATAAATTAAAGTTAACTAATACGAACAGTTTAAGGAGATTACATGTCGGTTCTGTTAACTTAAAAAGTTAACCCCATTAACTTTAGAGATGAATAATAAGAAATTATAGAGGATTAATATGTGTACATTATTAACAGTTAGTCGAGCTCAGTTGAAGAAAGAAATTACTATTAATGGTGAATGCAACAGGATCCAGGTGAGTTCTAGCCCCTTTCTTTTTGACATTTTTCGGGGCTGTGTGCATACTCCTTTGTGATAGTTAAAGACACTTATCCTAAGTGATTAGTGTATGATATGTGTATGATTATTTATTTAATGTTATTATCGAATATTGTATGAATGTGCGTATATAAATATGATTATTATATATGCAATTGAAAGATGTGTAGTATGCACGTATGATAGGAAACGTATGAAGTAAACACATGGACGACTGATGGGACTTGTATGGTTGTATGGTTAAGCGAGACAAGGGATCAGACCCTAATAATATCTGAGATTGTGATAGAAGGGACCAGACCCTAATAATATCTGAGATTGTGATAGAAATATCAGACCCTAATAATATCTGAGATAGTAGGGATCAGACCCTAATAATATCTAAGATTAGAGGGACCAGACCCTATTAATATCTGGGATAGAAGGGACCAGACCCTTGAAAATATCTGAGATTGAGGGACCAGACCCTGATAATATCCGAGATTGTAGAAGTAGGATAGTTACGGTATGCCTTAGGGAAGTAGGAAAGAAAGTGTGTAAATACGTATGTATGTACGTAAAGTATATATGAACGAGTAATAGCAAGTAAAGTACGAAATACGTATCTCCGGACGCGTATAAGTATGGACGTGAACGTATTGTATGCTAATTGATTAACTAGAACTCACTTAGCGTAGTTGACTTTTAGTATGCACGCAGGTCAGTAGGATGAGACAGGTTGCTTAGAGTGGGACACGTGGCAATAAGAGGAAGACTAGCATCGCTATGAAGAAGACACCCGTGTCGTTATGTTTTATGATTAAGACATATGTTATTTCTGTTAAGACAAGTATTTATATTATGTATGAATGGTTGACTTTTACTTTCGCGAAATGTTTTAATTACCTCTGATTTTACGAATTATGTGAGTGACTAAATCCAACCAGCGAGAAAGTAGGGCACCCGGGTCGGGGGCCTTACAATGATTGATAATGTCACCTCATTAAAAACCTTTACAGGAAAACCTAGTGGGATAAAACAATAGCCAAGGAAAAAGAGTGCAGTGCGTATTTTTACCCCTGATGATAATTAGTTACGCTCATTGAGTCTACGCATCCCCATTCCGTAAACGAATTTCCTAAATGTTGATGTCAGGAGTGACTTAGTAAACGGGTTTGCCAAATTTTCGCTATAACGAATCTATTGAACGATAATATCTCTATTCTTTTGTAAATAATGTGTGAAAAAGAACATTGGCGAAATATGTGTGGTTCCATCTCCTTTAATGTACCGTTCTTTAAGTTGTGCAATGCATGCTGCATTATCTTAATGTAAGACTATTTGTCCCTCGTCTTTGGAAGAAATACTACAAGATCCATAAATGTGTTGTATTACATTTTTCAACTAAACACATTCTCGACTAGCTTCATGGATTGGCATATCTTTGGTACCTTGAAAATATCGAAATAGTTGTTTTACTCCATTCCATTGTCTCCTTTGTCGGGCATGAACTGTATCTTACCAACAAATTTAATGAAAAGGATATATCTGGTTGTGTATGACTAGCAAGAAACATTAATGCATTAATAACACTTAAATATGGTACTTTCGGACCAAGAATTTCTTCTCCGTCCCTTGGAGGTTGGAATGGGTCCTTTTCAACATCAAGTGACCTTACAACCATTGGAGTACTTAGTGAATGTGATTTTTCCATATAAAACCTTTTTAGAAGTTTTTCAATGTAATTTTCTTTTTGCAAAAACATCCTATCTCTAAGATGTTCTATTTGTAACCCAAGGCAAAACTTTTTCTTTCCAAGGTCTTTCATTTCAAATTCTTTTTCAAATATTTAACTGCCTTTTGGAGTTCCTAAGGATATCCAGTTATATTTAGATCATTAGCATATACGACAATCATAACGAATTCAGATTCTGATCTGTTTATAAAAATGCATGGGCAAACCGAATATTATTGTAACCCTTTTTCAACAAATACTCACCAAGGCGATTGCACCACAAACACTCAGATTGTTTTAGCCCATATATGGATTTGTTTAATTTAATTGAAAGATTTTCTCGATAACTAAATTCACATGACTCTAGTAGTTTGAATTCCTCGGGGAGTTTCATGTAAATTTCCCTGTCAAGTGAGCCATAAAGGAAGGCTGTCACGTCATCCATTAGACTCATATTAATCCCTTCTTGTGTCACTAGACTAATAAGATAACAAAGAGTTGTTGCACCTATTACCGGAGAGTATGCCTCCTCATAATCAATTCCTGGTCTTTGTGAAAATCCTTGTGCTACTAATCGTTCCTTGTTTCGTACAATCTCATTTTTTTCAATATGTTTTCGCACAAAGACCCATTTTTATCCAGTAGGCTTTACACCTTAGGTGCATGAACTACAGGTCCAAAACTTCATGTTTTGCGATAGAATTTAAGTCTGCTTCAATTGCGACTTTCCATTTTGGCCAATCATGCCTATTTTTTGCATTAATTAACCAGTCTTGGTTCTTGATCTCATTGTTTTCCATTATTTCTAGCGCTAAATTATATGAAAATTTTTCATCGATGTCGACGTAGTTTTGGTTCCACACATTTCTAGACATGTTTTAGTTTATTGAGATCTCTTCATTTTCAGGTACATTAGATACGTCCGAAAAAATTATGTCAAGTGTTTATTTAGGAGACTCATTTTCTAGTGTCATCGATACCTCAAATTAACCATCTCCATTATTCTCTCCCTTTTTATTTTGGGTATTTTTATCTTTAGAACCAATTGGTCTGTCACGCTGCTTCAAGCATGCATTAGAGTCGTTACCAATATGTGATTTGTCTTCTCGGACACTGATTTTTATTGGAGTATTGACAACTGGTATATGTGACTTAGTCACAATCTTTGGATTGGTGGATGAGTTTGTTAATTGATTTCTAATCCTTGTAAATGGATTATCCTTTGAACTTCAAGTTTATATTGTTTAGTTCTAGGATTAAAATAAGATAATGAATTCATTCCCAACAATTTCATGGTTTAGCTGTTTTTCAGCCCCCTAATGTTGGAAAAGTTGATTCATCAAAATGACAATCACTAAATCTAGCCATAAACACCTGTTGAGGACTCTAAATATTTAATTATGGATGGCGATTCTTACCCAACATAGATCCCTAACCTCTTTTGAGGTCCTTTCTTTGTATGTCGTAGTGGAGCTATTGGAACATATATTGCACAATAAAAAACCCTTAGATGGGAAACATTTGGTTCATGACCAAAAACCAACTTTAGTGGAGAAGATGTATGATAATTTGTTGGCCTGCATGTAAAATTGCATGCCTCCAAGCAGTAATCGGTAATTTGATTTCATAATCAATGTTCTTGCAATAATTTGAAGTCGCTTGATGAGTGATTCAGCAAGCCCATTTTGTGCATATACATGAGGTACCGGATGTTCCACAATTATCCCAATAGACATGCAAGAATCATTAAATGTTTGGGATGCAAACTCACCAGCATTGTCTAACCAAATTCTTTAAGGGTGATACTCTGGGGAAATGTGCGCTTAACCTTATTAATTGAGCAAGTAGTCATGAAAAAGCCATATTATGACTTGATAATAGGCACACGTGAGACCATCTAGTTGATGCATCAATTAGGACCATAGATTATCTAAATGGTCCACTAGAGGAGTGTATCGGCCCACAAATATCTATGGGTATTCTTTCCAAAAAAAGTAATAGATTCTATCACCACCTTAGCCGGTGATGGACGAGTTATTAACTTTCCTTATTTTGAATTAATGGATATAGTACTAACGTTTGCCTCCTTTATGATTAAAAAAAAAAGAAATAATCCTTTTCCTTAAAAATTGTAAGTTTTGTTGAAGTCTATTAGACATATATCTTCACCAAAAATAAGATGTTTTATTAAATGATTCGTAAGCTTCAAAACAAAACAAAAAATATTCATAAATAAAATATGTAATATGCTTCAAACATAACAAATTTCAAAAGGCCAAATTCAAAACAGAATTTTAAACAAATTTCCTAAAGAAAACATTAAGAAACTAGCATCACTAATTATTCATATGTAAGGAAAACTTCAAGCATATAATTATTCGAACATAAGGAAAAACTTTAAGCATTGAATTGCGATATATCAACCATAATATCACCAGAATTCAAATTGGTTTGATTAATGAGGAAATTATCAACATCAACGGCTGTGTATAAGTATGCTATTTATGACAATCGGGGACATCAATGTTCCCGGCCATCCTTATATGTGAAATTCGTTTCTATTCCCTTTCCTTTGTCTTTAATAGATTGTTGGTAAAGTGCCACCAAGTGTTTAGGCGTACGACAAGCACACACCCATTGATTATTACTTCCACATCGATGACATGCATGTGATGTGATTACATTTGTATTTTTACGACTTTCACCCTTAGGTTTCTTTTCATTTTCTTGACACTTCTGGTGGACTTTTGTGTTTTTAAATTGAACACCATGGTCGGTTCTCTGATTATATCCACGCCCATGACTACTACAATGGCCATGATGGAAACCACAACCATGATGGTAACCACGACCATGATTTCCACGTTGGTCGTAGTATGTTGTCACATTTGCTTGGGGAATGGGGTTGTGCCAATGGGACGAGTCTCATTATTTTTCATCAAGAGCTTATTATTTTGTTCGGCCACAAGTAGACATGAAATGAGGTCACCAATTTCATGAAACCCTTTTCATGATATTGCTTTTGCAATAGAATATTTGATGCGTGAAAGGTGAAGAATATTTTTTCCTGTATCTCCTTATCAGTAACATTTTCCCCTCACAAAATCAGTTTTGAGGTTATTCAAAATATAGCCGAGTTATACTCTCTTATAGACTTAAAGTCTTGTAACCTCAGGTGAAGCCATTCATAACGTGCCTTTGGTAATATCACTGCTTTTTTGGTGGTCATACATCTCCTTCAACTTAGTCCAAAGGACAGGTGGATCTTAATCGTGAGGTATTCAGTTTTAAATCGTCATGAATATGATGACGTAGAAAATCATCGCCTTCGCTTTATCTTGGGTATTTGTTTTGTTTCCATCTTTATTGTCACCAAAATTATTGGCATTTAGGTGTATTTAGGCATCTAATACCCATGACAAGTAGTTCTTTTCGGTAATGTCTAAAGCCAAAAACTCAAGCTTTAAAATATTTGACATGATGAATGTTATAATACAAAATAAATGAATTAATATATATATCAGTTATGCTTAACAAACTTGAAAATAAAAATGATTACAATAATGTGAAAGACGTTTTAAGATCACTTATTTATTAACTATCATTACCTATTAATGTTGTTATGTTTATGATACAATGTTTAAAAAGATAAATTATAACAATTACGTTCTGATACAAAGTTCAAGATAAATTACAACCGGTTACAATAATTATCAATATTCAAATAGATGAATTATAACATTTACGTTTTGTCTACTAAAACAAACGTTAAAGAAAAATATATTGTGCAAACATAAGCATTCTGATAATACTCTTATTTTTTTTTTAATTATTTGTTTGAAAAGATTTTATCCGATTACAAAATACATATGCTATCATTCTAAGAAAATTTCACTATACTCACATATGTATATATTCATCATTCTAACAATGCATTTGTCGCCTCGAGAGCTCAATCGTGGGTGCTTCAGGATCACATTTAAAAATGGGGGTTTGGGGTTGTATTTGGCAGTAGAGGCTTCCTCTTTTGCGTTTGTGGCCTCGAGAGCCCAATCGTGGGTGCTTCAGGATCACATTTTGCGAGACAGTGGTATATGTGGGATGGATTCTGATTATTCTTGTGCTCTGGCTTGTCTTCGTGATATGATTCCAAGCGTCGATTTTAGCAGTTTCACCAACAAAGAGACCGCCACCTCTAAAGCCCAGCATGCATTGGCGAGCGCTATTTTTAGTAAAATTGTTCATGACATGGAGTCACACTTTAACATGACAAGCAAACAAAAAGCCATTTTTGAGTGTCTACAAGCACCACATGCTCAAGATTTTCTTCTTGCTATTCCTATAGATAGGTTAGGCCAGCATATGTCTCCAGTGGGGTATCGTACTATCCTTAAGTATCGCCTCATGATTCCTCTATTCCTGGTTGATGAGCTATGTCCTATTTGTCGTAAGGCGTGTTTAGACTCATATAGGGAGCACGCGGTGCACTGTAAAGAGCTTCCGGGGTTCAAGTACCGACACGATATGGTTAGGGATGTGCTCTTTAATATATTCAGACGGGCCGGAATTTCTGTTAAGAAAGAAGCACCTGTGAATTTCCTGACTAACCCGTCGGAGGGAAGATTATATCTTCGACCAGCTGACATTGTAACACCCACAAAGTTTAGGTCCAAATTTGACAAGTTTATAAGGAATAAAGGACTAAAAATATTCATGAAATAAGTAATAGGGAAAAATAAGATAAAGAAATGAAGGCATTTTTATGCTAAGGGAATAAGTAAGGAAACTCCATACCACATGGAAAGTGGAAAAGAATAGGGAGCACTTTATAAGGAAGGAGTTTTACATGGTAATGTTCTTGTATGGCTAACCACTCTCACTAGTCCTAGCGGAGGGTGCGAAGCACCCGACGCGCACGCGCACGCACACGGACTCGGACGATGGGCATAATGTGGCGTTTTGATGGCGCACGCTCGCATCGCCGCGAGCCGCATAAGGGCCGCTTTAGTATTTTGAGATATGATCAAGATGTGACAAGCTATCAAAGACCAGGGACTGAAAATGAAAATTTAGCACCTTTGCGATACGCGAAAATGCATGAAGTAACCTCATCCGGTGCCGACACATGGCAGGTCTAGTGGTTGACTCAGCAAAGCTATTGAGCAACTTCGCGATACGCGAAGAAATCCTTCGCGATACGCGAACGAATATAATAATAGTTGCGGCTACATTTGTCCTTCGGGATACGAGAAGCAACTTCGCGATACACGAAGATGCACAAATTCTGGCTATAAATAGGCAGCCATGAGGATGAAGTCTCCATCACACACACTTTACCTAGGTTTTCGTGCCAAAATCCAGTCATTTTCGATACGCTCGTTGTCTAGAATTACGTGCAAGTAGGAGTGCTGCCCACGTGAAGTTTAAGCATTTCATAGATAAGCCATACAAGGTAGGGGTTCTGCCGATTATTTTATTATATATGGCTTAGACCCTAGTCGAGTGTATAGTCTATACCTTGATCAAATAAGTGATTTAAATATAAACTTTCATAAGATAAGAATATAGATGAAATTTTATTCTTTATTTTATAAAGATACTACTTATGAAAGAAGAAACTTGATATACACGTTTCTCATGAAGAAGAAACGTAGTCTATAAATGTTAAACATATGTTTTATAAATGAATATCAAGGTAAGGATTATGCAATTAGACTAAAGGTCTAAAGCTAGATTATAGATCTAGTTATTTATGAAATATTATTCTCGTACTATAGGTCTGAGATAAAGAACAGGCGTTTGTCAGTGAGATACATTGATATCACAAAAGGTGAATACGTTCAACCTTTTTATAGTTCGAAATGTTTTATGACGTGAACACGTCTATGTACTGTATATTTTGAAAAGATATTTACTCTTTAAAACTATGGACTGTTATCCATATGTAAAAGAGTTATGGAAATATTTACATGCGGGTTGGTTCAATTCTTCTAAAACGTTTTGATACAAGGTAGTACTAAACACTCAGGCTAAAATACACATGTGTCTGGATCCTTACATATATGTACTGTAGTGGGCACACTACAGACATACTGACCATGAGGCAAGTGACTGTCTCTAGGGCGAGTGAAGTCCGATTATGTGGTTTGTGCGTATGTTTAGTTCCGATGAGATGGGATTGAGACCCACTGAGTCGTTGAACACTATTGGTGTTGTGTCATAACGAATTGTGAAAATGTTTTATTGAGTCAGCATATTCACCAGCATAGAGCTGACGTATTTTCAAACTGTTTTCAGGTAACCAATAGTAAGGTATAGATAAGAATATGCCAGTGGAGATAGAAGATCACTAGACTTAGAATGCAGTTGGTGGTTCAGCTAATTTTGTAATGAAGCATATATATATTAAACTTGTTTTTAAACAAGTATTTTTGTAAAATATTCAAGCGTGTTTAATTCCTTTGGTTATGAAGATGAATATTTTAAATTAACATTTTCCGCTGCAAACTTTGATAAATTGACAAAAGTGATACTAACTGTGAGTCACACGCCTAGGCCCGAAGGCGGGGTGTGACAGGTTGGTATCAGAGCCATCGGTTTTAGCGAATTAAGTATTTGGTAAAAGTACTTAGGCTTTAACCAATTTAAGTGCATGAAAGTACGGATAAGATATATGCCTTTGGTAAATTCTTAGAGATAGTAACTAATAGTTACCTCATATTTCTCATCTATAGAATGTCAAAAAGAGGAAATTTGTACGTTGAAGTCAATTGTGGACCCTCAAGGAATACGAGAGAGAGAATGAAGAAAAATGTTGAAAATCAATAAGTGAATGAAAATCCTTCTGCTGGTGATCAATTCATGAGAAAGGAGGATATGCAAGAACTAATCGCAAAAGGAATTGCCAAAGATTTTCCAGCTATGCTCGAGACTATGAGGAAGAAGGAAACATCGAGCAATGAGAAATCTAACAAGTCTAGGAGAGAAGAAGAAGAAGAACATGTTAGTTCTAATAATGATAGCGATTATGAAGAGAAGAAAACCAAGAAACAGAAGACTAAGAAAGGCTATAGTTACAAGACATATCAAACGTTTAAGCCTAAAGAATTCCATGGAAGTGAGGGTGTTATTGCTTCACTAGGATGGCTTGAAGAAATAGAAGTCATCAATGTCATTAGAAAGTGTTCTGAGAAAGAAGCAATTCAATATTCCTCCCAATCATTCAAAGGAGAAGCTCTGCAATGGTGGAATACTCTTATACAAGCTAAGGGTAGATTAAACATGTACGAGCTGAGTTGGGAAGAATTTAAGGAGCTCGTAATTAGGAACTTTTGCCCGATGAACGAGAAAGATGAAATTCAAATCAAATTTTTAAATCATACAGTCGTTGGGACGAATCTTAAAGACTACAATCTAAGTTCTTGGAGTATTGTAGGATAGTACCACATTTGGTAATGCCGGAAAATACTAAAGTCACTCGTTATATCTGGGGTTTGCCAAAAGAGATTAGAGATATGGTCAGATCGGCTCTACCTCAAACTATTGATTCAGCCATGGATTTGGCTGGATACATGATGAATGGGTTAATCAGAACCCGTGAAAAGGAAAAGAAAGAGAATGTATTCAAAAAGGAAGTTGCGTTTAAGAGGAATGATAGGGAAAACAAGAAACCATATTGTGGAGAGAAGAAGAATTCCCAGTCACCAATTTCCTTGTGTAAGATATTGCAACCGAAGACACTTTGGAAGGTGCAGGTTTAATCAGTCAATCACCTGTACCAACTGTAAACAAGTGGGTCATGCAACAACCGATTGTTAGAAAAAGAAGATTGCTTGTTATGGTTGTGGAGAGACGGGACATTTTCAGAATGAATGTCCGAAAAAGAAAACTGGAGGAGATGGTGCAAGTGGTAGTGGAACCAAGAATGAAGGTAGAAAGGGAAATGCACGTGTTTTTGTGCTTAACTCCGAAAAGGCAGCTGAAATGCCGGACGTCATAACCGGTACGTTTCTCGTCAATAATGTCTATGCTAGGGTTTTATTCGACTCGGGTGCAAACCAAAGTTTTATAGATAAGAAATTTTGTAGTCTATTAAACGAACCCTTAGTTAAGTTAGACAAATCCCTCATAGTTGAAATAGCCGACGGTAATCAAGTTAGAATATCTGAAGTCTTGAATAAAGGCAAAATACTGTTAGCAAGACATGTCATACCTGTCCAGCTGTTACCCATGACATTGGCAGCCTTTGATATTGTCTTAGGAATGGATTGGTTATTCGATAACCAAGCCCGTATCTTATGCGATAAGAAAGCAATCGAAATTCGTACAAATGGGAAGACAATCCAAATTGTTGGAGACAAAGATGCAGGCCATGTTAGCTTAATTTCGATGATTTATGCTAATAAATGTTTGTGCAAAGGATGTCTAGCATTCATGGTGTATGTGACAGAAGGATCTAAAGAGAAGAAATTAGAATACGTGCCAATTGTTTCAGAATTTCCTGATGTTTTTCCAGAAGAATTACCAGGAATACCACCTGAGCGTGATGTTGATTTCAGAATAGACCTGGTACCTGGAACCGCTCCAATAGCCAAATCCCCGTACATATTAGCACCAACGGAAATGAAAGAATTAAAGAAACAGTTAGATGAATTGTTAGAGAAAGGATTTATAAGACCGAGTTCTTCACCTTGGGGAGCTCCGATCTTACTTGTGAAAAAGAAAGACGGTTCGATGAGAATGTGCATCTATTACCGTGAGCTAAACAAAGTAACAATAAAAAATAAGTATCCGCTCCCAAGAATCGATGATTTATTTCATCAGCTACAAGGAACAAGTTGTTTTTCAAAAATCAATTTACGTTCAGGTTATCATCAATTAAAAGTCAAAGAAGAAGATATTCCAAAGACTGCATTTAGAACTAGATATGGACATTTTGAATTTACGGTAATGCATTTGGACTTACAAATGCTCCCGCAGCATTCATGGATATGATGAACAGAATTTGTAAGCCTTATTTAGATAAATTTGTAAGCGTATTCATCGACGATATACTTATTTATTCTAAATCGGAAGAAGATCATAAGGTTCATCTCAGGATTTTGCTTGAATTACTTCGAAACGAGAAATTATATGCTAAATTTTCTAAGTGTGAATTTTGGTTGCATGAAGTACAATTTCTTGGTCATGTTACCAACGTAAATGGAATTCAAGTAGATCCCGCTAAAATTGAAGCGATAGCTAAGTGGGAAATTCCTAGATCGCCAACCGAAGTTCGAAGTTATTCTGGGTTTGGCCGGATATTATAGAAGATTTATTGAGAATTTCTCCCGTATAGCAGTTCCATTAACCTCTTTAACTCGAAAGAATGTTAAGTATGAATGGGGAACCAAACAACAAGAAGCATTTGACTTACTTAAACAAAAGCTTACTAATGCACCTATACTGGCATTACAAGAAGGTACAGAAGATTTTGTTGTATTACTGACGTGTCTCATTCAGGTATGGGTTGTGTACTAATGCAACGAAATAAAGTAATAGCTTATGCTTCTAGATAATTGAAAGTACACGAAAAGAATTATACAACTCATGATCTAGAGTTGGGTGCCATAATTTTTGCCTTAAAGTTATGGAGACACTATTTATATGGAGTAAAGTTTGTCGTGTACACTGATGATAAAAGCTTAAAGCACATATTTGATCAGAAAGAACTTAACATGCGTCAGAGAAGATGGATGGAAACTTTAAATGATTACGATTGTAAAATCATCTATCATGAAGGAAAGGCAAATGTAGTAGCTGACGCGTTGAGTCGCAAAGAACATGAAAAACCCAAGAGGGTTAGAGCCTTAAGACTAGAATTATAAATAGATTTAATTGAATAAATCAAGGAGGCTCAAAAGAAAGCAATAAAATAAAATCAAATCTCCGAAGAAAAGCGTAATGGTACAATTGACTCTTTAGTCAAAGGAGATGATGATATTATACTCAGACTTGGAAACAGAATCTGGGTACCAAAGATTGATGAATTACGTGAAAGGATTATGAGTGAAGCTCATCGATCGAAGTATATGATGCATCCCGGTAGTGATAAAATGTATCAAAATCTTAAGCCTAACTACTAGTGGAATGGGATGAAGAAGGATATTGCTCTATTCGTAGCCAAATGTTTAACATGTTTACAAGTTAAGGCTGAGCATCAGAAACCTTCAGGTTTGCTACAACAACCTATACTACCTATTTGGAAATGGGAGATGATAACAATGGATTTCATCACGAAACTCCCTAAGACTACCCGACAACATAACGCTATTTGGGTCATTATTGATAGGTTAACTAAGTCTGCTCATTTCATACCTATCAATGAATCTTATTCTATGGATAGATTGGCACGAATATACGTGAACAACATAGTGTCATTACATGGTGAGCCATTATCTATCATATCTGATCAGGATAGTAGATTTACTTCTCATTTTTGGAAAAGTTTCCAACAAGCGTTAGAAACTCAATTGAATCTTAGCACTGCATATCATCCTCAAATTGATGGGCAGAGCGAAAGAACAATTCAAACGCTTGAAGATATGCTCTGAGCTTGTGTGATTGATCTAGGAGGAAGTTGGGATGATCATCTTCCTTTGATGGAATTCTCGTATAAAAACAGTTATCACACGAGTATTCAGGCCGCACCATTTTAAGCATTGTATGGATGGAAATGTAGAACGCCGGTGTGTTGGTCTGAAACTGGAGATAATAAAATATCTGGACCAGAGATAGTCCAAGAAACCACAGATAAGATATTGCAAATCCGTGAACGACTTAAAACAGCAAGAGATCGACAAAAGAATTATGCTGATGTTCGCCGTAAGCCGTTGGAATTTCATATAGGCGATAAAGTCTTGTTAAAGGTTTCACCCTGGAAAGGTGTTGTACGATTCGGCAAGAAAGGAAAATTAAGTCCGCGTTTTGTGGGACCATTTGAAGGTTAGAATGAATCGGTATTGTTGCTTATCGCTTACGACTGCCAGAAGAGATGAAAGGAATACATGATGTATTTCATGTTTCTAACTTACGTAAGTGTCTAGCTGACGAAACTTTAGCTATGCCTTTAAAGGATGTTGAAATTAACGAAAATTTAAAATTTGTAGAACAACCTCAACAAGTTGAAGATTTCCAAGTTAAGAAACTCAAACGTCGAAAGCTAAAGTTAGTCAAGATAAGATGGAACTCCCGAAGAGGACCAGACTTTACTTGGGAGATAGAATCGGAAATGAGAAAGAAATATCCACATCTTTTTTAGCGAATCTCGAGGACGAGATTCATTCCAAGGTGGAGGATGTAACACCCACAAAGTTTAGGTCCAAATTTGACAAGTTTATAAAGATAAAGGACTAAAAATATTCATGAAATAAGTAATAGGGAAAAATAAGATAAAGAAATGAAGGCATTTTTATGCTAAGGGAATAAGTAAGGAAACTCCATCCCACATGAAAAGTGAGAAAGAATTGAAAGCACTTTGTAAGGAAGGAGTTTTCCATGGTAATGTTCTTGTATGGCTAACCACTCTCACTAGTCCTAGCGGAGGGTGCGAAGCACCCGACGCGCACGCGCACAGACACGGACTCGGACTCGGGCGATGGGCGTTATGTGGCGTTTTGATGGCGCACTTTGCACCTTCGCATCGCCGCGAGCCGCATAAGGGCCGCTTTAGTATTTTGAGATATGATCAAGATGTGACAAGCTACCAAAGATCAAGGACTGAAAATGAAAATTTAGCACTTTCGCGATACGCGAAACAACTTCGCGATACGCGAAGATGCATGAAGTAACCTCATCCGGTGCTGACACGTGGCAGGTCTAGTGGTTGACTCAGCAAAGCTATTGAGCAACTTCGCGATACGCGAAGAAATCCTTCGCGATACGCGAACGAATATAATAATAATTGCGGCTACATTTGTCCTTTGCGATACGCGAAGCAACTTCGCGATACGCTAAGATGCACAAATTCTGGCTATAAATAGGCAGCCATGGAGATGAAGTCTCCATCACACACACTTTACCTCGGTTTTCGTGCCAAAATCCCGTCATTTCTGATACGCTCGTTGTCTAGAATTACATGCAAGTAGGAGTGCTGCCCATGTAAAGTTTAAGCATTTCATAGATAAGCCATACAAGGTAGGGGTTCTGTCGATTATTTTATTATATATGGCTTAGACCCTAGTCGAGGGTATAGTCTATACCTTGATCAAATAAGTGATTGAAATATAAGCTTTCATAAGATAAGAATATAGATGAAATGTTATTCTTTATTTTATAAAGATACTACTTATGAAAGAAGAAACTTGATATACATGTTTCTTCATGAAGAAGAAACGTAGTCTATAAATGTTAAACATATGTTCTGTAAATGAATATCAAGGTAAGGATTATGCAAGTAGACTAAAGGTCTAAAGCTAGATTGTAGATCTAGTTATTTATGAAATATTATTCTCGTACTATAGGTCCGAGATAAAGAACAGGCGTTTGTCAGTGAGATACATTGATATCACAAAAGGTGAATACGTTCAACCTTTTTATAGTGTGAAATGTTTTATAACGTGAACACGTCTATGTACTGTATATTTTGAAAAGATATTTACTCTTTAAAACTATGGACTGTTATCCATATGTAAAAGAGTTAAGGAAATATTTACATGCGGGTTGGTTCAAATCCTCTAAAACGTTTTGATACAAGGTAGTACTAAACACTCAGGCTAAAATACACATGTGTCTGGATCCTTACATATATGTACTGTAGTGGGCACACTACAGACATACTGACCATGAGGCAAGTGACTGTCTCTAGGGCGAGTGAAGTCCGATTATGTGGTTTGTGTGTATGTTTAGTTCCGATGAGATGGGATTGAGACCCACTGAGTCGTTGAACACTATTGGTGTTGTGTCATAACGAATTGTGAAAATGTTTTATTGAGTCAGCGTATTCACAAGCATATAGGTGACGTATTTTCAAACTGTTTTCAGGTAACCAAGAGTAAGGTATAGAGAAGAATATGCTAGTGGAGATAGAAGATCACTTGGCATAGAATGCAGCTGGTGGCTCAGCTAATTTTGTAATGAAGCATATATATATTAAACTTGTTTTTAAACAAGTATTTTTGTAAAATATACAAGCGTGTTTAATTCCCTTTGTTATGAAAATGAATATTTTAAATTAACATTTTCCGCTGCAAACTTTGATAAATTGACAAAAGTGGTATCAACTGTGAGTCACACGACTAGGCCCGAAGGCGGGGTGTGACAGACATTTTGGTGTTTGGATGGATAGGAGGAAAACATGTGTGTGTGTGGATTTAACAGGGGTTTCCCCTTTGGTGGGCTTGGGGTGTAGTGGTTTCGCAGTCGGTCAAGCCGTATAAAAAACTGCTTCAGGCAAGGTGGCAAAACATGAGAAGGTGTGTCTTGACAACCAACATGTATTTATTCCTTTTGCTTTTGACACTTTTGGTTTCCTCGCGCCAGAAGATGTGGAGTTACTTATCCGTGTTCAGCAGGTCATGCATAGTAATACTATGACTCCAAGATCAGCTAATGTAGTTTTTAAAAGATTGGGTTATGCAATTCAAAAGGGGGTAGCGGCGCAGCTTGTTGCCCACTTACGTTATAATCTAAACTATGTACACGTACTAAAATTATCAATTGACTATATCATTATACTCAAATTGCACCATGCATGCTCATATCTTCTGATTAGTAGTATGAAAATGCTACACATAAATATATAATATTTTAGAGAAAAACCATTTTATAGGCGTTGGGTTAATTCAATTAGTTCCGTTTATAGGAAACAATATTATATCTCGGTTTATTTCAAAAATGTACGGATTACAATGCGGATTGCTTTGAGAGATTGAATATAAGAATAAAACTAGCTAATCCAACAATATGAAATGTAAATGATTGAGAGAAGCAAATCTCTAACACAACCCATGATTGAATAAATTACAATATGGGTTGATTTGAGATGTAGAGGCAATAAAATAAAATAAAATTCAATTAAACATACTTCGTATGACAACGTGGCCTAAACATTAAAAGCAATGCTGATAACGTACTAGGAAAACAACCTATTAACAATATAGAGAGATACGAAATAGTATGAAGAATGGTTTTCAAAATGTGTGTTCATATCAACAAATGACTAGACCTGTATACAGGCCTTTGGAGAGTTGATACAATTTAATACAATGAATTTACAATAAAGAGAGAATAGTAACCTAAAGAGAATTGATAAACATAATAAAGTTTATTCATAATACCCAATAAAGTTTATTCATAACAATTTGGATTTTGTTTTTTTTTAATTGAAACTTGTGTACTTGAGATGGTTTAAATAAATTAAATAGTTATTATCACTATTAATAGTGTCTTGAGATTTTTAGTAATCAACATTACGCCATGACGTGCTCCGCCGTTGTTCGATGTGTGACCAACCCGAACCGGTTTAGACTTTGAAACTTGTTTGGCCACCTCTAGCTAAACCAATATAATTCTACACTACTGGCCATTTTTTATAAATCTAATTTATAATAATAATAATTAGATAATAATAATAATAATAATAATAATAATAATAATAATAATAATAATAATAATAATAATTATTATTATTAGCAATACTGCCACCATTGTGTTTAACGCCCGCTTTCCGAAAGGCAAGCATTAAACCACTAGAAGACTAGATAGAAAAATTCATAATCAGCAAAACGATCTCGTTGGTGTTCTTCGTTTTCATTTTTCCCATACTCACTCCAATAATCGTTCTAGTACGAATAATAATAAGATAGACATTATTCCTCGTGAAACCATAACGTTGCAAGTAGGTCAATGCGGTGTAACACCCCGGCTTTAAGCGGAAGACGCCCGGGTGCAACGTACAGATCACTCATATGCTCGTAAGACTATTAATAGTAATAATATATTTATTATATTCCATAACTTCGCAATTATACAAATAGTTTGATAATAAGACAAATAACATTACATCTAAATGAAACAAATATTATTCATTGAAATAATCCTTAGGCATAACTAGCTTTCTTGTCCTGACACTTCATTGTATCAACCTGCAGCACGTTGAAAATAATATATTTTGTCAACAACACATGTTGGTGAGCTTTCATAAGTTTTTGCGTATACATATATATATATATATGAAACTCGCGATTCAACAATCGTCATGCAATAAATATTCAAGCGTAAGTACATGAAATCAAATAGTGTCGTCCTCCTATTCATTTAGCCGAAGCCGTTGAAGTCGGGGAAATGAGAACCACCTTACGTAAACAACCGAATTTGTAACGTTAGACGGCGCGGGTACGTCCCGTCGGATCCTCCCACTATGTGTATGCGTTTGCTTTTGCGTAACTTCCACCAATAAAACAATAAACACGCTGCAAGCAAGTTCACGTATAATCATAAACAATATGCACGAATAATATTAACATGTACGATATAAGTGAATCGGTTTGTAAACAAGCGCATAACTAACGAAGAAAAACTTGTGACGTGCTACACCCCGAAACATTATAAAGCGTTAAAAATGGGGTTATGAAGAATTCACCTTGAAATTGAAGATAAACATTTAAATGAAAACTAAAAGCATGATAGCGAAACCGAAGCAACCGAATGTGCGTTAAAGAGTCCCAAACGAACGATTCACATGAACTAAAAATAAATAAATAAATAAATACGAAATTTAACGACCAATCTAACATATTATTATGTGTAATTGGGAAAAAATATTATTTTAAGGCATGGATTAATTTAATATTATTTTTAAGCTTAACGTAATTTTAATGGTTTATATTATTCTAATATTATAACTTTAACATTCATAAGAAAGTTACGAAAATTTCTAGGCACGGTTTTCACACTACAGACATACTGACCATGAGGCAAGTGACTGTCTCTAGGGCGAGTGAAGTCCGATTATGTGGTTTGTGCGTATGTTTAGTTCCGATGAGATGGGATTGAGACCCACTGAGTCGTTGAACACTATTGGTGTTGTGTCATAACGAATTGTGAAAATGTTTTATTGAGTCAGCGTATTCACAAGCATATAGGTGACGTATTTTCAAACTGTTTTCAGGTAACCAAGAGTAAGGTATAGAGAAGAATATGCTAGTGGAGATAGAAGATCACTAGGCATAGAATGCAGCTGGTGGCTCAGCTAATTTTGTAATGAAGCATATATATATTAAACTTGTTTTTAAACAAGTATTTTTGTAAAATATACAAGCGTGTTTAATTCCCTTTGTTATGAAAATGAATATTTTAAATTAACATTTTCCGCTGCAAACTTTGATAAATTGACAAAAGTGGTATCAACTGTGAGTCACACGACTAGGCCCCGAAGGCGGGGTGTGACAGACATTTTGGTGTTTGGATGGATAGGAGGAAAACATGTGTGTGTGTGGATTTAACAGGGGTTTCCCCTTTGGTGGGCTTGGGGTGTAGTGGTTTCGCAGTCGGTCAAGCCGTATTAAAAACTGCTTCAGGCAAGGTGGCAAAACATGAGAAGGTGTGTCTTGACAACCAACATGTATTTATTCCTTTTGCTTTTAACACTTTTGGTTTCCTCGCGCCTGAAGCTGTGGAGTTACTTATCCGTGTTCAGCAGGTCATGCATAGTAATACTATGACTCCAAGATCAGCTAATGTAGTTTTTAAAAGATTGGGTTATGCAATTCAAAAGGGGGTAGCGGCGCAGCTTGTTGCCCACTTACGTTATAATCTAAACTATGTACACGTACTAAAATTATCAATTGACTATATCATTATACTCAAATTGCACCATGCATGCTCATATCTTCTGATTAGTAGTATGAAAATGCTACACATAAACATATAATATTTTAGAGAAAAACCATTTTATAGGCGTTGGGTTAATTCAATTAGTTCCGTTTATAGGAAACAATATTATATCTCGGTTTATTTCAACAATGTACGGATTACAATGCGGATTGCTTTGAGAGATTGAATATAAGAATAAAACTAGCTAATCCAACAATATGAAATGTAAATGATTGAGAGAAGCAAATCTCTAACACAACCCATGATTGAATAAATTACAATATGGGTTGATTTTGAGATGTAGAGGCAATAAAATAAAATAAAATTCAATTAAACATACTTCGTATGACAACGTGGCCTAAACATTAAAAGCAATGCTGATAACGTACTAGGAAAACAACCTATTAACAATATAGAGAGATATGAAATAGTATGAAGAATGGTTTTCAAAATGTGTGTTCATATCAACAAATGACTAGACCTGTATACAGGCCTTTGGAGAGTTAATACAATTTAATACAATGAATTTACAATAAAGAGAGAATAGTAACCTAAAGAGAATTGATAAACATAATAAAGTTTATTCATAATACCCAATAAAGTTTATTCATAACAATTTGGATTTTGTTTTTTTTTAATTGAAACTTGTGTACTTGAGATGGTTTAAATAAATTAAATAGTTATTATCACTATTAATAGTGTCTTGAGATTTTTAGCAATCAACATTACGCCATGACGTGCTCCGCCGTTGTTCGATGTGTGACCAACCCGAACCGGTTTAGACTTTGAAACTTGTTTGGCCACCTCTAGCTAAACCAATATAATTCTACACTACTGGCCATTTTTTATAAATCTAATTTATAATTTATAATTAGATAATAATAATAATAATAATAATAATAATAATAATAATTATTATTATTATTATTATTATTATTATTAGCAATACTGCCACCATTGTGTTTAACGCCCGCTTTCCGAAAGGCAAGCATTAAACCACTAGAAGACTAGATAGAAAAATTCATAATCAGCAAAACGATCTCGTTGGTGTTCTTCGTTTTCATTTTTCCCATACTCACTCCAATAATCGTTCTAGTACGAATAATAATAAGATAGACATTATTCCTCGTGAAACCATAACGTTGCAAGTAGGTCAATGCGGTGTAACACCCCGGCTTTAAGCGGAAGACGCCCGGGTGCAACGTACAGATCACTCATAAGCTCGTAAGACTATTAATAGTAATAATATATTTATTATATTCCATAACTTCGCAATTATACAAATAGTTTGATAATAAGACAAATAACATTACATCTAAATGAAACAAATATTATTCATTGAAATAATCCTTAGGCATAACTAGCTTTCTTGTCCTGACACTTCATTGTATCAACCTGCAGCACGTTGAAAATAATATATTTTGTCAACAACACATGTTGGTGAGCTTTCATAAGTTTTTGCGTATACATATATATATATATATGAAACTCGCGATTCAACAATCGTCATGCAATAAATATTCAAGCGTAAGTACATGAAATCAAATAGTGTCGTCCTCCTATTCATTTAGCCGAAGCCGTTGAAGTCGGGGAAATGAGAACCACCTTACGTAAACAACCGAATTTGTAACGTTAGACGGCGCGGGTACGTCCCGTCGGATCCTCCCACTATGTGTATGCGTTTGCTTTTGCGTAACTTCCACCAATAAAACAATAAACACGCTGCAAGCAAGTTCACGTATAATCATAAACAATATGCACGAATAATATTAACATGTACGATATAAGTGAATCGGTTTGTAAACAAGCGCATAACTAACGAAGAAAAACTTGTGACGTGCTACACCCCGAAACATTATAAAGCGTTAAAAATGGGGTTATGAAGAATTCACCTTGAAATTGAAGATAAACATTTAAATGAAAACTAAAAGCATGATAGCGAAACCGAAGCAACCGAATGTGCGTTAAAGAGTCCCAAACGAACGATTCACATGAACTAAAAATAAATAAATAAATAAATACGAAATTTAACGACCAATCTAACATATTATTATGTGTAATTGGGAAAAAATATTATTTTAAGGCATGGATTAATTTAATATTATTTTTAAGCTTAACGTAATTTTAATGGTTTATATTATTCTAATATTATAACTTTAACATTCATAAGAAAGTTACGAAAATTTCTAGGCACGGTTTTCACACTACAGACATACTGACCATGAGGCAAGTGACTGTCTCTAGGGCGAGTGAAGTCCGATTATGTGGTTTGTGCGTATGTTTAGTTCCGATGAGATGGGATTGAGACCCACTGAGTCGTTGAACACTATTGGTGTTGTGTCATAACGAATTGTGAAAATGTTTTATTGAGTCAGCGTATTCACAAGCATATAGGTGACGTATTTTCAAACTGTTTTCAGGTAACCAAGAGTAAGGTATAGAGAAGAATATGCTAGTGGAGATAGAAGATCACTAGGCATAGAATGCAGCTGGTGGCTCAGCTAATTTTGGAATGAAGCATATATATATTAAACTTGTTTTTAAACAAGTATTTTTGTAAAATATACAAGCGTGTTTAATTCCCTTTGTTATGAAAATGAATATTTTAAATTAACATTTTCCGCTGCAAACTTTGATAAATTGACAAAAGTGGTATCAACTGTGAGTCACACGACTAGGCCCCGAAGGCGGGGTGTGACAGACATTTTGGTGTTTGGATGGATAGGAGGAAAACATGTGTGTGTGTGGATTTAACAGGGGTTTCCCCTTTGGTGGGCTTGGGGTGTAGTGGTTTCGCAGTCGGTCAAGCCGTATTAAAAACTGCTTCAGGCAAGGTGGCAAAACATGAGAAGGTGTGTCTTGACAACCAACATGTATTTATTCCTTTTGCTTTTAACACTTTTGGTTTCCTCGCGCCTGAAGCTGTGGAGTTACTTATCCGTGTTCAGCAGGTCATGCATAGTAATACTATGACTCCAAGATCAGCTAATGTAGTTTTTAAAAGATTGGGTTATGCAATTCAAAAGGGGGTAGCGGCGCAGCTTGTTGCCCACTTACGTTATAATCTAAACTATGTACACGTACTAAAATTATCAATTGACTATATCATTATACTCAAATTGCACCATGCATGCTCATATCTTCTGATTAGTAGTATGAAAATGCTACACATAAACATATAATATTTTAGAGAAAAACCATTTTATAGGCGTTGGGTTAATTCAATTAGTTCCGTTTATAGGAAACAATATTATATCTCGGTTTATTTCAACAATGTACGGATTACAATGCGGATTGCTTTGAGAGATTGAATATAAGAATAAAACTAGCTAATCCAACAATATGAAATGTAAATGATTGAGAGAAGCAAATCTCTAACACAACCCATGATTGAATAAATTACAATATGGGTTGATTTGAGATGTAGAGGCAATAAAATAAAATAAAATTCAATTAAACATACTTCGTATGACAACGTGGCCTAAACATTAAAAGCAATGCTGATAACGTACTAGGAAAACAACCTATTAACAATATAGAGAGATATGAAATAGTATGAAGAATGGTTTTCAAAATGTGTGTTCATATCAACAAATGACTAGACCTGTATACAGGCCTTTGGAGAGTTAATACAATTTAATACAATGAATTTACAATAAAGAGAGAATAGTAACCTAAAGAGAATTGATAAACATAATAAAGTTTATTCATAATACCCAATAAAGTTTATTCATAACAATTTGGATTTTGTTTTTTTTTAATTGAAACTTGTGTACTTGAGATGGTTTAAATAAATTAAATAGTTATTATCACTATTAATAGTGTCTTGAGATTTTTAGCAATCAACATTACGCCATGACGTGCTCCGCCGTTGTTCGATGTGTGACCAACCCGAACCGGTTTAGACTTTGAAACTTGTTTGGCCACCTCTAGCTAAACCAATATAATTCTACACTACTGGCCATTTTTTATAAATCTAATTTATAATTTATAATTAGATAATAATAATAATAATAATAATAATAATAATAATAATTATTATTATTATTATTAGCAATACTGCCACCATTGTGTTTAACGCCCGCTTTCCGAAAGGCAAGCATTAAACCACTAGAAGACTAGATAGAAAAATTCATAATCAGCAAAACGATCTCGTTGGTGTTCTTCGTTTTCATTTTTCCCATACTCACTCCAATAATCGTTCTAGTACGAATAATAATAAGATAGACATTATTCCTCGTGAAACCATAACGTTGCAAGTAGGTCAATGCGGTGTAACACCCTGGCTTTAAGCGGAAGACGCCCGGGTGCAACGTACAGATCACTCATAAGCTCGTAAGACTATTAATAGTAATAATATATTTATTATATTCCATAACTTCGCAATTATACAAATAGTTTGATAATAAGACAAATAACATTACATCTAAATGAAACAAATATTATTCATTGAAATAATCCTTAGGCATAACTAGCTTTCTTGTCCTGACACTTCATTGTATCAACCTGCAGCACGTTGAAAATAATATATTTTGTCAACAACACATGTTGGTGAGCTTTCATAAGTTTTTGCGTATACATATATATATATATATGAAACTCGCGATTCAACAATCGTTATGCAATAAATATTCAAGCGTAAGTACATGAAATCAAATAGTGTCGTCCTCCTATTCATTTAGCCGAAGCCGTTGAAGTCGGGGAAATGAGAACCACCTTACGTAAACAACCGAATTTGTAACGTTAGACGGCGCGGGTACGTCCCGTCGGACCCTCCCACTATGTGTATGCGTTTGCGTTTGCGTAACTTCCACCAATAAAACAATAAACACGCTGCAAGCAAGTTCACGTATAATCATAAACAATATGCACGAATAATATTAACATGTACGATATAAGTGAATCGGTTTGTAAACAAGCGCATAACTAACGAAGAAAAACTTGTGACGTGCTACACCCCGAAACATTATAAAGCGTTAAAAATGGGGTTATGAAGAATTAACCTTGAAATTGAAGATAAACATTTAAATGAAAACTAAAAGCATGATAGCGAAACCGAAGCAACCGAATGTGCGTTAAAGAGTCCCAAACGAACGATTCACATGAACTAAAAATAAATAAATAAATAAATACGAAATTTAACGACCAATCTAACATATTATTATGTGTAATTGGGAAAAAATATTATTTTAAGGCATGGATTAATTTAATATTATTTTTAAGCTTAACGTAATTTTAATGGTTTATATTATTCTAATATTATAACTTTAACATTCATAAGAAAGTTACGAAAATTTCTAGGCACGGTTTTCACACTACAGACATACTGACCATGAGGCAAGTGACTGTCTCTAGGGCGAGTGAAGTCCGATTATGTGGTTTGTGCGTATGTTTAGTTCCGATGAGATGGGATTGAGACCCACTGAGTCGTTGAACACTATTGGTGTTGTGTCATAACGAATTGTGAAAATGTTTTATTGAGTCAGCGTATTCACAAGCATATAGGTGACGTATTTTCAAACTGTTTTCAGGTAACAAAGAGTAAGGTATAGAGAAAAATATGCTAGTGGAGATAGAAGATCACTAGGCATAGAATGCAGCTGGTGGCTCAGCTAATTTTGTAATGAAGCATATATATATTAAACTTGTTTTTAAACAAGTATTTTTGTAAAATATACAAGCGTGTTTAATTCCCTTTGTTATGAAAATGAATATTTTAAATTAACATTTTCCGCTGCAAACTTTGATAAATTGACAAAAGTGGTATCAACTGTGAGTCACACGACTAGGCCCCGAAGGCGGGGTGTGACAGACATTTTGGTGTTTGGATGGATAGGAGGAAAACATGTGTGTGTGTGGATTTAACAGGGGTTTCCCCTTTGGAGGGCTTGGGGTGTAGTGGTTTCGCAGTCGGTCAAGCCGTATTAAAAACTGCTTCAGGCAAGGTGGCAAAACATGAGAAGGTGTGTCTTGACAACCAACATGTATTTATTCCTTTTGCTTTTGACACTTTTGGTTTCCTCGCGCCTGAAGCTGTGGAGTTACTTATCCGTGTTCAGCAGGTCATGCATAGTAATACTATGACTCCAAGATCAGCTAATGTAGTTTTTAAAAGATTGGGTTATGCAATTCAAAAGGGGGTAGCGGCGCAGCTTGTTGCCCACTTACGTTATAATCTAAACTATGTACACGTACTAAAATTATCAATTGACTATATCATTATACTCAAATTGCACCATGCATGCTCATATCTTCTGATTAGTAGTATGAAAATGCTACACATAAACATATAATATTTTAGAGAAAAACCATTTTATAGGCGTTGGGTTAATTCAATTAGTTCCGTTTATAGGAAACAATATTATATCTCGGTTTATTTCAACAATGTACGGATTACAATGCGGATTGCTTTGAGAGATTGAATATAAGAATAAAACTAGCTAATCCAACAATATGAAATGTAAATGATTGAGAGAAGCAAATCTCTAACACAACCCATGATTGAATAAATTACAATATGGGTTGATTTGAGATGTAGAGGCAATAAAATAAAATAAAATTCAATTAAACATACTTCGTATGACAACGTGGCCTAAACATTAAAAGCAATGCTGATAACGTACTAGGAAAACAACCTATTAACAATATAGAGAGATATGAAATAGTATGAAGAATGGTTTTCAAAATGTGTGTTCATATCAACAAATGACTAGACCTGTATACAGGCCTTTGGAGAGTTAATACAATTTAATACAATGAATTTACAATAAAGAGAGAATAGTAACCTAAAGAGAATTGATAAACATAATAAAGTTTATTCATAATACCCAATAAAGTTTATTCATAACAATTTGGATTTTGTTTTTTTTTAATTGAAACTTGTGTACTTGAGATGGTTTAAATAAATTAAATAGTTATTATCACTATTAATAGTGTCTTGAGATTTTTAGTAATCAACATTACGCCATGACGTGCTCCGCCGTTGTTCGATGTGTGACCAACCCGAACCGGTTTAGACTTTGAAACTTGTTTGGCCACCTCTAGCTAAACCAATATAATTCTACACTACTGGCCATTTTTTTATAAATCTAATTTATAATTTATAATTAGATAATAATAATAATAATAATAATAATAATAATAATAATAATAATTATTATTATTATTGGCAATACTGCCACCATTGTGTTTAACGCCCGCTTTCCGAAAGGCAAGCATTAAACCACTAGAAGACTAGATAGAAAAATTCATAATCAGCAAAACGATCTCGTTGGTGTTCTTCGTTTTCATTTTTCCCATACTCACTCCAATAATCGTTCTAATACGAATAATAATAAGATAGACATTATTCCTCGTGAAACCATAACGTTGCAAGTAGGTCAATGCGGTGTAACACCCCGGCTTTAAGCGGAAGACGCCCGGGTGCAACGTACAGATCACTCATAAGCTCGTAAGACTATTAATAGTAATAATATATTTATTATATTCCATAACTTCGCAATTATACAAATAGTTTGATAATAAGACAAATAACATTACATCTAAATGAAACAAATATTATTCATTGAAATAATCCTAAGGCATAACTAGCTTTCTTGTCCTGACACTTCATTGTATCAACCTGCAGCACGTTGAAATTAATATATTTTGTCAACAACACATGTTGGTGAGCTTTTATAAGTTTTTGCGTATACATATATATATATATATATATGAAACTCGCGATTCAACAATCGTCATGCAATAAATATTCAAGCGTAAGTACATGAAATCAAATAGTGTCGTCCTCCTATTCATTTAGCCGAAGCCGTTGAAGTCGGGGAAATGAGAACCACCTTACGTAAACAACCGAATTTGTAACGTTAGACGGCGCGGGTACGTCCCGTCGGACCCTCCCACTATGTGTATGCGTTTGCGTTTGCGTAACTTCCACCAATAAAACAATAAACACGCTGCAAGCAAGTTCACGTATAATCATAAACAATATGCACGAATAATATTAACATGTACGATATAAGTGAATCGGTTTGTAAACAAGCGCATAACTAACGAAGAAAAACTTGTGACGTGCTACACCCCGAAACATTATAAAGCGTTAAAAATGGGGTTATGAAGAATTCACCTTGAAATTGAAGATAAACATTTAAATGAAAACTAAAAGCATGATAGCGAAACCGAAGCAACCGAATGTGCGTTAAAGAGTCCCAAACGAACGATTCACATGAACTAAAAATAAATAAATAAATAAATACGAAATTTAACGACCAATCTAACATATTATTATGTGTAATTGGGAAAAAATATTATTTTAAGGCATGGATTAATTTAATATTATTTTTAAGCTTAACGTAATTTTAATGGTTTATATTATTCTAATATTATAACTTTAACATTCATAAGAAAGTTACGAAAATTTCTAGGCACGGTTTTAAATAGGGATTTTACCTTAAATAATTATTACTATGCTATTGAATTAAAGTTAATGGAATAAAAGTTGATGAATTAAAGGTTAACTAATTAAGATTAACGAACTAAGGTTTAACGAAATATAAGTTAACAAATGAAAATCTAATGGATCAAAAGTTTATTGAATTTTAAAGATAATGAATTGAAAACAACGGAATTTATAAACTCACTTTTAACGATATAACGAATTCTATAGCTAACAAAGTAGTGATAAATAAATTAGTTCAAATGATTTAACGAACGTGCTGGTTGGGTTTTATTTGAAAATGAAACTTTATATTTATTAAAAAAATTTTATTTGATTTAAAAAAAATGATTTTAATTTATTTATCGTTTTGATATTATTTAAGAAAAGGGTTAAAACAAGAATCTAAAAGTATAGTAAATGACCCGGGTTTGAACCCTGGTCTGCAGTTTAACACACCAAAGGTATAACCACTAAATCCGATTGTTTAGTTCTGTTTAAAGATAGAAATAATTATACTTATATACATATACATGTTCATCATCTTTAATATTCAACCCTAGATTTCAATTCGATCAGATGGCTCCATGTTTGTTCAATCTAGTTTAGGGCTTTTGTTAAGGGAAGAAAACGAATCAAAACAATATATTGTTTACTTGATATTGTTACGGATTGACGGACAATGGAGTTTGGCCGGAAAGTGAATCTTGACGGATGATTATGAGTTTCAGAGAGTGTATTGCGATGAAATGATGATTTTCGAAGGTTTAGTTGATGCCAAGATTCCATTTTATAGTCACTATTGCAACGTATGATGTTTAATTGTTCGTTATTGAATTTACATAAGTTCCGGCGGTTGTTACGGGATCAAAACGCTCACAAAAATGTTAATATACGTTCTATCGATACATAAGCGATTATTATTAAGTTCAAAAGTCGTTAGGATGAATTAATTGGTCAAAACGGGGATTGCGGCTCGTTTTAATGTTGGCCGGAAAACTTGAATGCATTTGATAAATTTTAAAGGGTCGGGTTTTCGGGTTTGAAAAGTAACGAATGTTACATGTGGAAACTAGATAGGAATGGAATTCTGGAGACAACTTTGTCTCGAACACGGAATCTCCAAAGACGAAATCCTTGAAGATTACGCCAGTAAGGTGTTTGGTATTGTTGACATAAAATTTCAAAAAGAAGCCAACAGGTTGTTTTCCAGTTAAAATTTAGATTCTTGATCAACACAACTAATGCAAATCAATAACTAGTCAATGGCTCGATTCATAAATAATCTACATTTCTAAATCAAGTTAACAACTGCAACTCAAACTTGAATGCATTTGATAAGTTTAAATAATCTAAGAATCATTTTAACTGAACCCTTTTAAACCTGCTTATAGTTGTTAGGTTTGCAGTTAATTAATGCTATCAACTATTTATTTGTTTAAAATTATTAACGCACAAAACAATGATCAGACCGATTGCTACGTTTTATTTCCTGCGGTGGATGCAACGAGAAATTTATCTACGTAAAAACTGAAATTTAGCTAAGCATGAATTGATCAGTCAAACGGGTTGTTAGTCACCTCCAATAATTATCATAATCCGTTATGAGTTGGCTATTTCACCCGTTTACTTGTTAATTGGTCTCCCAATGATCGCCTACTGTTGACTTTTTGTTTTTTTTTTTTCAGTTTCAACACGTTCAGTACTAGAAAATATACATTTAATGACATGTAATGCGTGTCATTAAAGGGTATAGATGACACGTCAAGGCATGCCAAGAAAGCCCATGACATAAATGAAGATGAAACTTATTTGTGTGCCATCTGTTTATAACACGCCTTTACGACATGCCACGCGTGTCAAGAATCCCTGTCATATATGAAGACGACATGCATTTGCGTGTCATCGTTTTAGCTGTTTTAATATATATATATATATATATATATATTATATATATAATTTTGTATATACCTGTAATGCCCGCAAATTTTCGTTAAAAGGATCTATGTGTTGTAGAGTTTGTAATTTTACCGAGACTCGATCTGGCCTTCCTCGGGGACCTCTTTGTCTTTCTTGTAAGCCTATTTATTTAACGTTTAATCCAAGACATCATAATTTATAAGTGGAAGGGCCTAGATGTAAAATTTTTATAACATAAACCCTAAAACTCCTTCTCCTTCCTCCTAGTTCCGATCGACGCCTCTCACCAGCCTTCCTCCTCGATTTTCGTGCTGGTTCCAGCCATTCTCCGGCATCCCGAGACTACGTCAAGGTCGATTCTATCTTAGTATAACTCTTTTTCACCATTAAACCCTTTGTTGAACACGTTAGGGTTGAGTTTTGATGATAACAGATTGCTGACAGATTCGTATTCGTTTGTTGTAGGGTTTGTAATGCGATGATAATCCATTGTTTTTTTATCGATTCTTATTTCCATGATGTTCTACTTTGAGTCTAGTTTTCAAAAAGGTATAATATATAATTTTTGAACGTGATTTGAATGGTTTTTATGAATTTATAAGATCAAGTGTCAAAGCTGATGCGGGATGACGGATTCTGGTCTGTCTTCCAGATATCATAACTCTTTTTCAACATGTCCAAATTAGTTGGTTCCACTTCTGGAACTTAATATTTTGAGTTAAGAATCAAACCCAATTAGAATCGTTTAATTTAGTTCGTAATTAATTTTATAAAAATAAAACCATTTTGTTGCGCACTGAAATAGCTACACATACCTTGCTGTGTTGGAGGAATTTCTATAATTTTTGTGACCACTAGAAAAATATAACAAAAATATTTTTATAAACCTAAGACAAATATTAAAGTCTGGTAAAAATTTAATAATTTATTTCAAAGGTTATCCTATGCAATTAAATGCATCTTCGCATGCTAAAATCTGCACGTTTTACTTGTTATTGATCGACAAGTTCGTTTTAGGCTTAACGGTGGATGTTCAATTGTGTTCTTGTCGGAGCTGTTTGAAGTGAGTTTTTGCAACACAATCTTCCTAGGTATATCCTATATATCATACTTTAAAATCATGTCCTTTGGTGTTTGTTTGATCGATCAACTAGTTGTAGATTGAAAACTAGTTTTCGGTTGTCTAGAATAGTGTTTTGTTGCGTTTAACGCGAGGGATGAAGTAAGTGATGACCAATTCAGTTCGGATAGCTTCAGTTTAATGTACGGGCTGTTGGAAAATGATTTTTATAAGTTATGGGGCTAAATTGGTTGTCGGTTACTCCAACGGGTCGGTACAATGCGCAATTGCGTTTATTGAATAGTTGGTGCATTGCACTTGCGGGTTACCGACCCATTTGACTCGTGTAGCGTCGTGTGGACTTGTTGGCTGTGATTTTATCATAACGGGTCCACACGGGGCTGAGTTGGATGTTAATGGCCTAAACGACTCTTAAGCGCGCGTGTTAGTGTCACCTTGTGCTTCCGGGGGCAAATTGGGGATTCCTAATCCCCAGGGGTACCTAAGGGTCGTTTTGGTGAATGTGAGGCCTCGGGGGCTGTTGTGACTTAGTTTGATGAGGTCGAGGCTTTAGGTAACTCGAACCATGTTAGAACGTCTCGTAGGATAAACGAGTCCTTTCGATGTCATTAGTAATGTTTGAATGTAAACCGGCAGGTGTTTGAGTTTTGGGATTTCATAGGGATCATCTAGCTCGTGGTGAATTCGTGCCTTGTGTCAGGTGAGTTCATGATGCCCCTTTTTACTCTTTTAAGTTTTGGGCTAGCATGCACACCTAAACGATTTTTCCTGATGAAACGTTTAAACTATTTTATATAGGCTTGCTAGTATATAGTTGGCCTTGGAATGTTATAGTATGTATATATATATATAAATTATTGTATGGCTTATTTTTGGCGATGTTGTAGTCGTATCGACTGCTGATGTTACGTATGCCTACTTCGTGTTTGCATACGGATGGATGGTGATTTTGGCCAGGCCAAACTATACGACTTAGGTTCTTAAATCCTGTGACGGGCCCTGAAAAGCCCGTGAGAGGGGAGGCTCGTGTGGCATGATCATCATCGGATGTTACGTGTTTGGGTTGTACGTGTGCTCGACCCTGATGTTATTACTTGGATGAGATGTTACGTGTTTGGGTTGTACGTGTGCTCGACCTTGATGTTATTATTTGGATGGTATTTATAGGGATATAAATATATGGATGTATATAGATGTCTAAGTATGAATACTTAGTGTTGATAATGGCCTAACTGTTCGTATCCCGTATTATATTTTAGACTCTTGGAATGTTTTATAATCACGTTTTTATATTTAAACCCTTGGAATGATTTGTTTAAATGCCTATTATTAAAACTTGAACTCACTCAGCTCAAGCTGACTTTGTGTGTATGTTAGTGTGAGTTTCATGTTTAGAGGAGGATGCTTACCGCTTGGACGTGCTCGAGACTACTTGGACGGTTGAAGGCATAACTAGTCGGAAATTAATACGCAAACTGTTTTCTTTTCATTTATTACTTTAAACATTTAAATTATGGTTTTGGAAACTTGGTTTTAGTACTTGTGATTTTCCGCTGTTTATTACTCTGAAACGATTTTTAATAAGATGAAATTGTTTGACTTTTTTTAAGAATTTTTGGATATGATTACCAACTGTAGGATTCCCGGGATTTGGGGTCTTACAATACCATTCTCACATCAAATGACGATTGATAGTTAATGTCTCATAATAATATATAGTAAAACAATCCATTTCATAACAAACTAATAAACATATTACAAAGTTAACAATATTACATACAATATTTTCTAAATTAATGTTCCGATAGAAAATTTGACCGGAATATGAAGTTTACCACAAAAGCCAATAATTCTTCACGAATTCCATCAACATATACGGTTGGCGATTCCGTAATGATTTACCTCATATTTAGGTTCGAAAATTTGTAGGTTTGTGTTGAACATTCCACCTCGAAGGTTATTTTCAGATATTACCCATGGCCTACAACAAATTAAATAACCTCAATTAATAAACCGAAGTATCTGTGTCATACAAGTACTCGATTGCAGGTTCATAGTAGGACAAAAGCCGACATGTTACATACAAACGCTGTATGATTGTTTGAACATAGCTGAAGTTAGGTATGCTCTAGAATAAGATAACATTATTTAGTGTTCAATTGTTTTACCTGAATTGATTGTTGAGTGGATGATTCAAAATCAGTGCTACAAGCAGCTTTACACCATATGCTTGAACAAATGACCTAACGACCGGCTCCTTTAATAAAGTTGCTAGACAGATTGATAGCAGCGAGAAGGCTACGGTGCAGATGTGAAAGCATTTTCAGTTGTTAAAAGAAAACATGTTACTCAAGAAACCTTTAATCAATTATTTTTACAAAAAGAATTATTTTATAGATGATACTTGCAGAATACAAAGCCACTCCACTAATCCTTTCAAAGCTTCATCACTTGAGATTGTTTTCTTCTTGAATTTGTGGATTCTCGTTTTACGTTCAAACCATTCCTGTTTTTGACATAGTACACATTTTTGTAAAAAGTAAATTTATAAATTTAGAAAAAAAGTATAGGCATCATGATTCGAGAACCCTAAAACCCTAAGGTAAAAGGTACCTTACGACTAAAGTAAGTATGTTAGAGCTCTTCTCTAAAATGAACCAGCTACCTTTCCATAACAATCTGAAGCGTAAAAGAATTTTAATTAACAAATGAAAGTGACAATATATTAAAATTTAGAATATTGAAAAATGAACAACCTCAATAAAGGTTCATAAATATCTTTATCTGAAGAGATTTTCCATGAAACAGCTTTGCTTTATTGGATTTTGCGGCAAGAATTAATAATGATGATAAGGTGAAAACGAGAACTTACCTAGTAGTTTCTTGTCCATGTACTTGCATTCAGAATAAAAGTACATATGAACAAGATGGTGTTTAATAATAAAAGTTCGAAACGAGCAGAGCTTTTTTGAGATTGATTCGAGCTCAGGCCTAAAATAAAGCTCGAACCCTTCTCCTTTTCTTTTCCATTCTCTTGCTTTCTCTGTTTTTCTTTTTCCTTTTCTTTTCCATTCTCTCATTTTCTTGGTTGTTCTTTTTCTTTTTTGTTCTAGTCACAAGTCCTCTTAGTTGTTTTGCATTTTTTTCACATTGGTAATTTTGCCACCACGTTTTCCACGTTTTCCTACAAAAAAGTAAACTTATTCAGCAACAGTTAATGCACTCAACATTTTAATTTTACCAATATGAGAAATAGTGACGACAAAGATTAAAGGATCCATTTTCTAAGCATTTTTGTTTGAAACTAAGCAACAAGTTAACATACCCTAGTCTTGTGAATGCTGTATGCTGATGATGATGTAAGCTTTATTATTTTAAATTAACAGAGGCTAAATTGCTATATATAATTGTGCATTAAGTTTTTTTATATCGAATAATTTGGTTGGCTATCAAATTAAATGTATGACTCAAAGTAAATGGACTTATGCTTAGCAAAAGTTTTATTTGCCTAAAAACTTTGAAGCAACAAGCCAACAACTTAAGTACATGAACATAAAACAAAATTTTAATTCGTAATATATTATTAATTATCTATAATTTTAAAAGTATTAATTTTCTTGTTCCATTCCATCCATAAACTAACTATTATATGTTCATAACTCAGATAGTTTTGTTAAGTGTTTATCAATTATGCAGCTAATTTTCTGTCCTTAGGGTCCGTTGTATTTTGAAATGCCTTCCTTAGTACTAGATCTCCCACTTGAAAATTCTTGTTGTAGGACTTGGTAATCTTTTGCTGATATGCTGCCATACGAATTTTCACAGAATCCCTATGTTCATCAAATCATCGACAAGATCCTGATTGTTGGTTTCAGGATTTTGGAGGCAGGATCTTGCAGTAGGGATCACTATTTCAGTTGGAATCATTGCTTTGGTCCCGAACACTAAGGAGAAAGGAGTTTTCCCCGTTGCATTCTTTGATGTAGTTTGATCAGCCCACAACATAAATGGTAGCTCTTCGGCCCGTTTTCCTCTATTTGTCCCCAGCTACTTCTTCAAATTGCTGACAATGATTTTGTTTGAAGATTCTGCTTGTCCATTGGCTTGAGGGTATACTAGCATAGAAGTGATCATCTTTATGCCCCATGCATCACAAAATTCGGTGGTTCTCTTGCCAATGAATTACCCACGATATTCATCCCCCATTTTTGGAAAGGCCATGGAGATACGATCGGATGGATGGGTTCAATTGGTTGATGAAGAATGTTTTTGTATCTTTTTCAGGTATCACACTTTTGAGCATGGATCATTGCATCCTTCCTCATGTTTGGCCAATATAACCGGTCCTAAGGATTTTGGAGAACAGTGATCGACCTCTAGTGTGATTCTCACAGTCGCCTTCATGGATATTTTTCAGAATTTCTTGTATTTCAAGATCCTTCGGACATCTCAAATATGGACCTTCAAGAGATTTTTTATAGATAATATCGTTCAAAATAATGAATCGAGATACTTCATATGAAAGGCTTTAGGATTCTCATCCTTAGGGATCTCGTTGTGTTGTAAATATTTTTTGATAGGTTGAACCCAGGATTCATGACTTGCCACACCCCGACTTAGGGCCTGGGTGTGACGTCCCGGGTTGGTACCTAGTTTTGTAAATATATTAGAGTAGCAGGTTCATTTTAGCGGAAGTCTTATATATTAAAATATTAATTGACATTGTCAAAATTACTCGGGAATTAAATACCCTAGTTTTAGTTTACAAAACAGTGTTATATTATTATTACAAGGATTGTATATTCAAAAATAGAGCCATCTCGAGCGATCTTCTAATGACTCCAAATCCTTGTATATCATCCATCATCATCTAATTACCTGCATGGGTTGGAAAAACACGTCAGCTATGTGCTGGTGAAACGTTGACTCAATAAAACAGTTTATAACAGTCGTTAAATACAAACATAGTTTTCTATTTCACTAACTCAGCATGAATGCCTGTCATTCTCGGGATTTGTACCACTGCCCTACACACACAATTCAAAGGTTCGCCGAGTACATAGCCCCTGTTCGGAGACAACCTTCTCCTAGGCTATGTAACTATGTTGGAGAACTGGTTATGACTGACTTGGTTTTGTATGCCAATTATCAATTATATTTGGATCCAGACACTTGTGTATTCGGTCTGAGTTGCTTTTTATTATCAATTTTGTATTATAATGATTTTAGAGACAATAATCTCATGCAAACATTTATCAGACTCTTGGCAATAAACAACTTGTCTATTACAAGAGTAAATTCAGTTCAGACCATAAAAGGTTAACGTGTTCACCTTGTGTTATCAGTTTTGTGATATCAGAATCCTTTCCTCAGTATGCTCTTAACCTATATTTGTAATAAGCATACATAAGTACCTAGATGGTATATCTTATCTTTTCAGCAGACTTTAAGTCTGTTCCAGTTTCAGCAGACTCTTGGTCTGATCAGCAGACTTTAAGTCTGATTAAGTTCAGCAGACTCTTAGGTCTGACCTATCCTTAGTAGAGTTATAGTCGTTTTATGAAAATACTTTGTATTTATATATGACGTTTGGTATAGCACGCTTTGGCCTAATAGAGTCTATCACGTTGGCAAACTTCTCCAAGTAAGTAAACGGGCCTCGCGGTTGATTGGGATGTGTACGAATTACTTACCTTAGGCAAGAAGAGTCTACTAATGATATCCCCATTCCAGTTACTACATGCCTGTCAAAATAATAGTTTTGATAACATTACTTCATGTGGAAGCAATATCTTTGCTTCGTAAAAAATTACTTGGAAAAAATTTATAGTTTAACGACTATACCCTTGACTAGGTTTTAATAACTATATAGTAAAGTAACTTAACCATAATCCTACCTTAATCAGCTAGTCGGGAGTGAGAACTAAAAATATTCGGCAGCGGGTCAGTTCGTGCTTCGTTTACTAGAGCAATGGTTCGTTAACAGCATCTTGGCACTTTGTTTCTTCTTGAATTCAGCCCTCAGAACCTTGGAACACCTTGTCACGCTTTCCTATGTGAAATGGGATGGTTTGGGCTTGAACCCGTGGCTGCCTATTTATAGGTGAATTTTGAGCATCTTCGTGTCGCGCGAACCGCCTTTGGCGCCGCAATTCTGCATGTAAATCTCGAGCTGACACATGTCAACACGTGGTAGGCCACGTGGATCCGATTACATAATTGAGTTTCATGTCGCGCGAAGATGCTTCAACCTTGAATTGTGTGCCAGCAACTTCGCGTATCGCGAAGTAATTTCAGCTCAACTTCGCGTCGGGCGAAGATGCATGAAAAACCAAAATTTTCTTTTTCAGTCCCTTAACTTTTAGATTTGGTATTTTTAGCCCAAAATAAATCGGGGTATTTTCAGTGTGTTACATCCTCCCCACCTTTAGAAAATTCTCGTCCTAGAGATTCATGTAAAGAGATGTGGGTACTTCCTTTTCATCTCAGACTCAAGTTCCCAAGTGAATTCTGGACCACGTTTGGAATTCCATCTAACTTTTACCAACTTCAATCTTTTACGTTTTAGGAACTTGGTTTGACTATCCTCGATTTGTATTGGCTCTTCCACGAAATTAAGCTTCTCATTGACTTGCACGTCTCTTAGAGGCATCGCGAGTGTCTCATCAGCTAAACATTTACGCAGATTCGATACGTGAAACACATCATTAATTCCTTGCATCTCTTTAGGTAGCTCTAACTGATAGGCTACAGGACCTATTCTTTCAAGAATCTTAAACGGTACAACAAAACGCGGACTTAACTTTCCTTTCTTTCTATTACGAACAACACCTTTCCAAGGTGATACTTTAAGAAACACTTTATCTCCTTCTTTAAACTCTAACGGTTTTCGTCTTATATCAGCATAACTCTTTTATCTATCTCGTGCTGCTTTCAGTTGTTCTCGGATTTGAATTACTTGATCTGTCGTTTGTTGAACAATTTCAGGGCCTGATAATTGATTATCACCGATCTCGGACCAACATATAGGCGTTTTACACTTTCGTCCATATAATGTTTCATATGGTGCCTTTTGTATACTTGTGTGATAACTATTGTTGTATGAAAATTCCATTAGAGATAGGTGAGTATCCCAACTACCACCTAAATCTATAACACAAGCACGAAGCATGTCTTCTAGTGTTTGAATTGTCCTTTCACTTTGTCCATCCGTTTGCGGGTGATATGCTGTACTTAAATTCAAACGCGTACCCATTGCCTTTTGAAAACTTCTCCAAAAGTTAGAGGTGAAACAACTGTCTCAATCAGAAATAATGGATAGTGGCACACCATGCAATGATACAATGTTCTCTACATACAGCTGTGCTAACTTATCAATACTGAACGTTTCTTGGATAGGAATGAAATAGGCAGACTTGGTTAGTCTATCAACAATAACCCAGATTGCGTCATTCTGACATGATGTCTTAGGTAACTTCATAAAGAAATCCATAGTAATCGTATCCCATTTCTAAATAGGGATCTCGGTTTGTTACAATAAACCTAACGGCTTTTGATGCTCAACCTTAACCTTTGAACATGTTAGACATTTTGCTACATACAAAGCAATTTCTTTCTTCATTCCGATCCACCAGTAATCGTCCTTGAGATTGTGATACATCTTGTCACTTCCAGGATGCATCATGTACTTTGAGTTATGAGCTTCTTCTAAAATTTTCTCTCGTAAGCTCCCAACCATCGGTACGCAGATTCTTTTTCCTAACCTGAGTATTTCATCGTCGCCTTTAACTAATTGATCTATTGTACCGTTCTCTTTTCATCTTTTATATTGTTTTCTTCTAGTGCCAACTTCTGAGCTTCATTGATTTCGGTTAGTAGATAAATCTTGAGTTCCAGCCTCAGAGCTCGTACTCTTTTTGGCTTGCCGTGTTCTTTTCTATTCAAAGCGTCAGCCACAACGTTGGCTTTTCCTTCATGATAGACAATTTCACAATCATAATCATTAAGTGTTTCCGTCCATCGTCTTTGCCTCATATTCAGCTCTTTTTGATCAAATATATGCTTCAAAATCTTGTGATCAGTATAAACAGTAGACTTTACACCATACAAATAATGTCGCCATAATTTCAATGCAAAAAGTATAGATCCTAACTCCAGGTCGTGAGTGGTGTAATTCTTCTCATGAACCTTCAACTGTCTAGAAGCATAAGCAATAACCTTCTTCACTTGCATCAGAACGCACCCCATGCCCATGTGTGAAGCATCATAGTATATAGTGAAGTTATCTTTCCCTTCAGGTAAGACTAAGATAGGTGCATTCGTCAATTTCTGCTTAAAAGTTTCAAAAGCTTCTTCTTGCTTTGGTCCCCATTCAAATTTTACAGATTTTCGGGTAAGTGAAGTCAATGGAACCGCTATTCTTGAGAAATTCTGAATAAGCCTCCGATAATAACCAGCTAACCCAGAAAACTTCTAAGTTGTGTCAAGGTTTTGGGTTTCTCCCATTTTGTAATGGCTTCAATCTTGGATGGATCAACTTGGATACCTTTTTCATTAATAATATGTCCAAGGAATTGCACTTCAGACAACCAGAATTCACACTTCGAGAATTTAGCGTAAAGCTTTTCCTTTTTCAATGTTTCAAGTATGGTTCTTAAATGGGCCTGATGATCTTCTTTCGTCCTGGAGTAGATAAGAATGTCATCAATGAAGACATTAACAAACTTATCCAGGTAGGGCTTGCAGATTCGGTTCATCATATCCATAAAAGCTGTCGGAGCATTAGTGAGTCCAAAAGGCATAACAGTGAACTCATAATGTCCGTATCGGGTTCTGAATGCTGTCTTTGATACATCTTCTTCTTGAACTTTTAGTTAATGGTACCCGGATCTAAGATCAATCTTAGAAAAGCAACTCGCCCCTTGAAGCTGATAAAAAAGGTCATCAATTCTCGGAAGTGGATATCGATTCTTGATCGTAACCTTGTTCAGTTCTCGGTAGTCAATACACATTCTCATTGACCCGTCCTTCTTTTTAACAAACAGAATTGTCCCGAAGGTGAAGAACTCGGTCGGATAAATCCCTTCTCCAATAACTCGTCTAATTTCTTCTTTAATTCTTTCATCACGGTCGGTGCTAATCGGTAAGGAGACTTAGCATTTGGAGCTGTTCCCGGAATTAAGTCTATTTTAAATTCAACTTCTTGGTTAGGTGGGATTCCAGGTAATTCATTGGGAAATACTTCCTTAAATTCGAAAACAATCGGAACTTTCATTTATCTTCTTAGGTTCAGGTTCCTTGGTTACGTAAGCCATAAATGATAAGCAACCTTTTCCTAAGCAATGACTCCCCTTGATTTTGGAAATGATTTCAATTCTACCAGCTTCTTGGTCACTAGCTATTCGAATGACTTTCTTATTTGGAGTCAGTAGGTCTATGGCTTTTTCGTTACATAGAATACAGGCTTGGTTGTCGGCTAACCAATCCATTCCTAGTATTACATCAAATCCTGCTAACTCCATAGGTAATAACTTTACTGGCAACTCATATCCAACTAAGGAAATATAACTATTTAATACTTCAGAGATTCGAATTAAGTTTCCATTAGTCGTTTCTACTTCATATTGGTTATTTAACTTAGCTAGAGGTTCATTCAATAGACAACAAAACTTATAATCTATAAAACTTTGATTGGCTCTAGAATCAAACAATACTCTAGCATAAACATTATTAATAGGAAACGTTCTAGTAATCACGTCTGGCAATTTTCCCACCTTCTGAGTGTTCAACATAAATGCGCGGGCGTTTCCCTTTTTCCCATCATTCCTGGCACCACTTCCACTGGCGCGTCTTGCTACTGGTTTCCTCTTAGTGCATTCAGCCTTAAAATGACCTCTCTTTCCACAATCGAAACAAACAATCAACTTCTTCCTACAGTCCTCCTCTTTATGACCCGGTCTTTTACAGAAATTGCATGTCGAATATGGGTCAAACTTGCGAGTATCAACTTTCGGTGTAGGATTTAAACATCTTCCCCCATGTCTTTTTCCACAATTCTTACATAATGGTCGGTTAAACACACCCGACACTTCTCTCCCCTTCTCAAACCTCCTCTTACCATCACTCTCTCTCTTCTTCTCAGCCACATTCTTTCTTTCCTTATCTCGGTTTCTTATCATCCTCTCCATCAAATATCCAGCAAGTTCAATAGCTGACTCAGTTGTTGCGGGCATGTGTGATCGCACATGATCACGAATCTTCTTCGGCAATCCATAGATATATCAGGTCACTTTGTTGTATTATGGAGTGACCAAATGTGGTACAAGTCTACAGTACTCAAGAAACTTGGTGTTATATTCCTTGAGATTTGTGCCAATAACTTTGTGATTCCAAAGCTTTGTTTGTATCTGATCAATTTCGTGAACAAGGTAGAAATTTTGCTTAATCAATTCTTTAAAAGTTCACTCAAGATTATACAGATTGCTTCTCCCGTTCACTTCAATCAGAGTGTTCCACCATTCCAGTGCTTCTCCCTTAAACATCTGGGATGAATACTTGATGTTCTCCTCTTCAGTACATTTACTTATAATAACAATAGACTCCATCTCCTCGAGCCAACGGAGTGTCACTATTGCCCCCTTATCCCCATAGAATTCTTTAGGTTTGTATACTTGGAAATCTTTAGATATATATCCAGTGCTAACTTTTATCCTTTTTATCTTACTTGGGACATGTTCAGCAGTGGAGCTTTCGTAACCTTCATCCTTCTTTCTTTATCATCCCTTGACCTTTTTGATTGCTTTCTCTTTGAATGAACATATATGCTATTACTCGGTTGTTTCATTGATTTTGATTTTGCTAGCTTTTTGAATACATAGTGTGGTCTTGAACCATTTTTATTAAGGGAGTTGATGCTTCTTTGATTAGAGGTGTAACCGCTTCCTTTATCATTTCATGGATACCCACTACTTATTCCTCCATGTAGTAAAATAACTTAACCATAATCGTACCTTAATCAGCTAGTCGGGAGTAAGAACTAACAAAAGTCGGCAGCGGGACGGGTCATTAACAGCGTCTCAGCACTTCGTTTCTTCACGAATTCAGCCCTCGGAACCTCGGAACACCTTGACATGCTTTCATATGTTAACTATGTGAAAGTGAAGGTGAAATGGGATGGTTTGGGCTTGAACCCGTGGCTGCCTATTTATAGGTGAGTTTTGAGCATCTTCGCGTCGCGCGAACCGCTTTGGCGCTACAATTCTGTATTTAAATCTCGAGCTGACATGTGTCAACACATGGTAGGCCACGTGGATCCGATTACTTAATCGAGTTTCGTGTCGCGCGAAGTCGCACTTCGCGTCGCATGAAGATGCCTTTATCCTTGAATTGTGTGCCAGCAACTTCGCGTATCATGAAGTAATTTCAGCTCAACTTCGCGTCGCGCGAAGATGCATGAAAATCCAAAATTTTCATTTTCAGTCCCTTTACTTTCAGATTTGGTATATTTAGCCCAAAATAAATCAGGGTATTTTCACGGTGTTACATGACTGGCTTGAGGATCCTGATCCGCAACATTTTTAGAATATGTTATTTCGTTGACTTGGGGATCTTGCTCAGCCGCTTCACTTATTATTTCCTTTTCATCAAGTAAAGGTGTATATGTGGTTGGATTCAATATATGTATGATCGAATTTTTATTTTCGTCGAGATTCTGAAGGCACATCCAAGATGTGCCAAAGTTTCTACATTAGCATTTTCCTCCATAGGAACCTGCTCAAAGAATCAAATTTCTCTGCCAGACTAATAACTAACTAAAGATATTCGGTTAGTTTTTCACTTCTAACAACATAAGAGCCATTGAAATTATTAGCAAGTGTAACATCCTGGAAAACCCCATATTTGTTTTGGGCACAATATGTCAACTTTGAAAGATGAAGGATTAAAAATAACCTCAAAGACAAGTAAAGGGAAAAAATGAGATAAGAAAAATAAAACACCTTATGTTAAGAAAGTAAGAAATTCCATCCCACAAGGAAAGATAGAAGAAAGTGGAAGCATTCCACATGAGTATAAAAAAGAAAGATAACTTTCATCCCACATGGAAATGTGAAAGAAAAAGGAAGCTCTTTATAAGGAAGAGAGTTTTCAAAGAATCAAATTTCTCTGCCAGACTAATAACTAACTAAAGATATTCGGTTAGTTTTTCACTTCTAACAACATAAGAGCCATTGAAATTATTAGCAAGTGTAACATCCTGGAAAACCCCATATTTGTTTTGGGCAAAATATGTCAACTTTGAAAGATGAAGGATTAAAAATAACCTCAAAGACAAGTAAAGGGAAAAAATGAGATAAGAAAAATAAAACACCGTATGTTAAGAAAGTAAGAAATTCCATCCCACAAGGAAAGATAGAAGAAAGTGGAAGCATTCCACATGAGTATAAACAAGAAAGATAACTTTCATCCCACATGGAAAGGTGAAAGAAAAAGGAAGCTCTTTATAAGGAAGAGAGTTTTCATAGTAATATTCTTATGTGGCTAACCACTCTTCATAGTCCTAGCGGAGGGTGCGAAGCACCCGACGCGCACGGACACGAACTCGGGCGATGGGCGTAATGTGGCGTTTTGATCAGAATCAGAAACGGGAATCAGTAACAAAAACTGATTACAAACAGGGGCCAGTAACAGAAACTGATCATAAACAGGAAGGAATCAGTGTCAGAAATTGATTACAATCTTAAAAGGTGAATACGCCCTAAACTTTTACTATTACAACTCTTTCAGAGTCTGACTGTTTGCATAGGATTTACGAATCCTTAAAGCTTTGTGTTACGATAATAAGAAACGGGCATACTCAGATTAAGAGTATACATGTGTCTGGATCCATTCATACATGGTGACTCGGATTTACCCGGGGCCATGGTGTATATAATTAATTGTATATGTACTTAGGGTAATTTCATCCCAATTAAGTTGGGTGCCTATTGAGTTGTCATAAAGGTATTATTGTTGTTTTCACAATGGTATTGAAAAGATTTCACAACTGAGTCAGCGTCATTCACCGGCTGTATGCTGACGTATCCCCCCCACGTTTCAGGGAAACAGTGAAGAATAGAACTGACAGGCAAGACAGACTAGAAGATTGGAGATACAGTCATTAGACGTTATCTCCTGGTTCAGATATTTTATTTCAAAATATTATAAAGAATTATTCTTTCAAAAGACAGGTATTTGAAATATTAAATGGGTATTCAGATTCCGAGTTTTTAATATAATAATATTTTGTCCGAAAAGACTTCCGCTCATATTTTATCCAACGGCTATTCTAACCCGACATTTTTTAAAAGAATATATTATTTTAAAGACTTCCGCTAAAAAAATCCCTCAACTCTGATATATTTTCAAAACAGATACCAACTAACGGCTGTCACGCCTAGTCCCTAAGTCGGGGTGTGACAGGTTGGTATCAGAGCCATCGTTCTTTGCGAATTAGGTATTTAAGTATACCTAGTCTTTGATCATAAATAAGGTTATGCTAAAAACATTGATATTCAATTGAGAATATCAACTGATATAATTATTGAATGATTGAACATGATACGGATAGGATTTAATCCTATTATAGAGATATTGATTCAAAGAAAGTAGGTACTTAATCAAAAGTATCTACATACAATCATTGAAAAATAAATTTTTTTACGGATAAGATAGGAATACAATCCTATTCCCAATCTAACATCGCACAGATGTCTGATCATCAATCTAGCCAAGAATCATTTCAACCTCCGCCAGGTAAAGGAAAAGGATGTCTAGGGACAACTTTACTCCCAATCCGTGTATCTAGTGAATACGACTCGTATTAGACAACAACGGAGGGAGATTTAGATTCCTTCGATACTAATATGCCATTAGCTCAGATCATTCCAAATATGCATGGAGCAGGATCAAGTAGATCAAAGAAACAAATAATGCTGAAAGGAAGAGAAGTAATGACCGATCCGGAAGAAAATCCTCAGGGGCATGAATATTTTATTTATCCAATAAATCAAGATCCTTACTTTGCTCACCCTCAAGATGAACATCGGAGAAGGGAGTATAATTCCTTAGAAGGAATGTACCACATCATAGATGATGCAACATGCTATGGAGTCGATGTTACCAAAATAGCCGAAGCAATGCTTTACGATATAGAGATGGTAGAAGAGAAGGAAAAAGAAAAACGAAAAGAAAAGGAAACAAATTATAATACCAAAAAGGACAGCAAGATCAAGAAATTAATTGTCTGCTGGAAGAAATAGATAATAAGAACCATAATAGTTGTAAATAAGTGTAACTATAATAATGTTGTGCACTTTTATAACTACAATATGATAAATAAAAGATATGTTTTGAATTCCCCGAATTTTGAAATTATCTTTTAAATTTTATTATAGTATGTCAACAGAAGAAAGTGCAAACTCTCAAAACAATCCTTCGCTGGAAGTGAGGAAAACGTTAACCATGAAAACAAGGAAATTCCTACTCAGAATTCCAAAAGATGATTAAGAAAAGCTTTGACTCCAGTTCTTGAGGCAATCAAGGACATTTCTACGAGTCAAAGCCAACCAAAATCTAATAAGAAAAGTCAAAGTATATCTGTTTATTCAAGAAAGGAAGAAGCTTATGATAGCTCTGCATCTGAAAATAATTTAAGAGACAAACCTCGAAAGAAGTTAAAGTTTCAAAAGGATGTAACTTCAAAATTTTTCAAGCTTACAAACCTAAGGAATTTTATGGAGACAAGGATGCTATAGCCACTCTAAGATGGCTAGAAGAACAAGAAGCCATTGTCTTTAATAGTAAGTGTACAAGTGCAGAGGCAATTCAATATTCTTCACAAATGTTCAAGGAAGAAGCTCTTGAATGGTGGAATACCCTAATCTGGAATAAGGGACGAGAAACAATGTACAATTTTAGCTGGGAAGCATTCAAAGGTCTTACTATAAAGAAATATTGTCCACTCCATGATATGGATTGAATTCGAACTCAATTATGGAATCTGTTGGAACAAATTTCAGAGAATATAATACTAAATTCCTAGAGTATTGCCGACTGATTCCACATCTAGTTACTCCAGAATATAATAAAATAACACGTTTTATATATGGGTTACCAAGAGAAATAAGAGACTTGGTAAGAGCTAATATGCTGTAAACAATTGAGTCGGCCATGGAATAGCCGGATAATTAATAAATAGTATGATAAGAAATCAAGAGGAAGAAAAGAAAGAAGAAAAAGAAATTGAGAAAACAAGAGATTCTAAGAAGAAAGAAAAAGAAGAAAATACTCCCAAGTCAGCTTGAAAACTTGTGGAAGAAAGCATGAGGGGAAATGCCAACTAAAAGGTATAGATAAGTGTGTATACTGCAATAGAGTAGGGCACATAATACAAGAATGCAGGAAGAAACTAGGAGTATGTTCATATGTGGAGAAATGGGCCACTTCAAAACAAATTGCCCGAAAAGAAAAGCTAATCAAGACTGACATGTGACAAGACATTAGTGTCGGAAGAAAATTAGAGATATCTGACAACAAATAAGAAAAAGAACAAACAAAATAATATCAAAGGATTTTCAGATAGATTAGTTAACTGCTGTACATTAATTGTAACTCGTTTTGAAACGAGAAATTTTGTAAATTGTGAGAGGGTTTCTAATTCCCTATGTTATAAATGAAATATTAGCATACAGATCATGTCAATACACAAGAATGCTCATATTCAAAGAAGACAATCGAGTGTCTAAATTTGAAAAGTTTTCCGACACTCAGAACAGATATCATAGTGATTTAATTCATCATCTCAAAAGATAACGAGAAGAGAAAAGATAAATTAAATGTCAAGAGACATCAAAATATACAAGGACAGTATATCATTTCTGCTCAAACACAACACATTTAAGAAATAAAGTAGAGTTGATCAAAAAGTCAAAGAATAAGAGCTCAAGAGTGTCCAAGATATATGATTGATAGCATATAAAATGTAGTTTAGCATAAGTACAAAGGTACTGTCAAAACAGAAGGAAACAAATGACCAGAATCAAGATGGAATGAATTCGACAGATCCAATCCAAGAAGCACTAGAGCTAACCTCAGTAAATGTTTAGAATACAAAAGGTAAGGTAAATAATTAAACGCAACTGATCACTGTGTTTAGCAATTTATAATTACTTATGATATTCTAAACTATTGACTGATTACATCAAATAAGATGTAAAGTTAGCAACAAATCTAAAATTTTAATCATTCTGCATCGACAGTTGAACATAAAAATCAGATTAGATAGAATCTAATTATGAATCAACAAAGTAAAAACATCCAAACCTAAAATAGCGAATCACGATATTCTTTCAAGGTGGGGAGGATGTAACATCCCGGAAAATCCATATTTATTTTGGGTCAAATAAGTCAACTTTATAAGATGAAGATTAAAAATAATCTCAAAGACAAGTAAAGGGGAAAAATGAGATAAGAAAAATAAAACATCTTATGTTAAGAAAGTAAGAAATTCCATCCCATATGGAAAGATGGAAGAAAGTGAAAGAATTCCACATGGGTATAAATAAGAAAGATAACTCTCATCCCACATGGAAAGGTGAAAGAAAAAGGAAGCTCTTTATAAGGAAGAGAGTTTACATAGTAATATTCTTATGTGGCTAACCACTCTCCATTGTCCTAGCGGAGGGTGCTAAGCACCCGATGTGCACGCGCACTGACACAGACTCGGACTCAGGCCTAATGGGGCGTTTTGATGGCACAATATGCACTTCGTACGCTCGTATCGCCGCGAGCCGCATAAGGGCCGTTTTAGTATTTTTGGAAATTTCAAGGATGAAAAGAGTAAATTCTGAATTCCTTCCTTCGCGCTACACGAACGGATAGGATACAAAATCTTCACGCTACGCGAAAGACAAAATACTGAAATCGACATTTAACGGCTGCACACTATGTGAAGTAACAAACAGTGATTTCTTTGCGCTACGCGAAGTAACTACTCGGCATGCATGACACGTGGCACCATGCACAACCAACGATGACTCAAAAAATAACAAGGCAATTCGAGCCGCGCGAACTACCATAGGTTTTGTCTTTCGCGCTACGCAAAGGAGCCCAAAATCAGCTATAAATAGGAGGGTTCACGGAACTTTCCAACTCACACTGACACACACCACTTTCACACGTTTTTCCTCAGGAAGCGTGTCGATTTCGTAGAATGTGCCAATCTCCGAAGCTCTGACAGTCTAAGATTTAATACGCGATAGAGAGTAGAAGTGCTGCTTGATCAGTCATAGGTAGTTAACTCCAAATACCCGTGTGAGGTAGGGGTTCTGCTTAAGTTATTATTTTATTATTATAATAGCTTAGACCATAGTCGGGGGTATAGCCCCAACCTTGATCATTATCAAGTATAATATAACTTTCATAAGCAAAGGTTATAGAAAAATTATTGTTTCTTCATGATTAAGAAACGTAAGCGTTCGCACACAAAGGGTATTGTTAAAATAATATTTATTTATGGTTAGGAAATAGTCATTCACAATGACTATAATTAAGGTAATGTTTCTTCTTGAAGAAGAAACCTGGTTTAGATGTTTCTTTCTGAAGAAGAAACCTGGCGAAAAACTAAGAAACAAACAAAAGGACTAAAAGTCCAAATGTTTTATATAAACACATGATTTGTCAAGGTTAAAGCTATATAAAACAAACTACGGGTATGAAGCTAGATCGTTGATCAAGATATTTATACAAATGTTATTCTCGTACTATAGGTCTGAGATAATAGTCAATCAATCAATCAGAATCAAAAATCAGAAACACGAATCAGTAACAGAAACTGATTACAGACAGGGGTCAGTAACAGAAACTGATCATAAATAGGAATCACTGTCAGAAATTGATTACAATCATAAAAGGTAAAAACGCCCTAAACTTTTACAACTCTTTCAGAGTCTGACTGTTTGCATAGGATTTACGAATCCTTAAAGCTTTGTGCTACGATAATAAGAAACGGGCATACTCAAATTAAGAGTATACATGTGTCGGGATCTATTCATACATGGTGACTTGGATTTACCTGGGCCATGGTCTATATGACTATTTTTACATGTACTTAGGGTAATTTCATCCCAATTAAGTTGGGTGGCTAATGAGTTGTCACAAATGTATTATTGTTGTTTTTACAATGGTATTGAGAAGATTTCACAACTGAGTTAGCGTCATTCACCTATGGTGTGCTGACGTATCCCCCCCTCTCCTGTTTCAAGGAAACAGTGAAGAATAAAACTGACAGGCAAGACAGACTAGAAGATTGGAGATATAGTCATTAGACGTTATCTGATGGCTCAGGTATTTTATTTCACAATATTATAAAGAGTAAAGACACGTATTTGAAATATTAAATGGGTATTCAAATTTCAAGTTTTTAATATAATAATATTTTATCTGAAAAGACTTCCGCTCATATTCTATCCAACGGGTATTCTAACCGGCATTTTATAAAAGATTATTTATTTTAAAGACTTTTGCTAAAACAAACCCGCACTTTGATATATTTTCAAAACAGATACCAACTAACCGGTGTCACGCCCAGGCCCTAAGTCGGGGTGTGACAGAAAGCAATAAGGAATTCACAAATACATGAATATTTTTAATTTCCAAGTCTTTAGACCACTGAAGGCCAGCAATTAAAGCTTCATATTCAACGTCATTATTGGTGACGTGGAAATCACATCTAATTGCCTGGGTATTATGCCCCTGTAAGGCCCCGAACCCGGTAGCCCTACTTTAGCGTCGGATTTACTTATAAACACTGTTCTTACAAATCAGAGTTCATTAAAACTTTCGCGGAATATAAAAACTTTCATGAAACGTTACAGCAATCCAAAACTTGCCTTAGTTAAACATTCTTGACTTTCAAAATAAACGCCAATTACATTAAAACATCTTGAGTCTTCAGATGCCAGTCTCCTATTCGCCCACCATGTGCCCGCTCAAGCTAGCTGTCTCATTCTACTCACCTGCGTGCATACTAAAAGTCAGCTACGCTGAGTGAGTTCTAGTTAATGGATGCCATACAATATATACACATACATACATGTCCGAAGATACATATCCATACTTAATCTGTTACCCTACTACCCTACATACATACATATCTACAATCACTAACCACAGTCTACCAAGAGTACGTTCATAGTCCGCCGTCTATACCTGTACTCAAGATCGTGAACACGTAAAAGGTCCGCAGTCCTTACCTATGTTCACCATTTATGGTACGTGCAAGGTCCGCAGTCCTTCCCTATACCATCCTACATCCACAACACATACAAGGTCCACAGTCCTTCCCTATGTTGCAACCTAAACCATAGCACGTACGAAGTCCGCAGTCCTCTCCTATGCTACCACAATACAAATACAGCACGTATAAGGTCCACAGTCCTTTCCTATGCTGATGCCTATCTATAATACGTATAAGGTCCGCAGTCCTTAACTATGTTGTGGTCTATTATCTGTAACACGTATAAGGCCCACCGTCCCTATCTACGTTTACATCTATCATCTACATTATGTATAAGGCCCGCAGTCCTTAACTACGCCATCACCAGCCGAGTCTATGTCCGACAGAAACTAGAGGGATTTGCCATCCTAGCTTACTATGTCGAACGTAGAACTCACATACGATTCGTGTACCTGTATACACATACTTCACATATACAATAATTACATTATAGCATAAGAACACTCTAGGCGTTCTTTACATCATTCATTTAACAACCATACCCCTTGTCGATACGTGCAATATCCGAAGATCGTTCACGCCCCGACAAGTATTCATTTGTAATGTTCATACATCTTCGATATATAATATTCGTACCTTTATTTTTAACCTGACAGTACGCGCAATATCCGAAGATCGTTCGCGTACCGACAAGCAATCATTCATATCCATCACATATATCACATATGGCATACACTTATCACTTAGGATAAATGTATTAACAACACATCGAGTATGCACACAGCCCCGAAAACATAACAAGGAATGGGGCTAGAAACTCACCTGAACTCTGCTTCTTCCTCCGATAGTTGTAAATCCCTTCTTTAACTGAGCTCGGCTGACTGTATAAGTTACACGTATCAATACTCGCCTGATCTAATCTGGTGGCCTAGTATTAGCTTACTTTTACTTATCATTTTTAATTTATTTTCTAATCGAACTTGACTTTAGGCGAAGTTAAACCTTAGGCGAACTTAGCTTTAGGCGAAGTTAAACCTTAGGCGAACTTAGCTTTAGGTGAAGTTAAACCTTAGGCGAACTTAGATTTAGGCGAAGTTGTCATCAGGCGAACTTAGCTTTGCAGGCGAAGTTGTCATCAGGCGAACTTAGCTTTGCAGGCGAAGTTGTCCACTGCAGGTACTGTTCGTTCTTAAATCCCTTAATCATCTTCGTTTCTTAACCAAATAACTCGATTTAGGTATCCACGGAATCGTCTGACCAGCGCCTACAAACCCCAACCATCAAATCGACCTAACATCGATGTTTAAAGGGTGCGATTTAGGCATATAGGTTACGGGTTCTTTTATCAATCGATTAACCCGTCCAATCATAACCATTTTCAGTAAGTTTAGCTTTGTTGGATTCGTTTTTACCATACAAACACAGATCTATCATTTCTATACTAATCCAAACCTAAACGAACAAGTTCTCGATATAAACGTACCGTAAATGAGTCGAACTACGAACACGAGCTGGTCTTGTTGTTTTGGTTCGTCACGACGATCTAGCACCAACAAGCTCGGGTCCTCACCTTTGGATCTTGGTTCGGGTTGTGTGTTTTGGAGTGTGTAGAGATTATGATGGAAATGAAATGAGGGTTTAGTGTTTTAGGTTGGTTTAGGGGATATTTATATCCCTTAAAGCCCATGGACCTAGAGCCCATTCTCATTTAACCCATCTCCATTAATCTAAATCCATGATCCGTTCTTTACTCGATATTAATTAATTAATAACGCGAAATCACTAAACGTAACTTTCTTTATTCAACATTATAAATTTTAGGATGTTACAAGTCTTCCCTCCTTAAAGAGGTTTCGTCGCCGAAACCTAGCTTATTTCTTGCAAAAGGAATACCTTTTTCTTTATAATCGCACACTTTATTGAATCACCTTTGCTTTCTGAGTTATCCTTCTTACTCCCGACTTTGCAGCCATCGAATGGTGGTCATGTGCTTTAGCTATTTAAGGTAGCTTGTCCATGAGACCCTCGATGTACCAAGACTCATCTCATCCTTCCAAGGGCTTCGATTAGTACTTTTAACACTATTGTCTAAAACAACATTTCATCATAACATAATAATCATTCATAACCAAATTCAATATATTACACGTCACTGATAAACACAAGTTTTAAACCTTAACACAAAACAAGTTCTTAAGCAAATGTAATTTAATAAAACCATTGCATGAGCAATTATTCCTTCATCAAGTGTTCCTCTCTGCAGTTTCCCCAAGTCTTTATCCTTTCGCACCTCCCGCCCCTGATTCCTTGCAATCCCTAGCCATGTGGTCAGCTTTTCCACATTTGAAGCACTTTGGACGATCAGGGCATTCTCGAGAGTAATGCCCACTCTTTCCACACCGATAGCACCTGTCTGTCCCAGTCCTGCATCCTCCCTGGTGCACTTGCCCACACGTCTTACATGCATCCTTGTTCCCAACCTTGGCCTTCCTCTCATCAGTTGTTGTCACCATCTCGCCAGACCGCTTAGCAGAGGTAGCCCATTTCTTCTCCTTCTTTTCCTCCACCACCACATCGTCCTCAGCCAGGTCAGCATAAACTACTTCTGCAAGTTCAACAGCAGAGTCAAAAGTAGCAGGTTTATTTGCCCTGACTAACATGCGGACTTTTTGTGGCAATCCCCTCACATAACATTTGATTCTCTTGACCTCAGTGTCAACCATATCAGGCACCAACCTAGATAGTCGGTTGAATTCAGTAGTATACTCACGATGCATCATCATACCGGCCTTTAAATTCAGGAACTTCATCTCCGTCCTTTCAACCTCGGCATCTGCACAGAACTTCTTCATCACCAACTCTTTCAGATCGTCCCATCTCAACGCCTTGATCTCATCCCTAGTCTTTCTCTGCTCCACACTTTCCCACCAATACATAGCTTCTTCCTCAAATGACTGAGTAGCATAACCCACAGCTTGGTCGGAACGGCATTCGCTAATGCGGATAATCTTGTCCATAGTGGTTATCCATTGGAGAGTAGCGATTGCGTCTCCTAAACCAGTCAGCTTCGGCGGGTCGCATCCTTTGAAGGACTTGTAGTTACACCCACCTCGACCTCTCTTCCTGTCATCAACTTTCACAGACCTTACCTCACTTGAATCACCCCTTTCCCTCTCATCATCCTTTCTACCATTACCACCTGCCCCTTCAACAGTTCTTTCACGGCTTCCAGCAGACCCTCCCGGAGTAATATTCTTCACAGCAGTGGCTACAGCTTGAACAATAGCTGCTTGAATTGCGGGATCCTGTTGAACTCCTTCATTGTTTTCTAGGTTTCTTCCAGCTGCGCTTCCTTCAGCTTCGGTGTTGGAAGCTGTCTCAACCGAAGGTTGCTGGACACGACGAGGCCTGCCGCGTCATCCAGTGCGACCTCCGGCTCCAACAATGTCTCCAGCTCCAGCCATCGTATTCTAAAAGGGAAAACACAAACATCATCACTCAAGGAACTATTTAGTACAAGGATAGCAAGGCTAACAGGTAATAACAGTGGTGTAGGTTCCCAGCCGGATCTACATGGAATATCTCGTTCTACGTAGGTGCGAAATCCCTACGTAAGACGTTACGAGCGTAGAAGACGATACGAGCTAACACGATCAAACACACGTTATAATAAACAAAGACACGTTGTATTGCAACTGGAAACACGTGATTCACTGATCACCGATTACACAACTCGTAAACTCAAACTCTCTGACTCGTACAATAATAACTTGTTAATTTCTGCCGTAACCTAGACTATTTAACAGTCGACAACTTCGCCTGGCATGTTCAGGCGAAGTTGTTCCTAACTTCGCTTGTTCCACAAGTTCGCCTATATCAGCGAACTTGTGAGAACTTCGCTTACATACAAAACACAAATCCAACTAACTCGATTACAGACACTAGACACTGAACTACTGACATCGTGTACCAACAGACTCCCCCTTGGCAGTAGCTTCATATCTTTATCTTCAAACACGTGTCTTGTAATCTCAACAATCTTGTATCTTCATCTTTAAGCATGAACTCCTTCTCGTACACAAACCGATACTATTCTTTGATATTTCTTCGCTTCGTCTTTCCAAGCAGGAATATAAAATATCTTCTTCTCATTCAGCACCTGCAGATCAGCTTGAGACAAGTTCACTAGATGCATTGGATCATACACTCTTAGCAGCTCTTGTTCATCTTCGTCCTCTATTACTGCTTCAGCTGTTTCACAATCTACATACCACCACTTCAGATCTTTCAGCACATCCTTGGGCATTTGTTTCATCGGCACTTCATTTAGACACCGGATCGGCTTATACTTCATGATCATCCAAGGCTTGCCATCTGCTCTCAATCCTCTATCTTTGTCTTCAATAAGTTTTCCCTTTTGTGGTTTCAACTGCTCGAACTTCTTCTCCTTTATACTTTCCTTCCAAACAATCTTCCCAATGACTCTAGCCATGTTATCATCACTCCTGTTTATCAACCCCAATCTGGCTAAGTCCTTCACTTCACACTCTGGCAATGTATTCAATGATCTCAACAGCCTTTTGAAGTACTGAACACCATCATACCTTTTAATCACAAAGAGCCTCAACTGCTCATCATATATCCACCAAATAATCCCCTTCTTCGCTTCAGCATAACCTTTAATGTTGTAACTCTTCTTGAACATGGTAGGGACCGCCGGTTTCTTCGTTTTTACAAACCACTGAGCGTAGCCTTCTTTCCATCTTTGCTGCTCTTCCCATTCCGTCTCATCGCTTCCCATATCTTGACTCATATCTGCCTTATCAACTTCCGGAATTTCATGCTCAACATTCTCCTCTACAATCTCTCCCTCTTCAATCTCATTATCAATAACAATCTCTGCACCAATCTTCTCTATCTCTTCAACCGGTAATACATCATCATCACCTACAATGTCATCATCCATCATCTCAGCATCCACGACCACCATACCATCACCCGAACCGCTAGCTGCACTTGTTGACTCCCCCTGAGATGTGGAAGTCCCAAGAGCTTGTTCAGTTCTTGGCAACTCTCCACCTGCACCATTCGATGCATTGGGATCATCGTCTTGATCATTTCGCTTCTTAGTCCTCAGCTCATCGCCTTTACAGCTCGTCTCCCCATGAGATGCCAAGAACTGGTTCAAAGCATCAATGATTTTGCCATGTTCGATCAGCAGGGACGACTGTATCTGATTTTCTGCAACAAGGCGCTGAATAGCATGGGTCTGGATAAGATTCACCCTTGATTGTTCTGCCACGACCCTTTCAAGCGCTGCTATTCGTTCTGAGTCGGATAAGGTTGCATCAAAATCAAACCTCAGATGTGATATATCTTGAGTGTACTGAGGAGGGATTTCCAATGTAACCGGGACCTCAGAAGTAGGCGTAAACGTAACCGCAGGTGGTATCGTAACTGACAACCCTGCAGTAGCTACAATAGTCGAGTCAATAAATCTTGCCACGACCTCCGTTGGAGTAAGAGTTGGAGGTGGCAAAGATACAATCTCCAGAGCCGATAGCTGGAATGTAGTGGGTGGGAGGCCGAATGAAGATGAGGTAGCCACCACGGGAACATCCGTGGCGCTTGGCCTTGTAACCGGCAACGATGAAGGAACTATTGTCATAACGGACAGTGCGGGTGGAGTGAAACGTACCACCCTTGAGCTCTCACCAGCTCCCGAACCTGCACCTGTCCGTTCCCTTCTTGATCCGCGAACCAACTGATGTACTTCTTCCTCATAATCTGACTCGCTGTCATCATCGGTTCTCTTTCTTTTCCCATGAATCCGTTCTTGTGTTACCAAAATTCGTCTCGCTTCAGCCACATCATCATCTGACGAATCAGAATCAGCCACCGTTGTAGCTGCCCTAGGAACATTTACACTAGAAATTTGTGCAACCGAGACCTGTACATTTTCTTCTAGATAAACCTGCTCCATATCAAAAAATCCTTGACCGCCAAACTCTGCATCAAGGTCTACATTCTCCTCCGGTGACACAACAGGAGCAGCAGGTATAGCTTGAGGCGCTCCAGCCTGTTGTGGTGCCGGATCCCGAAACTCGTCCCCACGAGCTGGAACATACTCTGGGTTGATCAAGTACCCAAATAGTGGAGTATGTCGAGGACGGAGCTCAGGTTTACTCCTCGCACTGGATGATCTGCACTGAGCGAAGATCCTTTTACTTACACTTTCCACATATCTGATTGGGCGACGCTGAGGTAACGTGGGAGCAACATGATTCAAGATCATTTGTAGAAATCTTGGATACATAAGAAATCTCTCACGCGCCACCGCTCTTCTCTGACGATCTATCTCGTAAAATACCATCTGACTAAAGCTGTAACGCTTATTGTAAGTCAGAGCAGTCATCGCTGACTGAATGGTCGCACCCATCCCATCAGTACCAGCCTTTCTCCCTGACATACACACGAGCATCACATGCATGAGAAAGCGCCACTGGTCTAGCAAGAACCCCTTGCGTCTCTGAGTATCCCCCAAGGGACCAGAATATCCCATCCTCAGAAACGCACCATCTCGGAATGGAGCCACAAAATCTGTCGGATCGTCTCTCGTTTCATCTCCGAACTGCAAAGCCACCCGGATCTGTTCAGATGAGAACTGAACTATCTGATTATTGACCGTTGCACGCATGGCCGGGGGCTCGACTCGACAGTCATATTCCACTGTCTGCCAGAAATCTTCAATGTTTGGCAAAGATATCGGTAGTGTTGTGGTAATCGCGTGGAATATACGCGAGCGGAGTAGAAACGTGATGATCTCGCGGAAATCATCAACACCGCTCGCATCCGGGTCCAATGTGATGCACATGTTGTGCCCCGGGAAAAACTGTCGGTTGTTGTCTCCACCTTCATCACCACCTGCACCACCTGCTCCAGCTACAGCAGCCATTTCTGCAACAAACAGGCTAAGTTAGAGAATAGTCGAGGAAAATCACAAGTTCGCCTGTTACCATGAGCGAAGTTATGATTTATTCTGTATAGGTGAAGTTAGAGGTGGGGCGAAGTTGGGAACAACTTCGCCTCAACTTGAACTTCGTCTAATAAATGTTAAATAAAAGGGCCAGGCGAAGTTAACCACAACTTCGCCTAACCACAACTTCGCCACATATACTGTTACATAATTAATTGTCAGGCGAAGTTAAACCTCAGGCGAAGTTAAGAATAACTTCGCCTAAATTGTAAGTTCGCCTGAATATGAATCGGCAACAGTTAGGTTTTCGAACGAGGTGAATTGGGTCAATTTGGAGATTGCGGACTCCGTAAAACATGATTTAATGACGATCTAGACGATTAAGATGAGTATGACCACGTAATAACAGGTTTGAAAATCAGGTATTGAAGTTTCGAAAGACCGAGGTCACGAAACGGGTCGAAATACACTTTGATTAACATCAATTGTCTGTGATTAGAAGATACTACAACCCTACACACCTTTAATCGGATTAGAATCGAAGAAAAAATTAACACAGATGAGTCGATACTTAAGTTCGCTTAGGGTTACGGAAGATAGGTTCGCTGGGTTTTGAAAAGTAATAAACAGTTTGACCTGAAAACTTCTTTATATAGGGTCAGAGTTATACCGGCGAAGTTATGGATAACTTCGCCTATTGCAGGCGAAGCTATGCACAAGTTCGCCGATATTAAACTTTACAAAACAAACCCCTATAATTTGAACAATTTGCAATTAAGTTTTAAAACATCCTTTAAAGAGTTAAATGATACGATCAAGACCAAGTAACCAGGTATAAAATAATACAACTACATAAGAAAAAAATTTTTAACAATAAAGTACACGGGATCAAATTTCAGTCTCGACAGGGACTACCATATTTTAGAAAAGATCCGAACAGGAATCATACTAATTACGTGACTGTCACACAGATCCGTGTTCAGCTGTATTATGACATAAAGATACAGGTTGTAAGCAGGTAAATAACTTAAAATGGTTTTCATCGTTTCTGTGATACGGGTTAGGTTCAATTAAGCTCAAAACTTAAGTGGGCAACAACTCAGAGATTATGATGCCTCCTATCTATTCTCAAAGCGTATTTGGCATTCCCCAGGTCACCCCGAGTTGACCTCGACCCGTAGTGTCTGATTAAATAGTAAGTATTCTTCGATCTTTAGACTCTTTTTCCCGTTCTCTTTCTTACACCTTGATTGAGAAGTATTAATTTATGAACTCTAGAATGTCTCAATAACTCACATTTTTTTTAAGTATTTACACAACTTCAGAGTAGTAAACAACTGCAAGTCCCGAATCTGGATCACTGCAGTGTCTTGACACGCTATCTTCACGGGAATCAGAACACTCACGGGCTCGTGTATGACTGGGTAATCGCTTTTTTGCCTATCATTCGGAAAGATATATGCGGAGACATACACAACTCTTAAGGAGTTTCCACGTAAAATCGAGTAGATTTAGTTAGTATCACTTCTACTTTTACGCACCATAAAAAGCTACCATGACATACAATGACTGTTCTAAAGCCTTTTAGGCCTAATAACTTCACTTGTTAAGCACACAGAATCAGTATATCTATCACTTTCCAAGGTTGGATCAATTTTCTGTTAAACATAGTAAAGGAACTTCTTACGAAGTAGTAGACTTGAAAAATAATTTCATCTCCCGAAAAAAATTTTAACTTCAATCGCCCCGATCAAATCGAAGTTTTCAGGTAAACGGCTATCCCGAAGATCCAATGGATCAGCTGGACCGACCACATACAAGTATGTGTCCTTCTAACTAAGTATGATCGACTAATTTTCAGCGAAAGAATAAAAACACATCATAAACCGCCCCGGTCACTTTCAGTCATCTGGTTAATGGCTATCCTCATATTCTACAAGTAGAAATGAGGACCAAACATATCTGAAGATATGTCCTTCAAACTGAGGCAACCGACAATATTCTAAGCGATAGTGACGTTTTTTTTATTTTTTTTTTAGTTTTTTTATTATTTTTTTAAACAAAAACAAAAAGCACGGTTACTCGGGATTGATCATCCAATTCAGCTCAACAAGGCTTTGAAATCGAGTTTTGTCAAACGCTTTTGTAAACAAGTCAGCGAAATTATCTAATGTATCAACCTTTTCGAGCACAATCGGTTTCTTCTCAGCACAATCCCGTATAAAATGATGACGGATGTCAATGTGTTTAGTTTTACTATGCATTACGGGATTGTTAGTTACTGAGATAGCAGCAGTGTTATCAATGCAAATAGGAGTATGAGTGAAATTCAGACCATAATCGCGCAATTGCTGTTGAATCCAAAGAACCTGGGAGCAGCAGTTGGATGCTGCCATGTATTCTGCTTCACAGGTTGAAATGGTGACTGAGGTCTGCTTCTTGCATTGCCATGACACTAATCTGCCTCCAAGAAACTGACATCCACCTGTTGTTGACTTCCGACTCTGATTGCACCCTCTATAATCAGAATCCGTGTAGGCGACCAACTCCAAGTCTCCTCCTCTCGTGTATCACAACCCTAGCTTAGGCTTGCCTTTGAGATATCGCAATATCCTCTTCACACCCTTCAAATGAGATTCTTTTGGGTTTGCCTGAAAGCGAGCACAAAGACAAACTGCAAACATAATATCAGGTCTAGAAGCAGTTAAGTACATTAAAGAACCTATTATTGCCCGATATTGGGTTGGGTCCACGTCTGCATCACTGTCTGAATCAGCACCCAATTTATGGTCGCAGACTGGAGTATCAAATGGAGTGCTGTCCTCCATCTTGAAGCGTTTGAGAACGTCTTGGACATACTTAGTCTGATGAATGAACATCCCATCTTTCTTCTGATCAACCTGCAGTCCTAAAAAGAAAGTTAGTTCACCCATAGCACTCATTTCAAACCTGTGTTTCATGATGGCTTCAAACTCCTGACACATGGCGACTTTTGATGCAGCGAAGATGATGTCGTCCACGTAGACTTGAACCAGAAGAAAGTCTCTTCCATTCCTCTTAACGAACAGTGTACTATCTATCCTTCCCCTTTCAAATTCATTCTCAAGCAAGTAATCGGATAGAGTTGAGTACCAGGCACGAGGGGCCTGATGTAGCCCATACAGTGCTTTACTTAGCTTGTACACGTGATCAGGAAAGTCTGGGTCAGTAAAACCCGGAGGTTGCTCAACGTACACTACCTCATCGACTTTACCGTTAAGGAACGCACTCTTAACGTCTAACTGAAATATCTTCATCTCCTTGTGTGCAACAAATGCCAAAAACAGTCGAATGGCTTCCAATCTCGCCACAGGAGCAAACACCTCATTGTAATCGATCCCCTCTTGCTGATTAAAACCTTTTACAACCAGCCTCGTCTTGTTCCTCCATTTTCTTGAACTGAGCAAACTCTTATTGCATGGCTTCGACCCACGAGCTGTCCTTGAGAGCCATTTGATAGTTCTTTGGTTCAATCTGGCTGATGAAGCAGGTGTACAAGCATTCGTTAATGATGCCTGTATCTTTAATGCTTGTTTAAACACAGGTGTGCTCATTCAAGCTTTGTCTAGTTTGTACACCGTCGGACAGATCACCTATCACGTTCTCCAAAGGGTAAATTTTGTGAACTCTCGTAGTCTGAACCGAACTAACTTGCAGATTGTCTTCCAGGTTCGAAGGTAGCTCATCAATGGGTGATTGTTGTTGAGAGTGAAACGGATTGAAGAATTCCTCTTTTGTAGAGGCAGCAGGGGTATCGACAGCATTTGACGAGGAAGGCTGACATTCATCGTACAGCGGTCTTTGCACAACATTGTCTTCCTCATCGTAAAGCATCTTCGTAGCAATTCTCTCATCAACTTCTGCACAATCCAAGTAAGGCATGTTAAAAGATTTAAAAAGTCTATCATAGTCGAAAACCCCAGCGGGTCCCGTGCTTGGTTTTGGTGATTTATAACTTGTGATATCAGTGTTACACACCATCTCAACCTTGCTGGTCGATGTATTAAAGACTCGTCTGTTGGGAGTCCCAACAACATATCCGACTAAAATACCTTCGTCGGCTATTTCACCAAATTTAGAATTTGTCTTTAATATCGAACACGGGGACCCGAATGGTTCGAGACCACTCAAGTTTGGCTTTCTCCCATGCATAAGTTCATAACATGCTTTATTTAATCTTTTAACAGTTAAAACTCTATTAAGGATATAACAGGCTGTAGCAACAGCTTCAGCCCAGAACACCACAGGAAGTTTCGAATCAGCCAGTATGGTTCTGGCTCCTTCAATTAACGTTCTGTTCTTCCTCTCGGCCACCCCATTTTGTTGCGGAGTATACGGGGCGCTGTACCGGTGTTCTATCCCTTTCTGTAAGCAGAAGATCTCCATCTGATAGTTTTTGAACTCTGTCCCATTGTCACTCCTGATGTATTTAACTCTTTTCCCCATAATATTCTCAACCTTGGTAATCAAATTTATTACCATCTGAACCCTTTCATCCTTTGACTTCAGGAAATATACCCAGGAGTATCGAGAGAAATCATCAGTTATCACCAAGCAGTATGATGTTCCACCTAGGCTTTTTACATTCACGGGATCGAAGAGATCCATGTGAAGTAGTTCTAGGATACTGACTATTGAATTAACCTTCTTGGTATGATGGGATTTCTTGTGTTGCTTTCCCTTTTTGAATGATAAGCATTGGTCTTCAAAGTTGAAATTCTTCAAGGGAACACCCAGCACCAACACATTCTTGACAATGTAGTTCATTTTCCGAAGATGAATATGCCCCATTCTTCGATGCCATAACTCGGACTCCGATTCAGTTGCTTTTGACAGAAGACACGATTCTTTTGTTGCCATCTCAGTCGACCTCATGTCCATAATATATGTATTCTTTTCTCTTGAAGCCTTCATTACTATCCAATCCTCTGGTATCTTGAAACCAGGATACAGTACGATCGCCTCATTCTTGGTAAAGTGCAAGGTGTATTCTTTGTCACAGATCTGCGATACACTCAGCAGATTATGCTTAAGTTCTTCAACGAAATTCACTTTCTCTAAAGTCATTTTTCCATTAGTCACCGTCCCAATTCTTGTAATCCTTCCACTGCTCTCTCCAGCAAAACTCACTCTTCCTCCCTGAACAGGTTTCCATTCGTGTAACAAATTCTTGTTACCCATCATGTGCCGGGAACAACCGCTATCTACAACCCATAGATTGTTTGCAGCCCTGTTCAACTGTTCCTGCACGATTAAAGCAGAGGATTAAAATCTGGGGACCCAAGACCTATTGGTCTTGGGTCGATACATCCCGTACTTTGGCTGTCCAAAGTTAGTATTAGTATAATTTCTGTAAGTCCTAAAAGGATATCTTCTTTTAGATTGACTATGAGGCCATCCAAACCTTCGTGAATTAAATGAATTATTACTTATGGTTTGGTTGTTAACGGTGAAAAACTGAGATCGATTTCTTTGAAAACCTGGATTAGTCCAATGTCTGAACTTTGATGAGTTTTCATTTTTACCATTATATTGATTACTGTTAGTTCTTTTCTCAGATTTTGAAGGCCTCACACCTCTGAATTTCTGCCTCAGAGGGCAATCAACAATTAGGTGTCCTAATTGATTGCATCTGAAACAATTTCTGTGTTCAACTTTCTTCTCAATAGTTGTTTTAGATGTTGAGGCTGCATTACTGCCCGTTTGTCTCACATATGGTGGGACATACGGGTTTAGTGGAGAATTCTTTTCAGTTGTTTTATTTTCCTCTCCACGTTTTTGTAACACTGCCTCTTGTTTTGTCTCACTCGACTCGGATGACTTGTCCGAATTTGATGAGACAGGACTAGGAACAGAAATCTTAACATTTGAAACAGGCTTACTTGTTTCGCCTTTACTAACTTCTGGATTTTTAATAGTAACCTTAACAGGAACTGTCTGACCAAAATCAACATCAACAGATTTCTGATTACTAGGATCATAAGTATAGTTATGATTGTAAGGTGGTGGAACTTCATGATATCCAATTCTTCCCCTTTTAACTGGGGAACTTTGATCACTAACAAGGTGATCAAGTATAGCGGAGGAATTTCTAAATTGCTCAAGTTTTCTGTTTAGTTCCACCACTTTCACCTGGTGATCAGCTATCTGTTTATCCCTTTCAGCTATTAGTTTGGTTTTCTCTTCTAACACTTCATAACTAAGATCAATTACTTGTATTTTTTCAGCTAGACTGGCTTTAAGACTTCTAATATCTTTCTCACAAGCTTTTATTTTTACCTTGTAACTATTTTCTCTAGCTTTAGTGAAATGATGATCTTCTTTTAATGTTTTAAATTGAGCATCCAAACTAACAAACTGATCAGTTATAGTTGTCAATTGTTCAGACAGATTTTCACATTTCGTATAAGGGAGTTTAGTACTTACCTCGGAGAGCTGATCTGTCACTTCTACCATGTAAGCTTCATTTTCTCCAATCACTTTCTCACTTTCTGCAGTTTCGATGTTCGCTAAATTGGCCTGTTCGAACACTTCCTCAACATGCAGATTCCAGTTGTACTCCCCGTTCTGTCTGGATATCATCGCCCTATTCTCATTACTTCCACCACTCTGTTGTGTAGACCTGTTCTGACTGCGTTCTACACGTTCATTTGTGCACTCCTTCGCAAAGTGGCCATTCTGTTGACAGTTATAACACCGCACCTTTGACTTATCAAAACCTGGTCTTTCACCAACAAACTTTCTACCAGTCTTCTTCATGAACCGTTTAACCCTTCTCACAATCATCGCCATCTGCCACTGCAGATCCATCTCTTCCGGATCATCAGCATCGATCTGATCATAGTCTTCATCTAAAGTTGCAGGATCAACAATCTTGCCTTTAATGTAATTTTCTTACGAAGCAATGAAAGATGCATAGAGGGCAAACTGCTGTTCAGCAGATTTAACACTCATGGGCATCTGAGAGTAGTTGTTGTTAGGAACACTTGAGGAAAAACTACCCTTGGTTGCTTGAGGTTTAGAAGCATTTGATCCACCAGCTACAAAACACACATCACCATTCATGTTGAGAGATACATGACCTTCATGTGTTGAGTTAGCGTCCGAGTCTCCTTTGAGTAGTAAGCAGATGATTCAGACTTCGAACTTGAACTTGAGTTAACTTTTGCACCATACATTCCCGGATCTTGAACCTGATCAGTTGGTGTCTCTTTTCGAACCATGTTAAGTTCAAAAGTTCATTGTTTGTTGACTGCTGTTTCCAAGTCATAGTCGGCAAACTCTTTGTCTTCTCTCATCAAGACAGTGTACATCTCCCATTTCGGTGGGAGAGCATCAAGAAGCTTTTCCACGATCTCATCTTCTTTGTAAGCAATGGAATAATTGCCGAGTTCGGTCATCAGATGATAAGATCTCGTGATGATATCATCAAGTGATTCATTCTTCAGATACTTGAAGACCGAGAATTGGGTTTTGAGTAGTTTAATCTTCGATGCACGTATCCCCACATTACCCTCAAATCGGTTTTCAAGTGCTTCCCACAGCTCTCTGGCGGTTTTATACTTCCTGAAGGTGTAAAGAATCTCTTGAGGAAGAGCCATTGTTATCGCAGCATGAGCTTTGCTTTCAGCCTCATACATTTTCTTTTCTTCCTCTTCCATCTTATTGTATTTCTTTATCTGTTCACGACCCTCATACAAAGCAGTTGGTGGAATGTAACCATCTTGTATGCACACCCACATCTTAGCATCTTGGTATTTGACATACTGTTCAAACCGATCCTTCCAAGCCACGAAATCGGTTCCCTTAAGCATCTTCGGTGCCTTAGTAGCTGAACCCGCTTTCACTTCCATCTTCACCAGTTCCGTAATATTTATTGAAGTCACCTTTCACGAAACACAAAGAAACCCGAAAAATAACAATTTTATTCTTAACAGTACTGTAGGCGAAGTTGTGGATAACTTCGCTTAAGTCTTAACTTCGCTTAAGTAGTAACTTCGCTCTCTTTCTTAAATTCGCCTGATTTGGCGAAGTTGAGAATAACTTCGCTTAAGTTAAGCGAACTTGGGAGGTAGGCGAAGTTGTGGGTAACTTCGCTTGAGATAAGCGAACTTGTGAGGTAGGCGAAGTTGTGGATAACTTCGCTTAACCTTATATCTTCGCCGAAACCCTACGAACAGTAGCGGCAACTTCGCCTGATGAACACGATGATTTTGCAGGTTTGATTTCTGGATTTTGCGAGGTATGTGAAGGTGTAATGGGTTGTTTTTGATGGTGTGAGTAGGACACAAAAACTCGGTAAACTCGTCCCGCGAATAGTCGAACTGAACGATTTCTACACCCGCGTGATAATCCCGAACCACACAATCACGAGCAAATGCTTTGATACCAATTGTAGGTTCCCAGCCGGATCTACACGGAATATCTCGTTCTACGTAGGTGCGGAATCCCTACGTAAGACGTTTCGAGCGTAGAAGACGATACGAGCTAACACGATCAAACACACGTTACAATAAACAAAGACACGTTGTATTGCAACTGGAAACACGTGATTCACTGATCACCGATTACACAACTCGTAAACTCAAACTCTCTGACCCGTACAATAATAACTTGTTAATTTCTGCCGTAACCTAGACTATTTAACAGTCGACAACTTCGCCTGGCATGTTCAGGCGAAGTTGTTCCTAACTTCGCTTGTTCCACAAGTTCGCCTATATCAGCGAACTTGTGAGAACTTTGCTTACATACAAAACACAAATCCAACTAACTCGATTACAGACACTAGACACTGAACTACTAACATCATGTACCAACAAGTGGCCAGCTGTGACTCGCTGATCACGTTGCTTTCCGTGTCCTATACACTTCCCTTTATGAGTCTATTTGTGCTGGTCCTACTTAAGCAGTTAGTCAAATCAAACAATCAATTATTCCTATGCCTATCGTTCACATATCTTTTCTTTCTCATTAACATATATCATTTAATCATACACTTTACCTTTATTGATCTTGCTTGGCGACACATGGCATTCTTGAACTGGCATCTTCTTTCCTTTCTTACTTAAATCCCATTCTCTGTTCGAGTCTATGCATGTAGGATGCTCAGATCTCTCGAACTTTGCTCTGATACCAACTTGTAAGGCCCCGAACCCGGTAGCCCTACTTTAGCGTCGGATTTACTCATAAACACAGTTTTTACAAATCAGAGTTCATTAAAACTTTCGCGGAATATAAAAATTTTCATGAAACATTACAACAATCCAAAACTTGCCTTAATTAAACATTCTTGACTTTCAAAATAAACGCCAATTACATTAAAACATCTTGAGTCTTCAGATGCCAGTCTCCTATTCGCGCACCATGTGCCCGCTCAAGCTAGCTGTCTCATTCTACTCACCTGCGTGCATACTAAAAGTCAGCTACGCTGAGTGAATTCTAGTTAATAGGATGCCATACAATACATACACATACATACATGTCCGAAGATACATATCCATACTTAATCTGTTACCCTACTACCATACATACATACATATCTACAATCACTAACCTCAGTCTACCAAGAGTACGTTCATAGCCCGCCGTCTATACCTGTACTCAAGATCGTGAACACGTAAAAGGTCCGCAGTCTTACCTATGTTCACCATTTATGGTACGTGCAAGGTCCGCAGTCCTTCCCTATACCATCCTACATCCACAACACGTACAAGGTCCACAGTCCTTCCCTATGTTGCAACCTAAACCATAGCACGTATGAAGTCTGCAGTCCTCCCCTATGCTACCACAATACAAATACAGCACGTATAAGGTCCACAGTCCTTTCCTATGCTGATGCCTATCTATAATACGTATAAGGTCCGCAGTCTTTAACTACGTTGTCGTCTATTATCTGTAACACGTATAAGGCCCACCGTCCCTATCTACGTTTACATCTATCATCTACATTACGTATAAGGCCCGCAGTCCTTAACTATGCCATCACCAGCCGAGTCTATATCCGACAGAAGCTAGAGGGATTTGCCATCCTAGCTTACTATGTCGAACGTAGAACTCACATACCATTCGTGTATCTGTATACACATACTTCACATATACAATAATTACATTATAGCAACCATACCCCTTGTCGATACGTGCAATATCCGAAGATCGTTCACGCCCCGACAAGTATTCATTTGTAATGTTCATACATCTTCGATATATAATATTTGTACCTTTATTTTTAACCTGACAGTACGCGCAATATCCGAAGATCGTTCGCGTACCGACAAGCAATCATTCATATCCATCACATATATCACATATGGCATACACTTATCACTTAGGATAAATGTATTAACAACACATCGAGTATGCACACAGCCCCGAAAACATAACAAGGAATGGGGCTAGAAACTCACCTGAACTCTGCTTCTTCCTCCGATAGTTGTAAATCCCTTCTTTAACTGAGCTCGGCTGACTGTATAAGTTACACGTATCAATACTCGCCTGATCTAATCTGGTGGCCTAGTATTAGCTTACTTTTACTTATCGTTTTTAATTTATTTTCTAATCGAACTTGACTTTAGGCGAAGTTAAACCTTAGGCGAACTTAGCTTTAGGCGAAGTTAAACCTTAGGCGAACTTAGCTTTAGGCGAAGTTAAACCTTAGGCGAACTTAGCTTTAGGCGAAGTTAAACCTTAGACGAACTTAGCTTTAGGCGAAGTTAAACCTTAGGCGAACTTAGCTTTAGGCGAAGTTGTCATCAGGCGAACTTAGCTTTGCAGGCGAAGTTGTCATTAGGTGAACTTAGCTTTGCAGGCGAAGTTGTCCAGCTGCAGGTACTGTTCGTTCTTAAATCCCTTAATCATCTTCGTTTCTTAACCAAATAACTCGATTTAGGTATCCACGGAATCGTCTGACCAGCGCCTACAAACCCCAACCATCAAATCGACCTAACATCGATGTTTAAAGGGTGCGATTTAGGCATATAGGTTACGGGTTCTTTTATCAATCGATTAACCCGTCAAATCATAACCATTTTCAGTAAGTTTAGCTTTGTTGGATTCGTTTTTACCATACAAACACAGATCTATCATTTCTATACTAATCCAAACCTAAACGAACAAGTCCTCGATATAAACGTACCGTAAATGAGTCGAACTACGAACACGAGCTGGTCTTGTTGTTTTGGTTCGTCATGACGATCTAGCACCAACAAGCTTGGGTCCTCGCCCTTGGATCTTGGTTCGGGTTGTGTGTTTTGGAGTGTGTAGAGATTATGATGGAAATGAAATGAGGGTTTAGGGTTTTAGGTTGGTTTAGGGGATATTTATATCCCTTAAAGCCCATGGACCTAGAGCTCATTCTCATTTAACCCATCTCCATTAATCTAAATCCATGATCCGTTCTTTACTCGATATTAATTAATTAATAACGAGAAATCACTAAACGTAACTTTCTTTATTCAATATTATAAATTTTAGGATGTTACAGCCCCCCTTGAGGAGATTTTAGGATGATACCTAAGCCTGTGCCCCTAACATTTTAAGCCCCATCAGTAAACAATATCCACTTACCCATATCTAGTTGTTGAACTTCCTAGTCAGCTTCCTCCTGGATATCACTTCTGAAATCAGCCACAAAGTCAGCTAAAGTTTGGGATTTAATTGTTGTCCTAGGCTCATAAACAAGATCATTAGCACTCAATGTAACAAACCACTTAGCCATCCTACCAGACATTTCAGGTTTTCTCAAAACATTTTTAATAGGATAGTTATCCTTAACAAAAATACCATGTGTCCTAAATTAATGTCTTAACTTGGTTGATGCCATAACTAAAACTAAATTAACTTTTCTAAATGAGAGTACCTAGTTTCAGCATCAAGTAGACTTTTACTTACATAGTAGATGGGGGGTTGTTGTCTTTCATGATTCTTAACCATTACAGCACTCACCGTGTCTCAAGATATCGCCAAATAGAGGAATAGTGATTCACCATATTTAGGCTTCATGAGTAAAGGTTTAGACGACAGATATACTTTTATGCCTTCAAGCTCCTTCTCATGCCTTTGTCCCCATTCAAACGTCTCGTTCTTTTTTCAGGATATTATAGAACTCCTTGCATTTCTCTGTGGATCTTGAGATAAATCTGTTCAAGGCCGCGATCCTGTCGGTTAACCTTTGGACATCCTTCACGTTGTGGCTGCTTTTAGGTTCACAATGGCTTAGATCTGCTTTCGACTTGCTTCTATCACCCTCTTAGTAACTATATATCCCAAAAACTTACATGCCCCCACTCCAAAGTGACACTTGGATGGGTTCAGCATCATGTTGTACTTGTCGAGGATGTTAAAGGCTTCTTCAAGATCCCAAGGTGATTCCCAACTTTCTTTGACTTCACAACCATATCATCGATGTATACTTCCATTGTATCCCCTAGTTTCTCTTTGAATACATGTTAACCAATCTTTGATAGGTCGCACCAGTATTTTTCAAACCATAAGGCATGGCAGTGTAGCAATATATACCTGTTGGGATCATGAATGCCATGTCATTGGTCTGAGGGTTCCATTTGGATCAATTGGAATCTCGAAGACGCGTCCATAAAGGTTAACATTTCATGCCCTAAGGTTGCGTCCACCATCGAGTGTATGTGTGGCAATGGAAATGGATATTTGGGGCATGCTATGTTGAGGTCTGTGTAATAGACACAAACTCTCCACTTGCCATTTTTTTTGGACCACCACCACGTTGGCTAACCATCTTGGGAATTTTACTTCCCTAATCATCACAGCTTTCAACAATCTCTCAACCTCTTCTTGGATGATAACGTTTCTTTCAGGTGTGAACTTGCTTCTTGTTTGCTGGATTGGCATGAAACTTTTATCCAAACCCAATTTGTGAGTAATAATATTCTTAGAAATACCTATCATATCCTTGTGTTTCCATACAAAGTTGGAGATTCTACTTTTGAGAAACTTGATTAATTGATCCTCAATTTCTTCAGGAATCTCGATTCCTATCAACACTTTGATGTCAGAATCCTGCTCATCTAACTATACTTCTTTGCCCTCTTGCTCAGCGGCTACCAAGACATCTAGTGTTCTATTCTTTGATTGCTATGCTTGAGTTGATTTGGGTGTTGGTTTCATTGACGATGCATAACAGTCTTTAGCTTCCTGATGATCACCTTGAACCTTAACGATCCCCCAAGGCGTCGGCATCTTGATGCATTGGTGATAGGTCGAGGGGACCGCTTTCATATTGTGGATCTAAGGTCTTCCTAAAATAACATTGAAAGAGGTCAATGCATCAATAACACGAAACTTATGGATAGAGTTTACTCCCTCAACATAAACTGGAAGCTTGATCTCTCCCACTGTACTCTTGGCTTCTCCACTGAATCCCACTAAGACTGAAGATTTTGATACAATCTCAGATTCTGGAATATTCATCCTCTTCAAGTGTATTAGTAAGAAGTAAATAATATAACAAACTGGATGTGATTGTACCACCTAGCTTGTAATCGAAGATAGAATAATGTAATTTATTGTAAATTAGTTTGTAATATACATTTTATTACAACTCATTATCGTTCCATAAAAAAATCTCAAGAAATTTCAACCCGTTTTGACCCGTTTGAATCCTTTTCTTTTTTTAGTTTGACCCATTTTGACCTATTATATACATTTTATTATAACTCATTCAATCCATGGGTCACATTTTCCACCCCTAGTTTGTACATTCAAAACTTTTGTGCTTTTAGGCATCTTTTTCCCTAAAAATTTAACTAGATTCTAAGCTTGTATAAAATTGGGCATTGCGGGGCACACCACTCTTTACTTATTTTTATAAAACGGAGTGGCGTACAAATTTAAAGTGTGTTTAATTCTCACCACTTAAGGGTAATCAGATTATGGTAATACTCTCTATGCCTTAACGAATTTTAGCTTCACTATCCCCCTTAGGATGAGAACCCACAAAATTTTATGATTAATTAGGTATTAATAATATTCAATGGGAAAACTTTCAAAACTAGTTGGACCTACCGACACATCCAAGCTTAGTACGCATTCTTTTATATTATCTCTTATATATTAGTAGTTTGAAAAATTAATTCCCGATATTTTTCATCATCTTCCATTTTGTTGCAAAATTTCTATATTAAAGGGACATTTTTCATAATATTTTTATTTATTTATTTGTTTATTTATTTATTTGTTTAATAAGACTCTTATATACCATCCCTACACTTAAAAATTGTATTGTCCCCAATGCAGGTTTGGAAACACGACTCAAAAATTTAAAATAAAACCTGAAAACTGAAAACCTAAAAATAAAAATAAAAATAAAAATAAAAATAAAAATAAAAATAAAAATACAAAATACAATGGAAAAGATTTAGCTGGTAATATGCGAGACTGTCAATGTGCCAGTCTTTTTTCATGAATTCCCTCAAAACTGAACTCTCTTGACAATAATATCTCATTCTCTTGTACAAACGGACACGGATATTCCTCGCATCATACCTAAGTGACATCATAAACAAACAAAATATCTAGATAATAAAGTAACTTAAGAGTTTTAAAATTTCCAACATCTGCCCGACCAACAATTTCATAATACAAGTATTAATATAGACCATTAGAAAATAAAAACAACAATAAAAGAAAAGAAAACATAAAGGATACACTCCTCCTGCTGTTGAATCCCCACACTAATCTTCATCACTCTCCTCATCTTCCTCTTCATTACCAGACACATAATATGACTCCACATTCTTAAAACCACTAGTTCCTGCCTCACCTGCCAGCCGAAGGAAGTCTAAATACCCAAGCTTAATCCAGTCATCATGTAACTTAAACTATCCAATCCTTTCACGATAAGTGGCAATATGTTCCTCAAGATCTGTGGTCCCATCATTCAACTTCATTCTAGCAGTTTCGAATTGCTTCAGGATCTCAGCATCACATATAGGGGGTGAGAATCTCGAGATCCTACGATTGCTTATCTACTTCTGGTATCGGCTGGACTATTCTAGAGAGACTAGAGATCAAGTCTTTGAGCTTTTGTAATTCTTTTTGCACCACTGGACTAATACCGGTATCCTGCAAAGTTTCAACATTAGTCACAGGCATAGTAATACACACACACACACACACACATATATATATATACACATACATATTAATGTTAACAGTATTGGGATTTCTGGATGAGGATCCCAGAAAAACACCGAAATCCTTGGTGGCAGTAGATCTTGTGGCTAGAATTGGCTCGCTTGTTCTTGTTGCAAATTGTATGGGAAGGAAATCATCATAACGATTCCCTAGGGGTTCTAACCCCTCAAAATTCAAGGTTCTTGGCTACAGTGGAGTGAAGGGATCTTTCACCGCTTTCTTCCCTTGTGCCTGGATATCATGGAGTTCCCTCATGAATGAATCATTTGTTTCCTTTTGTTGATCCATGTGCTCCTTCATCTTCAACAAAGTATCAAATATTTCATTGTTAGACATATGGATAGGTATTACATTGGAGGGTACTGATACTTGAGCCGGCACACTAGCGGAAGGCCTCATTGTTGGAGTTGGCATACAACTCGGGCCTCCGGATCCTGAGATGTTTATACCAACATTGGTAGTCTTCCTCTAATTAGTTGGTGGAGGAGGAAGAGGCTAAGAAACTCAGGAGGTTGAGGACGACATTGAGGAAGATGCAAACTTTGATTGAGATGATATTTTTGAGTAAAGTTTGGAAAGATAGTGATTAAGAATGAGCTTTACGATAAATTTGCTTGATCGACATCAATTCATTCATGTAACTCGGATCTAGTTCTTTGATAATAGTTAATTTGTTCAATTAGGTATTAGTTTGTGTTTTCTAGATTGAAATTGACAGAGTTTGGACACAAGTTCAATAATAATTGATTTGTTACTTGAAACATAAAATACAGACTATATATAGAGATGGGTCCATTTGCCACATTCCCTTAGTGAATGGAACCCCATTTGCTACATCATTCGCTGGCAGGCCAACGAATGGCTGATTACAAAAACCTTATGCGCCGACTAGTTCAGTGTATGGGCATTCAAAGCCTAAAACCCCATTCGCTAAACATGCTTAGCGAATGGCAATCTGTAAATTACATTTCAAGACCCTTAACTATTACAAGAAGACCAAATATAATAAAACAAAGACAGAGAAGACTAAACATGTATCAAAAAACTCCCTCTCATCTTGTGGTTTATCTTAATCTCTTTAAGAATCTCTTGGTCTTCCATTCAACTCCACAATTAATACTAAAATCAAAACAAGTCCTGATAACTCTGTGATATTTCATTGCAAGCTCATTGTCTTTACTGTGCCCACCTTATCTAATTCTTGAATAACACATGAATTTCATCTTTTGAAAGTTTGACCAGCCACATAGGATTAAAAACTTGTATCAACTTCCCATTATTTCCAACCCCCAAAACAATTACAGCCTCACCATTCTTCTCATTACAGTACCACCTATTAAAATCCTTGTGAAAATTTTATGGCATCACTTTCAAAGGTATTTTCTTCATAATACGAGGTGGCTTGACTTTCAACAAAAGCTTTCTCCACCCAGCTCTTGGATCAATCTCATAAGTCTTCTTCTTTTGGGAATATACAAATGAAAGAACTTAAAACCATGATTAACCTCATAAACTTAGTGTATGTGAAACCACCTTTGCAACTCAATATTCCCATGGTTAATGAATGGACGGTAGGCCAGTGTGTGCACGTCCCACCTAGGCATTGATATAACATCAGTAAATTATTAAAAATACTGAATCCCATTCTCTAATTTTACAATTCAGACTTTAAAATCGGGCTCGCAAATCCATGAGATAATGTCACCCTTCACTGTCTTCACACTAATAAACCTCTTTTTCTAGTTTTCTGATAATTTGGCTTGAACTTGAATTGAATATCGTCCTTGAAAATTTCATGTTGCTTCAAACCTCTTGTTGAACTTTTTTCATCATAATCAAATATACCAGCTGATCTTCTTGGTATTGGCACAATTGACTCTTTTTTTTCTCCTTCTCTCTCTCATGTCGTTCTTCGACATGATCAAAATTTTCTGTAGTTAAGAATGGAATCATTGTTATTCTTTATGTAAACATGTAAGTGCACGGATTTGGTGTCCGCAACTATTCGAATAGGCTAGGGGTAGTTTAGTCTTTACACTTAATGTATAAAGGCTCATTCGCTAAGCATGTTTAGCGAATGAGACCTCATTCGTTAGAGACTAGGCTATTCGTTAATGTAAAGCCCATTCATTACTACAATGTAACGAATGGTGGCTTATTCATTAAGGTATACCCATTCGCTAAGGGTGTTTAGCGAATGGGGCTATGGAAGACCTTATTCGTTAATCTTGTTAACGAATGAGAGGTCTCATTCGTTACTACAGTACTAGCGAATGAGACCAGCCTATAAATAGGCCTTCCATAGTGAAATGCGTAGAGATCTGTGCCATATTTATGTTTATGTACCGTTACCATGCCGGATTCTCTCTAGACCTCCATTAACGTATCTTCATGTAACGTATCAACACGAATCACGTATCGATTGTGACTAGATCTTGGCTCGTAAAAGTTTGTATAGCGTTTCTACAACAAAACTTGAAAGAGATTAGAAGGATCTAGATCTTATGATTATGACGATGCTCATGTTGATTATCAATACGATTAGGCTAGATATACGTTAGTGTGTGCACTGTGTGTAATGAGAGGACGAATGAACAGAGTAACGAGAGAGAAGGGGGAGATCTGAGAACTGTTTCATTAGATAACTTACAGGGGATATATATAGGAGATGACCTCATTCGTTAAGATAGTCTTAACGAATGAGTCATTCGTTACACTTACTTAACGAATAAACATGCTTATTCGTTAATACTTTAATGATAGCGAATAGCCCACATTCGTTATGTTCCATTCGTTAATCTTGGTTAACGAATGGGACTTACATTAGGATGAATGTGACACATTCGTTACAGAGTAACGAATGTGCCTTACATTTAGGCAAATTTACATTAAAAACCCCTATACTATTAAAATATTACATTATCAACCAATAAAGACCGAGATGGACAAAACATGCATCAACAAACTCTCCCTCGTCTCGTGCTCTTTATCTTTTATCTCTGGAACATCTTGGTCTTCCAGTCAACACAACTATGAATCTTGTATGCGTAACAGAATCTAACAACCTTCTGAAACTGCATAGCAAGCTCGTAGTCACATATGTTAGCAAACCTGATCTGACTAGTAAACAAAGCATCTTTGTCAGACTCAGATAAGTTAACTAAACACATTGGATCAATTACACGTATAGTCTTCATGTTTGACCCAGATCCATAAACAATAACCGCTTCACCTGTATGATTGTCATAATACCAATAATTAAACGAGGTGAACACACTCTGAGGAAATGTCTTCATTGGAGCCCTCTTCATTATCTTTGGCGGTTTCACTTGCAATATCATCTTTCTCCAGCCTATGCGTGTATCAATCTTATCAATGTACATATGAGTAGGCACCTGTTGCTTGAAGAACTTGAAACCGAAACGGGTTTCATGCAATAACTGCTTATAGAACCATCCAGCCCACTGATCATCACCTCGATTCACAAACGGCCTGTTGGCTAGTGTTCTAACGTCCCACCTTGGCATCGATAAAATATTGTGTGGGCGTTCCACTTCACGATATATACCTTAAGCTCAGAATCAAACTGCCATGACACCAAATCACCTTTTACATCTTTTGCAGGCTTGTACTTCTTCATTTGGTATGCCGATGCTCGAGCTTTTGTTAATTTGACTTCCTCCCGTTTATGATAACGAAAGGTCTCGATCATCTTGTTCATCTTCTTCACATTATGCTCGAACATACCATCCAAAGCACGTTTGCGTTCTTTCTCTGTTATCGATAAATGACTGGTCTCCGCAGCTTTATTCCACTTCTCTATCTCTTCCCGTAAATGACGTTCTGCCGCATCAAAATGTTCAGTAGTAAAGAATGGAATACCTGAGTCGTTGTTGTTGTTGTCGGTGTAAAACTCAGGATACTCCTCGGAAGTAACATCTTCAACCTCTACCTCATCAAAATCAGGTACATTCCCGTGTGGAATGCCTGAATTAGTACTTTCCTCGATTTCAACATCCACGTCCACACTCTTTCCCAACCTATCCACCTCTTCTTCATTTAGATCCAGAAGCAAGGCAATTTGTTCTTTTTTTAATGAATGATCAACAAATTCACCTTCTTCGATCTCGTCCGCGTTCACCATACTATACACTACTCTGTTCATCCTCACAAATAAAATCATGTTTGCTGGAATGACATCAATCGGTTTAGCTCTCGTGTAATCCTTGTATGGTATAATCTGTAACTGATTATCTCCAGATCCACCACCAGCACTCGCATCAGTCTTATTACCTGCCGACGGTGCAGAACTGCTGCCCGGTTGCTGATCTACCCCACCACCTGCTCCATCCTGATCATCTTCATTGTTCTTTAACTTCTTTAACTCATCTTCTTTACACGTCAGCTGAAGAATGATCTCATCCTGCTTATCCAATCTCTCCCCCTGAGCAGTAACAAGGGCTCTAAGTTCCCTGTTTTCACGTTGAGTGAACTGAATATGTCTCAATAAATTTCTTTGTGCTAGCTCATGGGCAGCTCTGTCAGCTTGCATTTGAGTCTGTTAAAGGTGCAACAGATTCATCATATGAAACCATTGAGTTTGAAGATTCAAACCGAAGAAATTAGGATAAACTGGTTGCAACGGACCCTGAGGGCGAGTAAAGGTCATAAATGAATGCTCAGGTCTCGGCAACTGTGTAGGTGTAACAGGAGTAGCTGGAGTAGTAGGCTGTGGTGTAGGCATACTTGCTAAAACCGTCTGGAGAACGTCACCAAATACAGGATCTGGTCGTGCAGTAGTAATCAAGGTCATAAACGGAAGTACCGGAGATAGGAGTCGGTGACCTTGGAATCTGTTGAGGCGTAGGAGATGTGGGAATAGGATCAGAAATCGATACTGGAGGAGTAGAACAAACAAACAGGTTGACTCGGAATCTCAATCCCTGAACCACGTCTAACCCGTTGTTCCTTTACTTTATCGCCCTTCTCCACCATTGATTCTTTCCCTTTACGTTTACGTTTCTACTCATAACTTAACTCAGCTTGTGGTCCTGGACCATCATCACCACCATCATCTCCACCATTATTTCCACCATCACCACCTTCACATTCTGAGTCAGAGTCATCATGAATCCAACAATCATCAGGCGGTGCAACATAATCAATATTTACCAAATGACCAATCAATCGTTTGAACTTTGGTCGATCTGCCAGACTCTGACCTCTATAAGACCTCAAACGTCTCATTGTTTCTTCGTTCATGTGCTCAGGCTTCATAACGTCATCTTGATCCTTTTCCAAATTTGGCACCAGATCATTGATCATCATTTGCAAAATCTGGGATACATTAAAAACTTATGACGACTCGAAATGTTCTCTTTCAAATGATAATAAACCAATTCCGAGAAATTGAATGGTTTATTCAAGACAAGGGCAACAAAAGCTGATTGGAGCATTACTCGGCACTCGTCGAATCCACCCTTACGTCCACCGAGACAATAAATCAACACGTGAAGCAAGTACTTGTATTGTTCACACAAGTTTGCTTTGTTATACATAGATCTGCCCAAATCCCCGTTATACTTAACTCGTCCAAACAATCCTCGAATACATTCTCTATCAAACTTACATCTATCATCAACAGAATCATGGAATCCCAATGAATCCCGAATTACCCCAACATCAATCACAACTCTTTTATGTTGAATTACTGCCTCAATTTGATTTTCTACCTCGTTGAATCTAGCAGTATTCCAGAAAGCTTGAATAATCTTCTGATATACAACCATACGAGTCGAGATGGCCTTGTAAATTCTCGAGCGTATCAAGAAGCTAATCATACCCCCGAATATCGGAGAATCTTTAAATTTCGGGTCAAGATAGGCACAAATGTTGTGGCTTTTGTTCCATGAAAGCATCACAGGAGCTTGTATAAGTTCTGGATTATCGGCTGGTTGTTGCTCGGGAACAGGGTTTTGAATATTCTCGTCTGCCATTATTGTTAAAACAATAATAAATATTAGTAAAATATTCATAAAACTAATACTGATTAACGAATAAGCATCTCATTCGTTATCTTATACGAATGAGTCATTCGTTATACAATTAATGTTTTACATTCGTTTAAAATAACGAATCAAATTTATACATTAAGTCATTCGTTATTATAACGAATCAATGTGTATTACTTTAACGAATAAATTATGATTCGTTACACTAATTCGTTATCAAGTTGACTGTCCATTCGCTACCTTAGCAAAACAGATAGTTATTCGTCATGTCTTAACAAATCATATGGTCAATTGTTATCATCTTAGCGAATCTGCACATCATTCGTTAAACTAATAACGAATTAGACTTAATAAATCTATTTGACTAATCAGGATTCAAATACTCATTTAATTTTGACTATGATTGCAGTCAAAGATGACGATTTCCATTGATTAACCCCTTAATTTCCAAACACCTTTCACAATTAACCTGATCAATCATGTTCGGAAATCTGTTTAATGCAATAACACACCGATTATTAATTCTAATGTGGATTCAATTAAGAATGTTATAGGTTGTTAACTATTCGATTAATGTTCAAGTTTCTATTAATCAGTTAACCCTTAAACCACCGATGAATCTCTATGAATCTCATATGGTTGAACTCGCCATTACCTGTTGAATACGAAGATGTTAATTGATTGTGATAACAAGCAGGCAGTAGATTTTTGAAAAATTTTGCAAGAGTTCTTTTAAGGTTGATGGTGAAATAGGAACAGGCGAATGAAAGACCATTCGTCTATCCTTGGGATTATAAACCTAAATGATTCCACGATTTACGAGGTCATTCGTTCAAATTTTGAACTAACGAATGGCCTCATTCGTTGAATTAAAAAACTTGATTTGTTCAAATTTTTAAACGAATAGGATTCATATTCGTTAAATTTGTAACGAATATTACATTAATTCTCTTATTCGTTAAACTATATAACGAATGATAGAGTCATTCGTTAAATCCTTAACGAATAATACATTAAAATTCATTCCATTTGTTAAATGTTTAAACGAATTTCTTCCATTCGCTATGCACAACGGAAGCGTATGTCTAGATAACGAAAGGCTTTACATTCGTTAAATTGTTTAACGAATCACCAGACTCCTTAGTGAATGAGATCAAAATCTTATTTAAGGAATTAAATAACCATTAAAACCAATTAGGGTTTTAATCAATGAATTAAATACTCAATTAAATCCAATTAGGGTTTAATTTCATACATTAAAAATACTCTATCAACCAAGGATCGGTAATGTTTAACTTAAACGGATTTTTACGTCAAAACCTCAGTTGATACCAATTGAAGATACGTTAATCACGATTAACTTAAAACTTGTTGGGGATCAAATTCTTCTTTTTCTTTTGATATATTCACTAGCTTGGTAAATCAAAACTAAAGCAGAATTGAAAAAGAAAAAAAAATCTTTTTGAAATTTTGAAAATTTTCAATTAACAACTAACTAAAAACGGTAAACACCTAAACTATTAAAGCAATACATATTTTTGTGAGATGAGCAAGGAATCATATTGACCAAAATTACCATCCATCACAGTTTTATTTTCAGTTTTTATTATGACTGGTGTTAAGTCGATTATTGGTATTGTTGTCCACTTAAATCTTCGAACAAATTTTCAGAATTTTCAGTGATATTGTTAATTGGTTCAATTAAGCACAAATATCCAACATAATCAGTTCCAATCTTGATTCAAGCTTAATTTGATTTTCTCCAAATCTCTCCAACTTGACTTAAACCTTAGAACCAATTTGATGAAAATGATAAGTTTTAAGCAATCATAGTTCGTAATCCCCACTACAAGATATACCCCCGTTATCAAGCAATACCCTAAGTTCCGTTCTCATGGACGAGTATGCACGATTTCATCTGTCGGTTTACATACATTGTGTCCCTTGTGGTCCGTTTCTTAATGGTAATGAGACGTGAGCAAGGGGACAATGTATGACTCACAGCGTGGTTTGATCAAGTCTGTAATTCATTTTTGTACACGAAGTACTTTTTGCGATCAAGTTTAGAGACTTAAGCAGTTACACTGCAGGTTCGCTTTTACAAGCATTTTTAATATTCATCGAAATGAATATCAGATGTAAAACCGTATAAAGACCTAATGAAATCCGGAACATTAAAGCATCCCATCAATATAGGATTTAAGGTAACAACACCATACATCGTTGAAGCGTTAACCACCAACTAGATACTTTTGCTAAAATTGTTTTCAAATTGATTAGAAGGCTTGAGTATGACCAGTTTATTACATTTATGCCATCATCAAGACTTTTTATTGAACCGATATCCATTCTTATTCATCAATTTAATGTTTATATCACTTACTAGCCCATACTTGTTTGTCAAAAGACCTACCAATACATCAATGCAATTAATCACACAGTCTTTTATTACTTACTTTTTACTGGACTTAGGAGCAACTGACCAATGTACTATCATTTACCCTTTTTGCTTCGAAACTCATTTTGAGGAGCTTTTTTCATTGTTTTTAGATTTTTCAATATTTGAATGTTTTTGGAGTTTTTAATTTTATCTGTACAAACTGAAAACACAATATTTTTGGATTTTATATTTTTCTCCCCTCTAAAAACAACAAAAATCGAAATAAAACAAGAAATAAACTGATTTAACCAAGCTTTTGAATATCTTTTAATGTTTTTAAACCATTTATACCCAGCAGATATTGAAAACGTGTTTTGTCAAACGCCTTGGTATAAAGGTCAGCCTTTTGAAAATCCAGGTGAATTTTATCAATTGATATTAATTTCTTTTCAAAACAATCACGAATAAAGTTATAACGGATTTCAATATGTTTGGTTTTCGAATGGTGAACCTGATTTTTGGTGATTGAAATTGCAGCAGAATTATCAATATAAATGGGAGTAGTAAGAAACTTCAAACCGTAATCCCGCAAGTGTTGCTGGATCCAGAGAACCTGTGAGCAGAACCTCGAGGCCGCCACATACTCTGCTTCGGCTGTTGAAGTTGAGACCGTTGTCTGCTTCTTACACAGCCAGGAAACAAGCCGACTTCCTAAGAATTGACATCCCGCTGTTGTAGAGTTGAAGTTGATTTTGCATCCTCCGTAGTCCGAATCAGTGAAAGCGGTGAGATCGAACTTATCGTCTTTGGGGTACCATCTGGATTTCCCCTTAGATAATGTAAGATGCGTTTTACTGCCGCTAGCTGAGTCACTCGGGGACTCGATTGGTACCTAGCACACAAACAAACAGCAAACATAATATCAGGTCTCGATGCAGTCAAATACATGAGAGATCAATCATAGCTCGATACAGGGTTGGATCTACGGCATCCTCCAATTCATTCGGTGATAAATTGTAACCCACGGGAAGAGGTGTCGAAGGAATTTTGCCGTCAGATTTCTTGAATCGGCTCAAGACATCGTTCACGTACTTGGTCTGATGGATAAAGATCCCGGGATCAGACTGGTGAACTTGCAATCCTAAGAAAAAGTTCAACTCCCCATCGAGCTCATCTCAAATTTGATTTGCATCGTCTTTTCAAAATCTTTACACAAGTTGTCGTTCGTCGAACCAAAAATTATGTTGTCCACATAGATTTGGACGAGGAGCAAATCATCACCCACGTTCTTATAAAATAACGTACAATCCACAGTCCCTCTCGTGAATCCAATGTCAATTAGATGGTTAACCAACTTACTGTACCAGGCTCTTGGGGCCTGATGTAAACCATAAAGAGCCTTGTTTAATCTGTAAACATGCTCTGGAAAGTCTGGATCATCGAAACCAGGAGGCTGCTTCACATACACTTCCTCATGAATAGCTCCGTTCAAGAGCGCCGATTTCACATCCATTTGATAAACCTTAAAATTTTTATAGGCTGCATAGGCAAGAAAGATACATATAGCTTTCAGTCATGCAACCAGAGCATATACTTCGGTGTAATCTATGCCTTCTTGTTGATTGTAACCAAGAACGACCAATCGTGTCTTATTTCTCACGATTATCCCGCGGTCGTCCTTTTTGCACTTAAAAACCCATTTAGTTGGAATCGCCTTTTTCACGCGATCGGGTTTATCAATTAAGTCCCATACACCAAGTCGAATAAACTGTTGCAGCTCCTCCTGCATAGCTTCAACCCAAGATGGATCCTTGAGTTCCATTGCGACACTTGTCGGTTCTATCTGTGATAGGAAGCAGGTGTATTGTGCAATGCTAAGGATACCCGAAGAGTGCAAATCCGCATAAGCACAAACTATCGAATCCTCGATAGGAGATACGTTACTATCAACTTGATCATCACATATATTAGCTAATTGGTGTCTTGTACAAACTCCATCGTTCACATCACCAATTATCTGTTCCTGCGGATGATTAGAATGAATCCTTAAGGAAGGATTGACAGGTATAGAAACGTTATCACTCAGATTGGTGACATTTTCCTCAGCCGTGTCTAAAGAGACAGTTGTAGAGTCATCATCAATTAGAATAGGCTCATTTGTGTCTATAGCTTCCTCTAATGGTCTTGACGATGAATCAACAAAATCAGCTTCATCAGAAGACTCAGAAACATCATTCGATGTCTCTGATACATTAGGAGAGTCATTCACATCAGCATACGAAGAACTAGGAATTGGAAGACATTGTTCCTCCAAATAAGATCGAATAAAATCTTCAGGTATGTCTTCATCGGCTGAAATGAAAGAATTAAATAAACCGTAGTAATCAAACATCCAATCGGGACCTTTGCCTGTAGGTGGAATGGTATAACTTTGACAATCCACATGGTACCACTCTTCCACACAACTGGAAGAGATGTTGAAAATTCGCTTCTTCGGAGAATTGTATCACAAGAAATAACCCTCAAATGCCTTTTCTTCAAATTTACCAGCATCTCTCTTCAAAGCAGTACACGGACACCCGAATGGTTCCAAATACTTTAAATTCGGTTTACGATTATTCAGAAGCTCGTAACTCGTCTTCTTGAGCTTTTTTACAGTTAGTACGCGATTTAGTGTGTAGCATGCTGTATTCACAGCTTCGTTCCAGAATTGAATGGGTAGCTTTGAATCAGCGAGCATCGTTCTTGCGGTTTCAATCAGCGTACAATTCTTTCTTTCAGATACACCATTCTGTTGAGGAACATAAGGTGCACTAAATTCTCGATGAATTCCTTTCTGTATGCAGAAGAAATTCAATACATTATTTCTAAATTCAGTTCCGTTGTCACTACGAATTCGTCTCACTTTCAGTTTGTAAAGTGATTCGATTTTCGTAATCAGATTCTGAATTAAAATAGGTGTCTGATCTTTCGATCCCATAAATAACACCCATGAGTAACGTGAGAAATCATCAGTCACAGCCAAGCAATAAAAATCACCCGCGATGCTAGCACGATTCACAGGACCAAATAAATCCATATGAAGTCGTTCTAGGGGTGTAATAATCGAAATAATCGATTTATACGGGTGTGACTTCTTCTTTTGTTTTCCTTTCTTGCAAGCAACGCAGTGATCATTTAGCTTGAAATTTTTAAGGGTTACACCATCCACCAAGTCATTTGAAACCAAATGATTCATTTTACGCACATGGATGTGTCCCATACGCCGATGCAAAGAATCGTATCTTTCTCCGTGGCTTTGGAGACAAAACAACTTTCTGAAGGAGAAACGTTTACATTAAAATTCATTTCTAGGACATAAATATCATTCGATCGTGGTGATCTCATGACAACCAGTTCTTCAGGAATTTTATATCCCGGTTGAAGGATAACGCATTCCTTTGTCTGTGAAAACTGTGGTATATTGTTTATCACAAATTTGTGAAACACTCAACAAATTATGATCCACTTTTTCACAATAATTTACTCTTTCAAATGTCACAATCCCGTTTGACACTTCTCCCTCCTTTGTAATCATTCCCCCGTTGTTACCAGCAAACGCAATATAACCCCCTTGAATATCTATAACATTCTTCAGAAGATTGAGGTTGCCAGTAATATGCCTAGAACATCCTCTATCCAAAATCCATTTGTGTGTAGACCCGGACCTGGATGAACTCTGCACAAACAAGTACATGATTAGTTCAAAAAGGCAGCCCAAGCCTCAGTCTTGGGCTCTCCCTTTGATACTTTCAGAGAAAAGGATAATTTAACACTCGTATTCGGTACTTGAGAATAGGTGACATGTTTCTTGTTTTTCTTCTTTAAGTACCCGTCACGTATAATTCCCGAATCAGTTTTTGAACAAATTGGTTGAGCACGATCAACACAATTGTTCGTTACCTTAAACGATTCAATCCTGATAACTTTTCTTGGATTGACATCAGAATACATTATGATACTCTCATCAATTTTTTTTTTCTTTTGGTTTTACATTCAGTTCAGTCTTACAATTTGATGACACTTTGATCTCATCAACCTTTGCTCCACATTTTTTAGCAACATGTCCTGGTTCTCCACACTTAAAACATAAACGTGAGTCTAAAGACTTATGTAGTGAACCACTAGTTTGACTGTCAAGCTCGGGTTGAGATTCTGATTCTTCAAAATACACTTTCTTAGTACCAGTAGATGTAAATCCCTTTTTATTTTGGAAAAATTCTAGGTTGGTAGAATTAGATGAATTCTCCATCCCAGATGATTTGACAAAGTTTATGGGTTTAAATGTGGTGCTCTTTGTCTTTTCTTGAACATGTTTAGATTTTGATTTGTTAAATTGTTGTTTAAGTTCGGAAACTTTTGAAGTGTCATCCTGATATACACTTTCAATCATTTTAGGTTCATCAGTGACAGTCGGTTTATCTGATTTCTTCGAGTTAAAAATTACATTAGACCTTTTCATTGAAACTCTCGATGACTTTGAGCTATAAACCGCTTGCTCAAACTCTTCAGGTTCACACAGAATGTGATTGTCAATAGGTATATTTTTGCTTTTGACAATATCATCTGGTTCAGTCAACTCCTTGATTGAACCATCCAATTCATTTTTGGTAAAAACAGTGTTACTTTTGATATGAATTGGTTCTTGTGTAGTTTTGGTTGAATCAACATCCTCAGATTTAACAGTAGGCATATCTGAGCATTTTTCCACATCGGGAATGCTACTATAATCTCCCTTAAAAGGAGGAGGAATCTTGACATATCCCAAACCTGTTTTTCCATTTTTCTTATGTGAATGGTTAACTTCAATGATTTAATTCAAAAGAAATGATGAATCTCTAAATTTTCCAAGCTTATTTTTAAGTTCCATCACTTCATTTTCAAGATTAGAAATACAGGTTCGGGGAGTCGAAGAATCTCCTTAAAATGTTGATCAACAACGATATTCTTACACTGAATCTTAGCTTTAAGATCATGATTGCTTTCAGACAGTTTTTGAATTTTAAGAGTTGACTGTTCTAGTAATTTTGATTTCTGTATGTAGCATTCATTGATCATAAAGTGATCTTTTGTGAGAGTATTATTCTGATTTAAAGTTGTTTCAAGTTTGGCTTTAAATACAGCACATTCAGCACACTCAATTACTTCAGACGAAGATTCAGATGCATTAATTTGAGGTTTAGAACATACCTCATCAATCTTAGCCATACAAGCATAAGATTTAACTTGATCAGGAATTGATTCGGTTTGAGATGGTGAACTTTGATTAGTATCAGTCTCATAGTCAGATGAATCACTTTCCTCAGATACATTATCACTGCTTGCATCTTCGATTTTTTCCACTAGTTCAACAATAGCTACATTTGCTTGATTGCCCAACAAACGTTGAGACTAATCAACAGCTTCATTCACCACCAAAGCTTGAGTAGCAGGAGACTTATCTTGTTCACCACTAGATGATGCTGTTTTACTCTTATCCCCACTAGATGAATTCTTTCCTGAATGTCTATTTGAATTGTGGGGCCCAGAATATTCTTTTCTTGGTTTATCGCTTCAACTTATCAAATCCAACCCTTTTATTCAAAGTGGGAAGGTCTTTCCCAGTTCGTTGCATGAATCTCTTGACTTTTCTGACTATCATAGCCATGTTCCACTTGAGATCCATTAACTCAAGATCATCAGGGTCAATTTGATCATAATCTTCATCAGTTAACTCACTCGTAGCAATGTTGCTTCCAACAAGCTGTTCATACGAAGTCATAAAAGCACGCACGAATGCAAACTATTCTTCAGCTCTTGCAGATTTACTTTAGGCAAGCTTGAAGCTGGAACATTTGTGCTTGCATTAGCTCCATTAGCCATAAAGCATACATTAGGAGGACAGTTTACATTAGGAATTTCTTCTTGAGCTTGGGTAAAGAAAGCATTAATTGGTACAGAACTTGAAGAATGATTTGCTGGCATAACACCCCCATAGAGTGAAGGATTTTGATTTGAAGGATGCTGATTTTGATTTTCCTTCAACGAGTTTTGACATTTGATATCAAATTCCCTTTCCTCAATCTTATTGATGAATTGTACAGCTGTAAGCTCAGTGTTTCGAAAGAAACCGTTTTCTTTCAATACAAACACGAAAGTCGAATATGAAGGAGGCAAGGCATTCTTTAGTGTATCAATCTTATCTGTTTCAGTTGGCTCAAGATTGACACTTGACATCTCAACAATCAAATGACTAAATCGGTTAATCATCTCTTCAACTGTCTCATTTTTCATCAAAATAAAATTTCTAAATTGAAATTTTACGAGAGTCTTTTTACTCTCGAGAGTGTTCCCCAAACTTCTTGTTTTCAAAGTTGTGAACAATGAAGCACAGATTTTAATAGTACTATTTTGATGAAAAATTTGTTCAGGTAATGCCATAGTGAGAGTTGAATAAGCTTTAGTTTCACTCTCAAAATCTTTCCACTCTTGAGTTTCATAATCCTTGAATTCCTTAGGAGTCAAACCCATGTTATCACTGCCTACCAGAGGTGCCGCATACACATCATCGATAAATCGTACACTACTTGGATGAACTGATCCCAAGTGAGCACGGAACCTCGGTTCCCAACAAGCAAAATCTGAAAGTTTTAACAATTTGGGACATTTGTTGTGACTGCCAATTTCATTATCCATGGTCAGCATCTGCTACATTAACGCGTTCTGAGATGCTAATGCATAGTAAGAAACGTTTTGTGAAGCCATAAGGAAACAACTGTTTAAAAACTTCAAGGGTCAAATTTGTCAATCCTTTAAGGTTTATTGTTTACTGTTCACACGAATGGGTACACAGTAACGAATGAAGACTACTTTAACGAATGAGTGATATTAGTTAAAATTTTTAACGAAGGAATTGATTAATGAATGGATCAATATTCGTTCATTATAAGGATTAACGAATGAGGTATAACGAATGGTGCTAACGAATCGGCTTAAAACGAGTGTGAAATCAGATTTAACGAATGTGCTTTGACTAGCGAATGGCTAATGAATGAGCAGTTATGTCTTAACGAATCAGTCTTCATCGTAACGAATGAGTATGCAAATCTTCATCAGATCTGAAAACAAATTCAAACTTCAAATCCGTCCAAATCAAACTTATTCACACTAAAACCTTAATCAATCTGTTCATAAACCAAATCCAAACCTCACTGAACTAGTCTGAACTCACAAATACTCATCAAACATGATCAATTACTTGATCCATATTCATATCAATCCGAACACAATTCAAACATCAATCGTCTAATCAAACCTCAATTCAAATTGAGATTAAACTTAAACTATCAATTCTCATTCCTTAACACCTTAATAACGATTCAATACACTTATAACAATCACTTTGATTCGATTCCTACAAGTCTCTGTTTCACTGGAATTCAATTAAACTTCAAATCTCAATCAATTCTTCATGAAACGAATCAAATACAAGCTCAATTATACGATTAAACCAACTCGAAGCATCGAAGATCAGATTTGCGGCTAAGATACCACTTGAAAGAGCATAGAAGGATCTAGATCTTATGATTACGATGATAATCATGTTGATTATCAATATGATTAGGCTAGATATACGTTAGTGTGTGCACTGTGTGTAATGAGAGGACGAATGAACAGAGTAATGAGAGAGAAGGGGGAGATCTGAGAACTGTTTCATTAGATAACTTACAGGGGATATATATAGGAGATGACCTCATTCGTTAAGATAGTCTTATTCGTTATGTTTATTCGTTACACTTACTTAACGAATAAACATGCTTATTCGTTAATACTTTAATGATAGCGAACAACCCACATTCGTTACGTTCCATTCGTTAATCTTGGTTAACAAATGGGACTTACATTAGGACGAATGTGACACATTCGTTACATAGTAACGAATGTGCTTTACATTTAGGCAAATTTACATTAAAAACCCCTATACTATTAAACTATTATATTATCAACCAATAAAGACCGAGATGGACAAAACATGCATCAACAAAAGATCAGGGTACTCCTCGGCCGTCACATATTCTACCTCCATGTCATTATAATAAGTGTTATCATACGAAATTATCTGATCAACACCAGAATTAACCTCATCCTCCACTTCCACATCTTCTTTCCTTTCCAACTCATTCACATCCTCCTTGTTCATTTCAAATAAGGTGGTAATTTATTCCTTTGATTGGTAGTGTTCAACAAAATCGCCCTCTTCAATCTCATTCGCGCTCACTTGACTTTCAATCACACCTGTCTCATCAACAAACATAATAGTCTTCACTTTTAACATGCTGACAGGTTGTGCTTCAGTCGAACTCTTAAATTCAACAACCTCTTTCCCTAATGACTCCCCTACACAGGTGAAGGACCAGCTGTTGAAGCACTTGGTTTCTTATCAAATTTACCTACTTCGGGATCATTGTTATGATCTTTGCTCTTCAGCTTGCGTAATCATCGTCTTTACATTGTAGCTACAAGACAAAATCACCCTGCTCTTTAATTCTCTCCCCCATGAGAAGCTACCAGAGCTCTCAATTGGTAACAGTTAGGAATCAATTGTGCGTCCTTAACACTGATTAAAACTTAATTGATGAACAAAATCAACAAATCTAAATGTCCTTTAGCTCTGGTACCACTCAAGAATGCTTGATCAACATCAATTCATTCATATAACCCGGGTCTAGTTCTTTGATAATAGTTAATTCATTCAATTAGGTAATAGTGTGTGTAGTATGTATTTTCTAGAGTGACATTGACAGAGTTTGGACACAAGTTCAATAATAATGATCAGATTCGTCACGTGAAACATAAATTACAGACTATATATAGAGATGGGTCCATTCACCACATTTCCTTAGATAATGGAACCCAATTCACTCTGCCATTCGCTTACAGGCCAGTGAATGGCTGATTACAAAAACCTCATACGCTGACAAGTTCAGCGTCTGGACATTCAAAGCCCAAAATCCCATTTGCTAAACATACTTAGCGAATGGGAAACCTATACATTACATTTCAAGCCCCTTAACTATTACAAGAAGACCAAATATAATAAGACAAATAACGAGACGATTAAACATATATCAACAAATTTAAGGATGAAATACACTACTTGCCCCATGGTAGCTGCCAAATTGTTTTGGTAAAATACTACTAAGGCAATTAATTGATAAAACTTAGAATGTGAGGTACAGCGTTCTTCAGAAAAATGATAAATAAGTGTAGTAAAGTAAACGATTGACACGAGATATAGAGAGGAAAAGCCCATGATCCTGGTGAGGATCACCGGCAAAAAAAACCTCAGGAGGGGTTATCCCCTGCCTCAGCTTTATTGAAAAAAAATAACAAGTACAACTCGAGAACTAATAATGAAAAAATGCCAGAGTACAGGAATGAAAGCGATGAGTGTTAAGTGTCTTATTTCTTTCTCAATAGCTTCCCTGTATAGAAAAATAAAATAACAAACAATGAGATAAATCCGTAATCCCTAGCTTTGTGACCGTTGTGAGACTCCTCCCTTTTCATTCACGGGCATATTGAATAGTTTTCCGATATTTAAGCAAGACTAAGTCCTATTAGTCGTTTAGGTTGTTACTTAGATAAGTTACTTGCAAGCAAAAATAATGATAACATCAAAATGGTTAGTTCAGGATGTTGGAGCTCATGAGGGACCCCGATTACCAGGATACTCGTTAGGATCACTATGAATAAAAATAATCCCTAACACTGGATAGAGAACTTAAAATAAAGCTATTGTGTTACTAGAGGGTGTAGCTGATCGCTTTCGGGCAGATTGATTTTCTAGTTGGATTGGGTGTTTCTGATCGGGGGTATTTTTATGGTGGCTTCCAAAAAACCATAGAATTCTGTTTCTTTCTTAAACAAAATTTGAAAATTATAACACAAAAGTAACTTAATTAAAATCAAGATTAAATCATCGGGCATGCAATTACATATCTTGAAACTTTGATTTTATTAAAAAAAACACAAACACACAATTCTTCTTGGATCTTATTGACCATGATGCTAATGGTTCTGTGGGTATGACAAATCAGGCAAGCATCACTTCCATTATTAAAGTCTAGCAAAATCAAAGACCGCGTGGTAGCAATACTACCTTTGCCATCTAATTTTTGCAGCGACGACACATTTCATCAAATTGTACGCTGCAAGAGGGGCCGAACTCAAACTTACTCTTTTAAGATTCCTTTCTCAACCACCTCCAACTCAGACACTCTTCGTATAGTGCAAGTTTTTTTCCGCAACTTTTCTTTTCTCTGCTTCTTGATATGCGACTCTCTGCCACATATTCAATTGATTCTTCTTCTACATGAACATGAAAATTCATTAATACAAAATTTACATAAATCTAAATCAGATATAGAACTTCAAATAAAGTTATTGTTTTATCAGATGGTGGAGCGGTGGAGCTGATTGCTTTCAACCAAAGTGAGCTCCTTTTTCTGTTGGGTGTTTATGATCATGGGCATTTACAGTGGCTTTGTTGAGCTATAAGTAGAATAAAATGGCTAATCAGGGAAGAAATGGTGATTACTAATCGGAAAAGAGATATGTCCCTTTTCATTTGATGGTCTTCTATGGATTAAAATCAATTGCGTAAGGGTTTTTATAACCAGGAGGATGGCATATATTTATTACATACTACGTGAAGATTGTCACCCCAACATGTGCTCTCTTAGGAAACGAATTTGTTTTCAGCCAAACAAAGAATATTAAAAAGGTAAAACGAAATAGATGATTTTTTTTTTTTGTAATTAACAATGAACCCACCCATAAACCAGGTTTCATTCAAAACAACAAGTTTTATTTCTTATGTTATTTAGTACTAGGTTTTTGACCCGTGTAGGACACGGGTGGAATTATATAAATCGTGTAACAAACACACATTATTTTATAGGATTTCATAATTTGTGATATATGTTTTGGTAGGACAACATGATATATATTTCTTAATAACGGTACGAAAATAAATGATTGCTAAACATAACTTTAAAAATTAGGGTATATAAAATATAGGAAATTATGAAATAAGAATGTATAAACAAAAAATTGATACAACGTAAGATGATATGGATATAATCCATCAAGGAAATCAAAACATATTACTTCAATAAAGCATAAATATGGAACTGGAATAATCGATGGAAACAATTAAAGGAGAACTAACTTGGATGAATATCAATCTTGATTAACCGAGTACAATTGAAGGTGTAACATCCAACTTTTTGTTAAATAATAAATGATGGAAAGTTTTTTTATTAACTGTGTGTCGTTAAGTTAGTCGTGTGTTAAATGTTTGATAAGGATTTGAAATGGGAATGGAGAGTGGGTGGTGGGACCCATAACCCACTATATAAACCCAACCCACCCACCATTTCACTATTTTGTCTCCCTTCCCACACACTAAAAACACACACACTTCTTCTCTCAAACACCCAGATCCAAATCCGAGCAAAATAAAGTTGAATCTCGTGTTCAACGTCATAGAGCAACAAGAAACATTTGGAAGATCCTGCGTGTTGTCCCGATCTGAACTCGAACCCGAAGCAAAAGGTAGGTTTCGGTTTAAATGGTTAAGGTTTATGGTTAGAATCGGCATGCAAACTGATAGAAGGATAGATCGGGGTATATGATGGAAGAAAAACATGAACTTGATAAGTTATAACCCCACGAGAATTTTATATGGTAAAAATGTGATGTTCGGGCCTTATAAAACGCAAGTATACAAAGTTGGTACAACCCAAAAACCTTAAAAAGGGTAAAATCGGGTCCTAAGGAAGAGTCACGAAGTAAAATGGCCATTAAATGGTAAAAAGAAGAAAAAGAAGAATTTCGCCTCGCATAGGTGATGCAAAGCGAAACAGTTCCATGCAAAGCGAAAAAGTTCCATGCGAAGCGAAAAAGCATGCGAAGCGAAAAAGTTCCATGCGAAGCGAAACAGTTCCTGCCTCAACCCCAGCTAGGGGCGCTGCCCCTTGGACCCTGCTAGGGGCTGCCGCCCCTAGACCCCGCTACCAGGGGCACTGCCCCCGGACCCCCGTTAGTTGAGGGTTTCATAAATTTAGATGTAGGAAATAGTGGTAATAGATAATTGACACGCGTAATGTATTGTACAGTTAGCCGTGCTCAACTAAAGAATGGAATTACCATTAACGGCGAGAGGAATCGACTCCAGGTGAGTTCTAGCCCCATTTCTCTTTGAAATGTTTTCGGGGCTGTGTGCATACTCCTATGTGATAGTTAATACATTTACTTAATTGATAAGTGTATGATACGTGTATGACTATGTATTGGATGTTATTACTATATAATGATAGTATGAATGAGCATGTATATATATATATATATTATATACATGAGACAGGTAAAATACGCACATATGATAAATGTATGGTTATTCGAGGCAGTAGGGACCAGACCCTTATAATATCTGTGATGTTAGGGACCAGACTCTTATAATATCTGTCTGTGATGTTAGGGACCAGACCCTTATAATATCTGTGATGTTAGGGACCAGACCCTTATAATATCTGTGATGATTGGGACCAAACCCTTACAATATCTGTGATGTTTAATGTAGAATAGCTTATGGTATACCATAGGGTTTTATGAAAGAAAGTATGTAAGTACGTATGCATGTATATAAAGTATGTGTGAAAGAAGTAATAGCAAAGTAAGGTATGAATACGTATCTTCGAATGCGTATGAGTAAGGATAGAAATGTATTGTATGTTAAATTGATTAACTAGAACTCACTCAGCATAGCTGACTTTTAGTATGCACGCAGGCAGATAGGTTGAGACAACTGGCTTGAGGAGGGACACATGGCACGAGCTAAAGAAACTGGCATCTATGAAGAAGTGTCAAGACTATTTTATGTTATGTTATGAAAAGACAATTTGTATGTTAAGACAAAAATAAATGTTTGTAATGTGATGTTTGAAGTTTTAAATTATTCCGCGAAAGTTTAAATTAACTCTGACTTTAGAATTGTGTTTATGAATAAATCCAACACCAAAGTAGGGTTACCGGGAACGTGGCCTTACAGAAGGATACTCAAGATATTAACACGGACGAATAAGGAGGCGTGAAAGAATCGATAAATGAAAAGCGGGAATTAGGGCCGATTTGTAAACTCTGATTGATTGGGACATAACTAAATGGGTATATTAAAAAGTATATTAAAAATGGTATAACATATAATGTCAAACATAAATGGATTTCTTATTAATTGAATTTCTTTTTGAATTATTTAATTGGAAAGAAAATCAAAGAAAAGTTTGTTATATATGGAAGCAATAGAGTTGGATCAATAAGAAAAGACCATGTGTCCATAAACTCTATTGATTTAATGGTATAGGAAGATGTAATTTAATATTACTTAAATAACTTGTAATATTATTTAATAAAAAATTATTTTTTCCAATGATTTAGTATAAATTTAGATAATTATGTTATAAATACTAATTAAAGCATAGTTATGGAAGAAAAAAAAAAATATATATATATATATATATATATATATATATATATATATATATATATAATTAAAACGTATATTAAATTAAAGTTAGAAAATATATATATATATATATATATATATATATATATATATATATATATATATATATATATATTAAAAACTTTACCACAAAATAAATCCCAACTAGTAAAAATAATTATATTTATTATGCATTTCTTAACTATAAAGTATAGCCCAAAAATCATTATTATTATCTATATCAAGATCTATAATATATATAAACGAAACCTCTAAGATTTTACGTGTAACGCTCTGGCCACCCCAACTCCCTAAGAAGCCACATGATTGCTTGATTTCTAAATGTTGAGCTCTCATTGATTAACCCGATATTGACCCCAATAACCCTATGGGTCAGAGCATCTCTTGTACCATCCTTTGAGTTTGTAAACCCTACCTATCTCTTTCTCTGTCGTGTGTTATCTTTATCTGCACAACTACAAGCCTCACAAAGATTATGTCATACTTATCTTAAAGTTTCATCAGATCGTATAAAAGTAAAGGTTTTCCCACAATATTCTCATTCACTCGTCCTTTTAAACCCTAAATTCGTCACCCTCCTTCATCGTTCATTCCTAAGTCTTCATCACGTCGTCCTCGTCAAAAAAGACGCAATGTTGAGGATAAGACACAATGACAAAAATAAACAAAAAAAGACAATAACACAATACCGAACAAACTATAACACAATGCTGAGTAATATAACACAGTATTAGGGAAAAAAAAAAGACACAATGCCAAGAGAAAAAGACACTAGTAATGACGAAAATAAACAAAAAAAACACACTGATAAATAAAATGACACAATGATCTTTGTTTCTTAACATTCTCTCTCTTTTTATAAACAAGGAAAACAGGTGGAACATTCTAGTTTTATTTTTTTACTTTTTTTGGGTTTTTAATTTTTATTTTAAGTTATGTTTTTTTATTAATTTGTTATTATTTTTTTAGGGTTTTTTTTAGGCCATAAGTCCTTATCATTCTTTTCATTTTATCCCGTTTTAAAGAATAACCTTACCCTTTATTTTTATACCTTGATAAAAAAGGCTGAGTCAGGTTATAAATTTAATGGTTGCAGTTCTTTCGACTGGTTGATATGGTTATATAAGTCCTTGAGATGAATGCCAATTCCAGTATCAAAGTTCTTTTAGTCACTATATTTCTCATTCTTTAAAATTCATGAAATTTTATGATGTATGGCCTTTTATCCTTCTTGGTAGTTCAACGCACAATTACCATGTAACAGATTGTAGTTTCCCTACAATTAATGATGGATGCACCGTCCTCTCTTTCATCCTTAATCCACACCACCCTTATCAAATAAGCTAAATTTTATCTTAAAATTTAAATCATGGTAAAAGATCGTAACAGTTTGTGACTTTTATTGCTAGGTTGCACCATCCTTATCTGATAGGGTGGTGCGGATTAACTATTAAGGATGAAAGAGGGGCGGCGGATCCATCATTAATTATAGGGAAACTACAATCTGTTACATGGTAATTGTGCGTTGAACTACCCAGAAGAATAAAAGACTACATTATAAAATTTCTTGAATTTTAAAGAATGAGAAATAAAGTGACTAAAAGAACTTTGATACTTGGAAGTGACTTTGATCTCAAGAGCTTATATAACCACATCAAACAGTCAAAAGAATTGCAACTATCAATTATATAACCTGACCCAGCCACTTTTATCAAGATATAAAAATTAAGGGTCAAATTATTCTTCAAAACGGGACAAAAATAAAAAAGATGATAAGGATTTGTGGCCTAAAAAACCCTAAAAATAATAAAAAAATTATAACATAAAATATAAATAAAAAATAAAAAAAAGTAAAAAAAACTTGAATGTTCCACCCGTCTTCCTCGTTCATTAAAAACACACATTGTTGAGGATAAAAAATCATTGTGTCTTTTTATTTATCATTGTGTTCTTTTTCTTTTTTTTTGTTTATTTTCATCATTAATTGTGTATTTTTCCCTTGACATTGTGTCTTTTTTTCCTCGATATTGTGTGATATTACTCAGCATTGTCTTATATTTTGCTCAGAATTGTATAATATTTTATGATCTATTGTGTTTTCTTTTATTTATAATTGTGTTTTTTGTTTATTTTAGTCATTTTGTCTTTTTCCTCGACATTGTGTCTTTTTCTTTATTATTTTTTTTGAAAGAGGACGACAAGATCACCTAGGAATGAATGATGAAGGAGGATGACAGATTTAGGGTTTAGAAGGATGAGTGAATGAGAAGATTGGGGAAAACCTTTGCTTTATATGATTTGATGAAACGTCAAGATAAGTCTGGCATAATCTTTGTGAGGCTTGCAATTGTATAGATAAAAAAAACAGAAAACAGAGAAAGAGATAGATAGGGTTTACAAAATCAAAGTACGTTGAGAGATGTTATGGCTTGTAGGGTTATTCGGGTCAATACCGGGTTAAATCAATGAGAGCTCAACATTTAGAAATCAAGCAATCATGTGGCTTCTTATGAAGTGAGGACGCCCAGAACATGACACGTTGAATATTAGAGGTTTCATTTATATATATTATAGATCTAGATAATAATAATAATAATTTTTGGGCTATGTATTATAGTTAAATGCATAATAAATATAATTATTCTTACTAGCCAAGATTTATTTCGCAGTAAAGTTTTTTCTATTCATAAAAATATATATATATTCTAACTTTAATTTTTTGTTCATAACTATGTATTAATTAATATTTATAACTTAGTTATATCAATTTTAACTAAATCATGAAAAACATTAAATTTCATTAAATAGCATTACAAGTTATTTGAATAATATCAGATTATATATTAAACAAAATAAAGAAATAAAACTTGTTATTTTGAATGAAATTTGGTTTACGGAATGGTTCATTATTAATTACAAAAGAAAATCATTTATTTCTTTTACTTTTTCTAAAAAAAATCTTTTTTTGGCTGAAAATAAATACGTTTCCCAAGAGAGCATTTATGTTTGGGTGACAATCTTCACGTAATATGAGTAATAAATATATGTCATCCCCTCTGGTTATAAAAACCGCTTATGCAATTGATTTTAATCCATAGAAGTCCATCAAATGACAAGGGACACATATCTTTTCCTATTAGTAATCACCATCTCTTCCTTGATTGCCCATTTTATTCTACTTGTAGCTCATCAAAGTCACTATAAAAATGCCCCCGATCAGAAACACCCAAGCCGAAAAAGGAGCTCACTCTAACCGAAAGCAATCAGTTCCGCCGCTCCACCATATGGTAACACAGTAGCTTTATTTGAAGTTCTATATCCAATTTAGATTTATGTAAATTTTATATTAAGGAATTTTCATGTTCATGTAGAAGAGGATTCAATTGATTATGTGGCAGAGAGTCCCATATCAAGAAGCAGAAAAAAGAAAGGCTGTGGAAAAAGAGCTTGCACTTTACCAAGAATTGTGCAAGCACTATGCTGACCGAGTGTCTGAGTTGGAGGTGGCTGAGAAAGGAATCTTTAAAGAATAAGTTGAATTGACTTTAGTCCCCTCTTGCAGCTTACAATTTGATGGGATGTGCTGTCGCTGCAAAAATCGGATGGCACTGGTATTATTGCAATCATGCGGTCTTTGATTCTGCTTAGACTGTGATAATGGAGTGATGCTTGCTTGATTTGCCATACTCACAGAACCATTAGCATCAAGGTCAATAAGATCCAAGAAGAATTTGTGCCCTTTTTTTTTGGATAAAATCAATGTTTCAAGATATGTAATTGCATGTCCGATGATGTAATCTTGAATTTAGTTAAGTTACTTTTGTGTTATAATTTTCAAATTTTTTTAATAATTAAATAGAATTCTATTGTTTTTTGGAATCCACCGTAAAAATACCTCCGATCAGAAACACACAAGATAACAAGGAAATCAATCTGGCCGAAAGCAATAAGCTAAACCCGCTAGTAACACAATAGCTTTATTTTAAGATATATATTTAGTTTATATTAAGGATGAAAACACCACTTGGCCCACGGTGGCCGACAAACTGTTTTTGTCAAAAATTACCAAGCCAATTAAGGGATTAAACTTAGAATGTAAGGTAGAGTGTTCTTCACAAAAATGATAAATTAGTGAAGTAAAGTAAGGGATTGACACATGATATAGCAAAGAAAACCCTTTGATGATGGTGAGGATCTTCGGCAAAAAATCTCGGAATGAGAAAATTATCCATTGCCTCAAATTTATTAATAAAAATGGCAAGTACAGCTCAAGAACTATTGAAGAACGAATGCTAGAATACATAAGTGAAAGTGAGGAGTGTGAAGTGTCATATTTCGTTCTCAATAGCCTCCTTATAAAGAAAAATAAAATAAAAATAATGTGATAAAACCCAAATCCCTAGCCTTGTGATCATTGTGAGACTACGTCCTTCTCCTTCGCGTGCATAATGACTAGTCTTCCGATATTTAAGCAAGACTAAGTCCTATTAGCCATTTAGGTTGTTACTTAGATGAGTTACCTGCAGGCAAAAATAATGACATCGAAACGGTTAGTTCAAGATACCGGACCTCATTAGGGATCCCGATTACTCGTCAGGATCACTATGAATAAAAATGACCCCTAAAAATTGTAATCACCATTTTTTTACTTAGTAAATCTGAAGCAGTGGGATAGCTTTCCCCTCCTTAGGTTTTTTGCCGGAGATCCTTAAAGAATTAAGGGTTTCTCTTCACTACATCATTGTGCTACTCGATTTACTTTCTTTTTTTCTTTTTTTTTTTTTTTTGAATTTCACAAGCATCCTACCTCATAGTCAAAGTTTTATTACTTGATTATACTTGCGTAATTTTTAACCAAAACACCCTCCAGTATGCTTTATAATATAGTGTGTGTGTATATATAGGGGTGGGATCTAGTGAAAACTCCTCTTAAAGAGAAAACTTAAAAACTCCTAAAAACTATTTTTAACTTTTTTTAAAATTTTCTTTTAAGTTTATTTTTTTCCCATTATTCTTATATGTTGTTATTGGTTCCAAAAAAAAATTGTTGGTAACCTCGTCGGTATAGTGCGCATGTGTAATAGTGTGCATTGCATTGCATATATGCAACATTGTTTGTATTGCATAGAAATAGAATACAACACTATTGTATATATTTGATACACACTGTTGTATATATACAATTTAAGACTAATACATACATCGAATACACATTAGTACGTATGTGTAATTCAACATTAACGTACATGTGCATCACATCGACTTTTATTTATTATTATTTTTTTTACATATAATACAACACTACTACAGATATACAATACACAAATATCGAATATATACAATTAAACACTATTAAACTCAAAAATACATAGTAATACACATGTGTAATACAAAGGTATCGCATAGTAATACGTATGTGCGTTACAATGTTTTTTTTTGTTTTTTGATTTTTTTTTATTTTTTTTGAGCAAAGGATAAGAAAAACAAGAATAATGGCAAAAACAAAAATTTGAAAATATTTTTTTATTTTTAATTAAAAATAATTTTTTAGAAGTTTTTAAGTTTTCTCTCTAAAGATGAGTTTTCTCTTGATCCTCTCCATATATATATATATATATATATATATATATATATATATATATAACTAGTTTGAGCTTCACGTATTATGAGGGTTTATTTAGGTTTTTGTTTTTAATCCTTTTGCTATTTTATTTTTTAGCACAGTTTTGTTTTAGTTTAATACGTATATATTAGTTTCTTACGTTCATTATATTTGATAATGTTTGGGTTCTTTCAATTGAGATGCGTAGATTTTTAGACTTTTATCAAACGAATAAGAACATGTTGATCTTTTTAAACAAACAAACATGAAAACAAATATTTGTCTTATGAAAAAGGGGTGGTAGATGTAGGTGACGATGGTAGTTGATGCATGAGAGGGGGTTGACGAGGGTGGATGGTAATCGAAGTTAACCTGGAATGAAGAGGATACATCGGCGCCGGAGAATATGTAACGAAGAGAAATTAATTTGAATTTGATGATGAAAGTGTTTCACTAATAAAGAAGTGTTATAGACCGCTTAAGGGCTATTCCGGTTTGGTGAGACCCATGACCTGCGAAATTATTGTTTGATTATGAAAGGGCTTCACAAAAAAAAATGAGATGATATAACCCATTTAAGGACTACCTAGATTTGGTGAGACTAATACCCACGAGTTTGGGTCAAATGCATGAGAAGCCTCAAATCACAAATCAATCAAACTGGTGGCTTAATATGAGGTATGAAGAAAACCAGAGAGTGACACATAAGATTTTTTGTAGGCATTTATATTTATCGGTAGATGTACTCTTTCAAGTTATATTCCTTAGACTAGTGTATTTGGTTGGCCCTTACGTTTGTTTTTAGCTCCCCTTTCAGTTTTTTCCCATACTCCAACAATTGTTCTCATTCTCATCGTTCGCGTTACCTTCATCATCATCAGAAACCTTAGAAATAAAAGCTTAAAGGTATTTTGATATGGTTAATGCGGGAACCATATCAAAATGGAGTTCAAGAAACAACTTTGTCTCAAACACGAAATCTCCAAAGACGGAATCTTTGAAGATTACTACGCCACACGGGTTATAAGTTATAATACATTCAATTTCACACACTTGTTAGGATCAGGTTGCAAACACACACACACACAAGCCGTTAAAAATAAGAACATGTTTGGTCTAAACTTAACTACGTCCACTAACTGCAAGGATATATTTAATCTCTCATAAGAGGATGGATATAGCAGGAATGGTCTGAATAGACTCGATAGGCACTGAATTGAAACTGAAAGTGGATAACAACTCTAGTGTAATCTCTATATACCTCGCTTTGTTACAAGCGTCAACCATGCCCCTCCAAGGAGTGGCTACCCTAATGACATCCTCGACACGGTCTCTCTACCCCCATTGCCTCCAAGAAAGACTCTTAAATAGTGCGAGGTTGAATAAAAGACATTAGAGAACCGAGAAGAAGAGATAATCATCAAAGATCGATGTATAATACTATATTCATTTAAAACTTATAATACTACTACGTTAATCTACGTAATAAGAGAACCGAGAACAACATAGAACAAGAAAAAATTAACTAACTTATACACCTATTCATATTATTTTCGGTAGAATCTTAAATTCTAATATTACATCAAGTCAAACAACTTTCAATAGAATCTTATAAAACATAAAACAAATTAATCTTTCACGTTTTAAGCTTTAATCCTGATATTGCATTTAGTAAAATACTTTTAGCTTAATCTTAGAAACCATAAAAAATCTTTCATGTTTTAAGCTTTGAGGCCTGAAAATCTGCCTTTACGTGTCATATAGGCTCGTAAATTCATTTTCAACCCATATAGGCTTGTAAAGTCCTTTTTAAGCTGCGCATGACAGTAGGTCAAAACCCGGCCTGAATTTTTCTGCAAAATCTTTTTATATGATCATATAGCCTCTTACGAGTGGTATATATTTTATAATGTATCAAACTTACACAAGCTGTTGGAGCCCTATACGGGTCGTGTAGGGCTATATGGGTCGTATAGACTGCAAAAAACTAATTTTTGGTCCCCTCTATAGACTTCACATTCATGGGTATCATATACGGCCCAAATAACCCTATACGAGTCGTATATGCCTAAACAGTCACTATGGGAGTGTTTTATGAAGATCACATCCCTTAATTTATAATATATGATAAACAAAAGTTTTTAAATGTCACATGTCATCACATTATAGTGATCTTCACAAAGGATTTTCTCCTCTCCCCCCCCCCTCTCTCTCTCTCTCTCTCTCATATTAAATATATTTCTCTTACTTATTAGTAGTTTTATATTTCATTTTTTCTTTTAAATTATCGGTTTCTCTTTTTAATAATCATTTCCTGATTCAAATTTAATATCAATATAAATATACTATCTTGTTTTATATAAATGTATTGTATTAGTTATTGATATTAAGCTTTTATAAATAACCATTTTTCACGTTGATTTTGAATAATTATTCAAAAATATTAAAATTTTAAGTATATTATATTAGTTTATTAATATTAATGTTTTATAAGAAATTATATTATTGGATGAAGACCGAGCTTAATATAAAATTAAAAATGTCAATAAACTTTAACTTATTAAATATATGTGATTGTTAGTAAATTACAAGTCTTTTTTTTTCAAATCCTTAAAAGATAAATTCACTATTTATCTATTATCGGTGATTATGTAAATTTAAACGAGCGGGTTTCTTTAACCGATTAAAGAATTAAACATGGTTTAGGTCAAAACAATCTATGATTAGAATGAGTTTCGGTCTATGGGTTGGTTTTAAAGAGTATCCATACATAACTTCTCTTTTTTACTTGACTATTTAATCAACCCATCATTTGTGTTAATTTCATCATCTTAAAAACAAAATGTGTGTGTCTATATATATATATATATATATATATATATATATATATATAAATACTAGACTACATTTTTAGTTTATTAGGTGAATAAGACAAATTCTTACCTTAAGAATACAAATGCTAGACTTGAGCACATTGTTAATCAGATGATAAATTGACTTTGTACATCCTTTTATTCTTGAATATTTCAAAAATATAGATTTCTTTATTGAATGAGTAATACTTACACCAAAAAATGAGTTTGTTCAAGAAACTAACAATCATTTATTATCTGTGTTTCCGAGAGCTGAAAATATTATCATTATTCAGATGATATATGTCATAAATAAAATTTTGTGTTACAAGAAAGTATTACTTTCCTAATGATTTAAATGGTTTCAGAATATAAGGTTGTCAAGTCATAGGTTAGTCCGAAAATCCGATGTTGAAGTGATTCTTGATGTTTGCGTGTGTGTGTGTGTGTGTGTAAAATGTTGATTTTTTTCACACAAGATCGTGTTTTAAATTTATAAAAATGATTTCTACAAAGACTAAACCACACACAAATAGGCAAGTACATCTATCGTATATGTAGAATAGTATTGGAACTAAATATTTGTTAGATTGAAGTAAAGTAAAGTAGGTGAACCAGTAGATGGATTTTAGACGAGAAAATCAATATATGAAGGTTATCATCTAAATCAAGAATAGAATCCACTTAGCTCCTCTTTGATTATTAATATTAAGAATGTAATAAACTTGCTTTAATAATATAAGATAGAATAACCCATCATTTCTAAGCGAATTACCTTATAACATAAAAGAAAGCACAATGCATAACTTCATGTCTACCACAAAAATGTCAATTTAATTAAGCAAGTAGTTTTAGTGAAGTATAAAAATTAGGATTGACTTAGATTTCTCAAACGCCAATCCTAACAACTTTTAGAGTTTAGTCACCAACCCCCCTTGGTTGATTTAAGTTGATTATAATTATGCATTCCTTTAACATATGATTTCTTTAACTAGCATGGAAACCTAATCAACCGTACTTAAAAATCTTGTTTTTGAATTACCAAAACTAGAGAAATTGATCATAGCATGTATCTCATCTTTTCAAAGTCCAACACAAGGAAACATGTTTTGGATGAAATATCAAGCTTTTCTTTCTATCATTCTAGTCTCCAAGAACATGAGTGAATCATGAATGATTATAAAGATTTGTTTTAAAGATATTAATCATCAATCTTGAATTAATTGATTAAGATGACAAAATAAGTTTCATCAAAGGATATTGCAAAATAATCATTACTTAACAAAAACTAAATCACATATTTAATATAATCATCAAATAGAGTTAAGTTTCATCATAGATTTAGACAGTTTTTAAAGGTTTAGCTTATGATGAGTATGACAATGAACATCAAAGAAGATGAATATATCAAACACATGATTAAACTTAGAACAATCTAACCAAGTTGGTGATGAATCCTTCTTCAATGGTGATGGATGATGATGATGATGGATACCTCCAAGCCTTCAAAATCTTTAATGGATCTTCAATTTGAGTGCAAAGTGAGTGCTTTTAAGTGATAACTCCATCCAAATCCTCTCCAAGCACACCCAATTCAATAAGACATGCACAACTATTTATAGGTTGTCTGGCCAATGGGGTACGACCCAATTATGATTGGCATGGCCCCGTTGAGAGTTGCCCATGTGCATTAATTGCTTATCAGATTGTAGATATGATGGTTTTTCACAGGGGGGCATGGTACTTGAGACAAGGAGGTGTGTTTTGGATGCCAAATTCTTGCATTTTTGTCTTATTTGGTTAGGGTGACCATAGGGGTGCGGTAGGTGAGTCATGGCCCCGTTATTTTGGTCTCTGATTTTTGTTTTTTCTTGAGAGGGTGACCACAAGGGCGTGGAGCATGAGGCACGACCCCGTATTTGATGTGCCAGGGTTTGTCTTATCTTGAAAAGGTGACCACTAGGGTGTGGTTACTGGAACATGGTGGCATGTTAAGCTGACAGATAAACAATTTCTTTAAATTTTCTTAATTTTTCTTCGTGTATATCATTTCTTCGTTTGAGGCTGGAATAAACCTAAAAATAGAAAATAACATAATAGGTAGCTATTTGAACTTAATATTACAATAAAAGATGATGTTTTGGAGATTATTTGATGCTTGAAAGATGTATATTTTTATATACATCAAAATTCCCACACCTGAACCTTGCTTGTCCTCAAGTAAGCTATCACAAAAATTCTCTAAAATAGTAAGCTAAAACCGAAGCTAAAACATCCCCAAAGAATTCTTAGAAACAGGAACAAAACAACCAACTTAAAATCTTTAGAATATATGTAAGGATATATGAAAAGATGATTTGTTTTAATGAGCTTCTTTTTATGCAAAACGCCACGTCTCACAATGTTCACACACACTCGGCTTTATATCTGATCATACATCTAATGTTGTGTATATGAACACTCTTAGCCAAATGCAACATATGATAAATAAGCTTGTTAAACGTTCAATTCTCCACCTTTGTGAAGGGTTGCATAAATTAGAAGGTATTATAAGTTGGTGTTTGGTTTGTGAGTGTAGGTAGATGGGAATTCGGTGTTTTTGTGGTGGTTCAAGATTTATGGTTTACAAGGGTTATATACAAACTTCTAATCATCTTCGGGAGCTTCAAAGTATCTTCAATAATCTTTCTCCTTCTTTATCACCCAATTGGTGTGGTGATATCTTATAACTAGTTTTTTTTTTCCACAAACCTAGTGACTCGTTTAAAGACAAACATTAAGACTGGATTTATCTGAGATGTGGATCAATTCCTCCTCAATCCTGTTATGAACATAACTCCTAACTCTAATGGACCGTCTGTAAGGCCCCGAACCCCGGGAACCCCACAGTTGGTAATCATTCAAACACTCGTAAAATTTAATAAACTTAAAACCCATTTCTTCCATTAAAACAAACGTATCAGAGTATCAATTTTGCGGAAAACATGAAAAATGAAATAAGTTCCCGAAACCCGGGAATTTTGCCCAAAATCCAAAGTAAATATAACTTTTATAAGTTTCCTTGAAATAAAATATTCATAACAATTCTTCCTTCCAGTATGCCCTTCACCATCCAAGTAGCTCCGTGCACGTCCAAGCGATAAGGCATCCTCTTCCAAATCCTGAAACTTACACTAACATGCACACAAAGTCTGCTTGAGCTGAGTGAGTTCAAGTTTTAAGTAAAAGATATCAGTAGTAAAAATCATGATAGTCATACCAAAGGTTTTCTAATAGTAAAAGGGTACATCCATTTGATCATCATTACCGAACTTAAACATCCTCATACATTCATATACAAAATGTATATGTAAACATCCATTCAATAACATCCCTATATACATAACAGTATATATGTATAACATCCACATATAACATCAGGGTCAAGCAAACGTACAACCCAAACACGTAACATCAGTGCATGCAAACACAAAGTAGGCATACACAACATCAGTAGTCGAAACGACTACAACATCGCCAAATAGAGGCCAAGAAATAATGTATATACACATATATATATATATTTAACATCCCAAGGCTTACCATATACTAGCAAGCCTATATAAATCATTTTAAAAACATTTCATCAAGTAAGAAAACATTTAGGTGCGCATGCTAGCCCAAAAGTAAAATGAGTAAAAAAGGGGGCATCATGAACTCACCTGAGATCGATCGAATACTTGCAACGAGCTAGGAAGTTTCTAAGGGCAAAATCACAAGCAAGGGCCTGTAAATTATACATAACGCGTTATTAAACTAGACTGTAGGAACACTCTAGCCTAATGGGCCGTACAAGCCCAACACTTTGGCCCAAGGCCCAACAACTTGGCCCAAGACCCAATACTTGGCCCAAGGCCCAACACATGGCCCAAGGCCCAACAACTTGGCCCGAGGCCCAATACTTGGCCCAAGGCCCAACACTTGGCCCAAGGCCCAAAGGTAGTCAAATCGGGTCGAATGCGCGTGAAATAATCCTTAAAACCATTTGTTAACCGAATCAGCCCCGAATGGACCAAATTCCATCTTAAACCTTTTCATTCATCATAATTATGCCACCCGAGTTGATAGGGTTGACGGTTCCTTTTTACAACACTTTAACATTTAAACGAAAATTCGCGCACCGCCGACTCGATTGACGAAGCACCAACCCCGACAGCCCCGAGCACCAAAAAATAATTTTTCCACAGCCCTTAAACCCCCCTAGGGCTGCACGAACAGAATCGGTCGGTCACCCGATCAACTAACGCATCAAACTCAACAATTTGCAATTCTACACCCGATAAACCCTAGTTTTCGAACTAAAATCGATTGACCGACCTAAACACCTCCAATGACTACGAAATTTTAATATGATGTAAATGTCATACCTGGGGATCTTTCTACACTAGAAACTCTAATTTTTATCCACGGAAAGTGGGTCAATTGCACTCTAGCCAAAATCTGCCCAACGAAAAGTTTTGTCAAAATTGAGCATCAAAACGATTAGGGGTGAGCAAAAAGGGTGTAGGGGATTGTAGTACATACCTTGAACTACCTCTAGGAACTTGGAATCGATCAAAAAGTCAAAGAAAAGAAGGGAGGGGGTGGCTGGAAGTGGCCGATCGGACCAGCTGCATAGGGTTAGGGTTTTATTTTTTTGTTTAATGTTATAATATAAAACATTTTCATTCTAGCCACCGGAATTTAATAATAATGCAACTTGGAAGAAAACTTAAGCGATTAGGCGTACCGGGATGACATAAAGGCCTCCGAGAAACGTCGGATAAATCCCGAGAGTTGTACACACTCAACAATCTTTAATCCTTGAAATCAGAATCAACGGGCGTTACAAGTCCACCCCCCTTACAATGGGATTCGTCCCCGAATCCCGATGCAACAGGAACAACTGCGGATAATGCTTCCTCATCTCGTCTTCGGACTCCTAAGTAGCCTCGGAACCCCTACGGTGTCTCCACTGCACCTTCACCTGCCTAACCACCTTATTCCTCAGTCGTCTCTCCTGACGGTCAAGGATAGCAATCGGTTGCTCGACGTAGTTCAGCTTACCATCGAGCTCAATATCGTCAAGAGGCACATGGGCCTCCTCATCCGCTAAGCATTTCCTCAGATGAGACACGTGGAAAGTAGGGTGAATCCCCGCGAGCTCCTCGGGTAAATCCAGTCTATAAGCTACCTCACCAACTCGGGCTTAAATATGGAACGGGCCTATAAACCTCGGACTGAGCTTCTCCCTCTTACGAAAACGAATAATGCCCTTCCAAGGAGAAACTTTTAACATAACCCGATCCCCAACCTCAAACACAATAGGCCTTCGCCTTTTATCTGCATAAGACTTCTGACGATCCTGCGCAACCTTCATAAATGCTTTGATCTTGTCGAGTTTCTCAGTCGTAGCCTCGACCACCTCTAAACTACCTAACTGCTTTTGACCAATGGAACCCCAATAGACAGGAGTTCTACACCTCCTACCATTCAACATCTCAAACGGTGGCATCCCAATCGTAGCGTGATAACTGTTATTATACGAAAACTCCACCAACGGTAAGTGACGGTCCCAACTACCACCAAAGTCGATAACACAATCCTGCAACATATCCTCGAGAGTTGAATGGTCCTCTCGGACTAACCATCCATCTGCGGGTGATAAGTAGTACTAATGAGGAGTTCGGTGCCCATCTCCTCGTGAAACATTTTCCAAAACCTGGAGGTGAAACGTGTATCCCTATCCGAAACAATAGACACCGGCACCCCGTGCCTTGAGACGATCTCACGAATAAACACATCGGCCAGCTGCTCTGAGTTAAAAGTCTCTCGAATCGGCAAGAAATGAGCGCTCTTGGTCAGTCTATCCACGATTACCCAAATGGTGTCATAATTGCCCCTAGGAGTACGAGGCAGTTTAGTCACGAAATCCATGGTAAGATGTTCCCATTTCCACTCAGGTATTTCCAACGGCTGAAGTTTCCTAAATGGCTTCTGATGCTCGGCCTTAACCTGTAGACACGTCAAACACTTACTCACGTACTGAGCCACCTCAAATTTCATTGCAGGCCACCAATAATTTTTCTTCAAGTCTTGGTACATCTTGGTCGCGACCGGGTGAATAGAATAGCGCGACTTGTGTGCCTCATCCAAAATTTTATCTTTGAATCCTCCATACCTCGGTACCCATAAACGACCATCCTTATATTTCACCCCATCACCTATGTCTTCCAACAACTTTTCCTGACCCCAAATACGCTCTGACATAATCTATTCCACCTGCAATGCTTCATTCTGTACGTTGTCTAATTGTTTCAAAATGTTGGGTTTGAGAATAAGCTGGTAGGATTTCACACGAATAGGTTTTGGTCTCTCCTTCCGGCTTAACGCGTCGGCCACCACGTTAGCCTTACCCGGATGGTACATGATCTCTAGGTCGTAGTCCTTAATCAACTCCAACCATCTACGCTGCCGCATATTTAGTTCCTTTTGCTCGAAGAAATACTTTAAGCTCTTATGATCGGTATAAATAACGCATGGAACACCGTACAAATAGTGCCTCCACAACTTAAGCGCAAATACAACTGCTGCCAGTTCTAAATCGTGGGTAGGATAATTCGCCTCGTGAGACTTCAACTGTCGTGAGGCATAAGCGATGACTCGACCTCGCTGCATCAAAACACACCCAAGCCCCTGATAAGAGGCATCAGAATACACCACCAAATCGTCGGTGCCATCAGGTAAAGCTAAGATCGTGGCATGCGTCAATCTGTTCTTCAACTCGAGAAAAGCTTCCTCCTGTTCCGTACCCCAAACGAACTTAACACTATTCTTAGTTAGCTTGGTTAGCGAAGAGGCAATTTTCGAAAAATCGGAAATAAAGCAGCGGTAATACCCCGCCAAACCCAGAAAACTACGGATTTCGGTCGGAGACTTAGGAGACTCCCATTCATTCACAGCTTCCACCTTTGCGGGGTCAACCAGAATACCACTCGGGTTAATGACATGGCCCAAGAATTGAACCTCATGTAACCAGAAGGAACACTTAGAAAATTTCGCATACAATTTGTTCTTTCGCAGAGCCTCCAACACTTCCCTGAGATGACCGGCGTGATCGGATTCACTCTTAGAGTACACAAGAATGTCATCGATGAACACAATAACCGAGCGATCGAGCATCGGTCTACACACCCGGTTTATAAGATCCATGAACGCAGCCGGTGCGTTGGTCAAACCGAAAGACATCACCAGAAATTCGTAATGTCCATAACGAGTGCGGAAGGCAGTCTTAGGAATATCTTCCTCCCGAATCTTCAGCTGATGATACCCGGACCTAAGGTCGATCTTCGAAAACCAACTAGTTCTTTGGAGCTGATCAAATAAATCGTCGATCCTTGGGAGAGGGTACCGATTTTTAACGGTGAGCTTATTCAACTCACGGTAGTCAATGCACATCCGCATGCTACCGTCCTTCTTCTTAACGAACAAGACCGGGGCACCCCAAGGTGAGATGCTCGGTCGAATGAAGCCCTTGTCGAACAAGTCTTCCAAATGGGCCCTAAGTTCTTTCATCTCACTCGGCACTAGGCGGTAGGGAGTTCAGGCAACGGGTTTGGCGCCCGGTACAAGGTCTATTTGGAACTCAACCTCGCGATCCGGCGGCACATCTGACAAATCATTTGGAAATACATCCGGGAAATCCCGAACAACAGGAACATCACCGACGGTAGCCACCTCGGTATTCACATTCATAGCATACGCCAGATACGCCCCGCACCCCCGCTGCATCAACTTCCCCGCCTTAAGCATGGATATAATATGTGGCGTCGCAACCTTCCGATCACCGAAGACCATAATTTGAGTCCCATCCGGGGCCCTTAGACGAACGAGTTTCTGATCACAAATGATCTGAGCATCAACATTCGCGAGCCAATCCATCCCGAGCACCACATCGAAACAACCAAGCGGCATCAAGTACACTGGCACCGGAAACCTATAACCAGACAACTCAATGGAACAACCCTGAATAGCCCTAGACACAGACACGGATTTTCCTACAGCAACCTCAACCTCAAACCCATTGACTACGCGCTCGGGTGATTTATTCAATAAGGAACAGAATGTGGTAGCCACGAAACTCCAACTGGCGCCCGAATCAAATAAAACTGACGTCTGTAATTCATCAAGTAGAAAGGTACCTAGGACAATATTATACTACTGCTTAGCCACACGGTCGACACATACGAATTCAATGGAATAAGAAATTATAACGGTGGAATGAAAGCTAAATAAGGAAAAAGTACCTGAAATGACATCCGCATCCTATTTTGCTTCCTTCTTGGAGATGTTGAAGGCCCTCGCCCTGGCCTTCGGCTTCTCATCAATTTTCCCCCTCAAGGAAGTCCCCTGCCCGGACCCCCCCCCCCCCCCGCCTTAATGGAAGGACAGTTTGATGCCAAGTGACCCGAACCCTAACAGCGGAAACAGGTCAATGTCGGGCACTCGAAATGGGGGTGTCCCACCTTATCACAACGAAAACAAGTGCTAGACCCCATCCTACACTCCCCCTTATGCGGCTTCCCGCACTTCTTGCAATTACCAGACGCTGCATCCCTTCTAAACTCAGAAGTCTTAGTCTTCACCCTTTTCACGGACGAGTTAAAATTGTTCCCCCCTGGCCGCTTACCGTACGAGTTTGAGTTCCATGCCCTCCTATTCTCGGTAGGCGGTAATTTCTCCCTCTGATCATAAAGCGTACCTGCTAGAGTGACCACCGAATGAAAAGAGTTCATGTCGGTAGTCAACACACCCCTATGAATATCCACCGGAAGTCCCTTCACGTACTTCTTAATCCTCTTGGCTTCGAGAGTAACCAAGTCAGGAAATAAGCGAGCCATCTTGTTAAACTTGGTGGTATACTCCCGATGCGACAAAGAACCAGCCTCCAAGGTCAAGAATTCCTGTTCTATTTTATCTAATTCATGCGGAGGACAAAACTGATCAAGAACCGATTTCTTCAACTCATCCCACGTCATCCTCCTAACCGCACGATCCCCCATGGCTTGCGCCAAGTTATCCCACCAACATAGTGCCTCAGAACGAAACGAGGCAGTAGCATAAGTTACCATGTCATCCCCCTTGCACTTACTGACCCTCAGAACAGACTCCATCTCCCTCACCCACTGATGTGCTGCCAATGCATCTTTAGTACCATCGAAAGAAGGGGGGTCACACTTCTTAAAGTCACCATACGAGCAACCCCGGGTCGATACACTAACGGTCCGCACCTCATCATCATCCCCACTCGGCACATACACTTCCTCTTCCTCTTCGACCTGTACCTCCTTACTCTTCCTTCCCCTATCCAAACCCTTACCAGCTAGTGATTCTTCCATGACCCTGACGGACTCAGCAACGATCTCTGGAGTGGCGCTATGGAGCACCTGGTAAACCTCATCCGCAATAGCCGCGCGTAAAGCAGGATCTAAAGCAGTGTTACCCCCCTCCTCATGAATCAGAGTTTCCTGCTGGGGAGTAGGAATCTCATTCTCGGCTTCGACACATGGCCTACGACCACGACCACGACCACGACCACTACCGCTAGAACTACCTCTCCTGGTTGTTCGAGTATTAACCATGACTTATCCCTACAAAGACAGAGTTTTAATATGATTAAATACAAGTGGCATTTAGAACATGTAAGGTAAGGGTAAACTGCTAATGACGTTGATCAAGTGTGATTAGTCGTTTACTTTACCCGCCCGTCCTAATCACCCCCGGCCCCTAACCATATTAGCACTCTATCTAACACTTAACAGTTAATCACATTAGGGAACTCTTAAATGTAAAGGAATGACTAAGTAATTTAAAGTTACCTCTTGGCGTGCATCTACTCGTGGCGGGCATACTGGTCTCTTTTCTTACAGTTCGAGTCCAAGCATTCGGGGATGCTCGGATCCCTCGAACCAAGGCTTTGATACCAACTTGTAAGGCCCCGAACCCCGGAAACCCCACAGTTGGTAATCATTCAAACACTCGTAAAATTTAATAAACTTAAAACCCATTTCTTCTATTAAAACATACGTATCAGAGTATCAATTTTGTGGAAAACATGAAAAATGAAATAAGTTCCCGAAACCCGGGAATTTTGCCCAAAATCCAAAGTAAATATAACTTTTATAAGTTTCCTTGAAATAAAATATTCATAACAATTCTTCCTTCCAGTATGCCCTTCACCATCCAAGTAGCTCCGTGCACGTCCAAGCGATAAGGCATCCTCTTCCAAATCCTGAAACTTACACTAACATGCACACAAAGTCAGCTTGAGCTGAGTGAGTTCAAGTTTTATCCTATTGGTTCAATCTCGAAGTAGAGGATGGTTACCTCCGAGACGGCTTCGAGTAGTCCATCGATGTATAGTTTAAGTCGATGGCCATTGGCTTTGAAAGTGTGTCCATTGGAACTAGAGATTTCAACTATTTCATAGTCGAAAACCTTTTTAGCTAGGTATGGACCTGTCCAACGAGACTTTAATTTTGCTGGAAGATGACGTAAATGTGTGTTATATAACAGTACACGAAAGCCAACTCGAAATTGTTTGTTTCCTTTCAAGTGAGCGTCATGCAGACGTTTAGTCTTTTCTTTGTAAGACCAAGAGTTCTCATATATTAAGCTTCTCAATTCCTCCAGCTCATGAATTTATTTAATTTGATTCTTACTGGTGGCAATGGTATCTAGATTTATGGCTCAGAGAGTCAATAAGTATTTTGTTCTAATTCAACTGGTAGATGGCATGCTTTCGCATAGACAAGTCTGAATGGTGTTGTCTCTTTGGGGGTCTTATAAGCAGTGCGAAAAGCCCATAAAGCATTATCTAACTTTTCTTCCAAGTTTTTGCGGTTTAACCCAATAGTCCTTTCAAGGATTCTCTTGATCCCTCGGTTTGAGACTTCTACCTACCCACTGGTTTGTAGGTAATATGGTGTTGTCAATCGGTGGTGAACTCCATATCGTGATAAAACTTTGTCCATCTGGGCATTGCAAAAATAGGTTCCTCTGCCAACGATTAGGGCTTTTAGAGTCCCAAATCATGAAAACAACTTTTTCAGAAATTTGATAACAACCCGAGCATCTTTAGTGGGGTGAGCTTGTGCTTCCACCCACTTAGAAACATAACCTGTTGCTACTAGGATGTATTTATTTCCGAATGAGTTGAGAAATGGTCCCAAGAAATCTATTCCCCATACATATAAGACTTCACAAATTTGAATGCCTTTTTGTGCCATATCATTCTTGGAGGAGATGTTTCCGGCTCTTTGATAAGCATCGCATGCTTGGATCAGAGCTTGTGCGTCTTTGTATATGGTGGGCCAAAAGAATCCCGCGTCAAACACTTTTCTAACTGTGGTGGCTATGCTAGAGTATCCACTGGTTGGTCCTTCATGGAAATGTTTGAGAATGTTCGTGGTTTCCTTTCCTGACACACACCTACGAATGACCTGATCAGCTTCTATCTTAAATAGGTAAGGATCTTCCCATAAATAAAAGTGAAGATCGGAGAAGAACTTCTTTTACTATTGATGAGTTAGCCCTTTTCTAATGATTCCGCATGCTAGGTAGTTTTCAAAATCATCAAACCAAGGACATTCATTCTCTTCGTTCATAATTGCTTGGATATGCATAAGAACATCATTAGGAAAGTTGTCATTTATGACATCCTTACATTGTTCTATATTGAAAACTAGGATTTCGATTGTCTATATTGTTAATTGTTACGTTTAACGCGTTGTTTGAGGGGATTAACAACCAATTCATATTGTGTAGCCTCGGTATGATATACGGGCTATGAAAAACTGAATTTTAATGTTAATGGGGCTGAATTGGTTGTCGGTTACTCAAACGGGTCGGTACAACGCAAATTCGCATTTAATTGGTAGTTTATGCGTTCTACATGCGAGTTACCGATCCATTCAACTCGTGAGGTGTCGTGTGGACTTGTTGGCTATGATTATATTGAATTTGGTCCACACGGGGCTGAGTTGGTTGCTAAGTGCATAAACAACTCGTTAACGCGCATATTCGATACAATTAGCAACTTTCGGGGGTAAGTTGGGAATCCTTTGTCCCCGGAATTTAACTAAGGGTGGTTTTGGTAAATACATGGCCCCGGGGGCTGATGTGATTGGATTTGGTAAGGTTGAGGCTTTAGGTCAATCAAACCATTTTAGAACGCCTCGTAGGATAAGCGACGGTACGGTTCCGTTAGTAATCATTATGCGTAATTCGACAGACGTTTGATTTGAGGGAGTACTTAGGGGTTCTTTAGCTCGTTGCTAATTGTGTGCCTCGTGTCAGGTGAGCTCATGATTCCCCTTTTACCTTTTTACGTTTTGGGCTTGCATATGCACCCACTTTGGTTTTTACTTGTTAAACTGTTTTAGAGATTATGCGTAGACTTACTTATATTAGTTTACATTTTGAGATGACTTGTACATATTACTCTATAGCCTACGATTTTTAACGATTATTAGTTCTTTATGACTAAGATATACGTGAGTAAGCCTATTGATGTGTGAGTGTGCATGGTGATTATGACCAGGCCAAATATATTACTCGGGTTCTTAAATCCCGGGGCGGGTTCTTAAATCCCATGGTGGGGAGACACATGTCATGTGCTTATGTCTTACTGCATTCGGGTCAAGTATATTACTCGGGTTCTTAAATCCCGTGGTGGGGAGGCCCGTACGCGTGTTCGATTGTGAATATATTACTTGGTGATTATCTGTCCTTTTGTTTACCTATTATTCCCTATACTGTTTTATACCTATAATCCTTGGAATGATTTATGAATTTTATTTGTTTACTAAAACTTGAACTCACTCAGCTCAAGCTGACTTTGTGTGTATGTTAGTTTGAATTTCAGGTTAAGGACTAGAGATTATCGCTTGGACGTGCTAGAGACTACTCAGACGGTTGAAAGCATTTGTTAGTGCACGGAATTGGTGTCCGCAGCTGTTCGAATAGGATAGGGGTTGTTTAGTCTTTATATTAATGTATAAAGGCACATTCGCTAAGGATGTTTAGCGAATGGGCCTCATTCGTTAAAGGCTAGACATATTCGTTAATGTAAAAGCTCATTCGTTAAAGTAATGCCCATTCGTTTAGCGAATGGGAGGTCATTCGCTAAGGATGTTTAGCGAATGGGAGGTCATTCGCTATGGGAAGCCTCATTCGTTAGTGATGTTAACAAATGAGAAGGACTACCTATAAATGGGCCTTCCCAAGTGAATGTGCATAGAGATCTGTGCCATATTTATCCCCTGTAACGTTATGCTGCCGGATTCTCTCCAGGCTTAATGTATTGATCTCCATTAACGTATTGAATGAACACGAGTTAACGTATCGATTTGCGACTAGATTCCAGGCTCGTAAACGTTCGTATAACGTTTCTACAATTGGTATCAGAGCCGGAGGTTGCTCGTGATACGTGTTTGTTCGTGTTCATCGGAGTTAACATACTTTTTTGATCAGATTTGAACCAATTCAGAGATTGAATGTTGAATCTGATGATGAATTTGTGTTCAGAATGTAATTCCGAAGCTAATTAATGTATTGAGATGGTTAATTGGTAGTTGGATTGGAATCTGCCATGGATGCCATGGTTGAAGCTTTCAAGTTGCAAAGCTTAATTAATGATGATTCAGATGGTTGATGATGAAATTGATGTCTGAATCGTAATCGTAATGTAAATCCGGAGCTTCGTGTATAATCTGATAATTTGATATGGAGATTTGATGATGATTTGAAGTTTCCGACCACCGTAACTGAATTTTCCGGCTACAGTAACCATTTGAAGGATGATTCGTTAAGTTAAATGGTCATTCGTTACGAAGGTTTAACGAATGAGTTATTCGTTAAGGAGTTTAATGAATATGGATTACTTAACGAATGAGACCTCATTCGTGTACTGTTCATGCGGATGAAGGTGATTAACGTATGTGGACATTCGTTAGTGGTTTTAACGTATGAAGACATTTGTTAATGGATTAACGAATATGGAGTAACGTATGTACCCATTCGTTAAAAGGTTAACAAATGAGACCCATTCGTTCAAGGGTAACGAATGTGGACGGATGTTTAACGTATGTGACACTGTTCTAGCTAAAGAGGAGATAACAAATGAGGATTGTAAAAAAAAATAAAATTCGGGGATATTTTAAATATGCGGGATACTCTTCTGGCAAAATTTGGTGATATACTTTCCGGCCGACTTTTCACGCATATTGAGGGGCCGAGGGGGAGTAACCGCTTAAGTTAACGAGACGTTTATTGAATATATTTGAAGAATTGTTCAAGACCTTGCCTAATTTGTCAAGAAAAGGGGGAGATAAAACTTTCAAAGAGTTTAAATGATAGGTATCTTTCCTACATTTGCAAGGATTTCTTGAAAAATTAATGCAATTTGGGTGGTAATTCATGTTTGCAAAGCTATGCTTGACCGAGTTCAAGACTGTGTTTGTTCTTCCATTTGTGATTGATTTGTTCAAGATTGAAACCTGACTACGTGGGATACGAGTGTCTGTCCGATTACTTCTTTCTGAGGGACTTTGATCCTGACAATATTGGCTACGAGTATTCGGCGGATTGCTTATGTTGAAGGGGACAATTCTTGAATGAGTTGATCTGATTGAGGAATATACAAGTCTTGTCATCTGATTGAAGAATATGATCGTTCTGGATTGATTAACGAAGGTTGGAACACAGAATCATATGCCCAAAGCGTTAGCGCATCCAAACGTATTGGTTGCCGAAAAGCTTCAAAGGGTTATATTTTGTGATTGACGTTATCGAGAGAGTGAAGACCGTTGTGAAAGATGTGGAATGATCGAGTTGTTCATGAAGATGTGTGATGAGGTTAAACGTAAAGACATTTGTACTTTACCGGTATGACAGATAGCCGATAACTTGCTGCTAATTGATTCGTTTGATTGAACCATATCATAGGCCAGCTGGATGATCGAAATGATCACCTGGACATGCTTGTTTGAGGGGGAGATCTATACGAGTCGCTACAAGTTGTTGGTTTGCTTACAAAGAGTTATATTTTATCTGTTTGCTCAAGCCCGAGAATCATCAGTCAAGGGGGAGGTTGGATGTACGGCTGATGATATGCAGTTAAAGTATTAGCGGTTAATGTATTGGTCGTTAACATATTCGTCGCTAAAGTATTGAAGGTTAATGTATTCGACGTTAAAGTATTGGATGCTAAAGTATTGGAAAGCATTCAACAGCTACGGTCAAGGGGGAGTTTGTTAGTGCACGGAATTGGTGTCCGCAGCTGATCGAATAGGATAGGGGTTATTTAGTCTTTATATTAATGTATAAAGACATATTCGCTAAGGATGTTTAGCGAATGGGCCTCATTCGTTAAAGGCTAGACATATTTGTTAATATAAGAGCTCATTCGTTACTACTGGGTAACGAATGGAGGCTCATTCGTTAAAGTAATGCCCATTCGCTAAGGATGTTTGAGCGAATGGGAGGTCATTCGATATGGGAAGCCTCATTCGTTAGTGATGTTAACGAATGAGAAGGACTGCCTATAAATAGGCCTTCCCAAGTGAATGTGCATAGAGATCTGTGCCATATTTATCCCCTGTAACGTTATGCTGCCGGATTCTCTCCAGGCTTAATGTATTGATCTCCATTAACGTATTGAATGAACACGAGTTAATGTATCGATTTGCGACTAGATTCCTGGCTTGTAAACGTTCGTATAACATTTCTACAGCATTCCTAGTCGAGAACTTCCAAATAAAACGAATATTTTATTTTACTTTTGGATTTGGGCACATGTCCCGGGGTTTTGAGGTTTTTAATACTTAACATTTTCCGCTGCTTAATACTCTAAATCGTTTTAATGAAGTGAACTTGTTTGGTTTTAAATTTTTGAGAATTTTGGATATGATTACCAAATGTAGGATTCCCGGGTTTTCGGGGTCTTACATATTATAAATTAATCTCACCAAATATTTGATATGAAAATTATATAAAATAGGGATATACTAAAAATTAATTTCCGATTTTTTAAAGAAAAGATATTATTTATAATTATGAAACAATTTTATAGCAAAAAAATAAATAAATAAGCCACTTTGCCTTCTCCGATATCTAGTAACCATTGTGCAAATTTTTTTATTTCCTCGCTATCAGCAGATGGTTGACCAATTGTTATTCTCAGGTTTCTTGTTAATTAAGAATACGAAATTGATGCCAAAAATATGAAGAACATACAGATGCTTTTACTATTTGTTGCCTACTTCCTTTTTGAACGACTAGTAGGGTTTGTCTAAAATCGCCTCCAAATACAATGACTTTTACACCAAATAATAAATTAGATTGTAACACATCTTTGCAGGATTGCTCTAGAGCTTGAAAAGCATGTTTGTGTGTCATTGGAGCCTCATCCCAGATTATTAGTTTTGTTTTTTCGTAATAGCTCCGCTTCGTCGGAATCATGTTCTATTATGCAAGAGGAGCCCTCATTCAGGTTAATCGGAATATGAAATCTTGAGTGTGCTATTCTTCCGCCTGATAACAATAAAGATGCAATTCCGCTTGATGCAATATTCAAAACAATATTACCTTGTGATCGTATTGCTGAAGTTAATGTCTTCCACAAATACGTTTTTCCTATTCCACCATAGCCGTAAACAAAAAAACACTCCGTCTGAACCATTGTGAACAGCTTTTGTTATTATGCTGAAAATCTCTTTTTGTTTAGAGGTAATTTGTAAAATCTATGCATTTCCATACATGAAATCGCTAGTCTTTTATGCTCGTATTTAATAAAGTTCGTGTATTAGTTCACCATCTATCTTATTATGGAATCATATATTATTTATTTCTAGTTAGTAACACTATTATTATATACACAATTACATGATTCTATGTTCATTTCATCATATACATGTTTAATCGTTAATGTGACGCGTTTAACGAGGAATGCCTAGAATATATTTTATAACATGTAAGATTAAAATTTCATCATTATTAATTTTACTTCAATCAAAAAGGAATCTTCTAGATTATTCTATTCTTGATCTCCAAGATTTGGGTTATCCAAATTTTGAATTCAAAAACTAGGCAAATTATATCTCTAATTCATCATAATCTCTTCTCTGCACCCCTATAAATTGTACTCCCTAGCACCCTCAAAATTCATTACAAACCTGCATATTCCAAAGCCCCAAGATTGAAAAGTCGTGATCCTCATCCTGTCAAAGATTCACAATCGTTTCCTTCCTAGTAAGTTCTGATTTTCGTTAATTGCTTTGTTCTTTCATTCTGTAGAAAAACCTTTTATTTCAATACTTAGATCTCGGTCATCATATATCCAAATCACAAATTTCAAAAGCCTAAATTGGTTCTTTATGTGTCTAATATCTCTGTAATTTTTGGTGTAAAATTTTATAAAATTTAAATACGTTTTTATTATTTTTCTTTAACAAAGGGTCTTGCTAAAAATCCTGAAAGATAACTTTAACCTCAAAACGAATGTCATAACTCAATCATGTTTACGAATTATGACCCAATTTTTGGATATATTGTAAACCTATGAATTATAAAAATTATCCGGCTAGAATCTTCTTAATTCGTTAAAGTATCGATTTGTAGTGATTTTTCTACTAAGCTGACTCCGAATCAGACCCCTCGGTAGTCTACGAATTTTCTATTTTCTTTAATAAATATTTAAATCTTATAAAATTATATAAGGTACAAAACTCATAGGGTTACAACATATAAAATATTTGTAATCTAACTCAAAGGTTTACTATTTTTAAAAATTCGTGTCTTGAACAGCATGCAACCTATTCTTTTTTGGAAAAGATAATCTAAAACCCAAACCATAAAGTTATCGCATGAAACCACAAAATCCAACTATACTTCCAAACAAACACCAAATATATAGATATTCACCAAGGGTTCTGTCACCAAGGCTAAGACCTAAGGAAAAACCAAGTGGCGTGTCCGGGCGTGAATGGACCCACTTACCTTTTCCTGGGAACCTAAGGTCGGAGATTCTATTCCACCAAAATAAGGTAACATCCTAATAGCAACTTTCTTGATCATTAGGTCTCTAAACCAAAGCCATGCAAGTCTCAATACATCAAAAAAGGTGAGTTCATAGCCCCTTTTACATGCATAATCAATTTGTTTTACATGCTATTTGATTAAAGCTTGATTTCTGATGTGCTTAAAGTAGTTTAATATTATTAACTAAAATTACGCTAATCTAGACACTAAGTAATATATTCTAGACTCTTAAACTTAGCTAAACTACTAGCCAGCAAGCGAACCGGTTGACTCTAGTACAGCTAGTAAGTCCGGATATCGAACCCACGAGAATCTTTTAATTACGTATATTAACTAAATTTGACTCAACTACAGACACGACTATTTATTTATTATTTGTGTAAGGGGGGTTTTACTAATAAACTAATTTCAACTAATTAAGAAAACTAAAGAGGACTAAAATTAGAACTTGGACTTAATTCAGATGATGATGAGATAACTACCTAGGTTAGAATCCCCTAAATTTTAGTTGTTAATTAATCGAGAAAATATTTAGTTACGGACTGGGATCGTAAAATAGACACCTAAGAGAAAACCCGAACAGGACCCCTGACCCTTCTCAAGAGACAACTATGGGTTTCTAATAAGTTTTAACGCACACCAGTATTAAAAATCAAGTTTTCTTACGGTCACCTAATTATTTATGACTTAGTTCCTTTATACGAAATCCTACCTTACATCGCGAAAATCAAAGGAAGTTTAATATATTTAATTGATTCGATAGACAATAACTAAGTAATCAAACCTAGATGGACTCCTAACGAAGAACTAAATATAGCAAGATCAAATAATAAATATCTATCAATAACCTAGCACTTTACAGATTTAGGTTAGCAATACACTTTGATTTAATTAATTAATAATTATTATTCCTATGATCTTAATGCATATCAATCATAAAATAGTCAAAAACACAAAGTATATGACCTAATAGCAATCTATCTTAATGACAAACAATAATTTAGGCAACTATCGAATAATAACAATCAATCAAACAATCCTAAGTATCCATATGCATCAATTTAATATGATTAAACCTTTTACTAAATCATAAAAACCATAACGATAAATAAATCCCAAATCAAAACACAACGTCAAAATAGGTTCATCATAAGCCTAGGCAGTCTATAATGTTTAGCCTAGCATCATAAAATAAAACAAACCAATAATAAAGGAATTCATGGCGAAAATAAATAAGAACGGAAGATTTAAGGCGATAAAACCCGCGGTCTTCGTCCTTGGTTGATAAGCACTTCGCCGGCTGATTCCTAGCCTTCAAACCCTCGGAAATATCCTTTCTTGAGCTCCCAAATTCGTCCCAACCGTCCAGGGCATTCAGGCTATGTTTAAGATTGAGTTTAGGGGTCTTTAAATAGGAAAAATCAAGCCCAAAACCTAAAATCCGTAGAATATTCTGGAAGGAAGCCCACCGCGCCGCGTGGTGGGCTTTGGCCTCCCCAACGCGCGGCACTCCGGAGAAATGGGAGAGGGGACCGGTCTGGTCCAGTCCGGTTCGTTTCCTAATGCAGTCCGGTTCAACTCTGATGCTCCGGTTCTCTGTTTTAGCTCATTTTTTGCTCTTTTATACCACGATAAAACTCCGGAACCTACATTATTCAAATATGTTAGTAATATACAAATTCTAATAAAAACCAAACAAAAACTAATAAAATATTATATAAAATAAACAAGGGAATTACATATATTTAGCATTATATCAATTTCATAATATTGTTTATGTGTGATCATTACAAGTGTATACATATTCACATTGACAACCATTAACTTGTTAAGCACGAGGTAGTATGATGATAGATCTATTGGCCTGACCCGCCCACGCAAGCCTCGAGTAGAGGCATGTGTGTTCAGAATCCGATGATCGTTAAACATTAAACATAATAGTCTAATCGTGGATTAGACGACTCTCTAAACGTGTCAGTGGTTTGGTTGTAATCACAAAGTATACAAAGTAACTTTACACATATGGATTGCTTCCAACTTAAAACTTATTTTATTAAAACCTATGTTCTCACCAACTATTTGTAGTTGACACTCTCGCATGTTTTTCAAGTATCGGAAGTTTGTTTGTTGAGGATTACTTGGTGCAAGATATAGGATTGCATGATTGAACCTAACTTTATATAAAAAAGTTTATTTTATTGTATCTCTGTATTGCTTGATATTGAATTGAATTGAGTTAAGCAACTATTGTAACATGTAGGATCATGTGCTATGAACAATCATCGTCTCGCCTCGACGTATTCCGCCGTCGGTTAGGGTGTGACATAATTGTTCCAAAAAGCTTCTAGAATTCATTGCTTTCAATTTCTTGATTGTAAGACTGCTCATCCATAACTAGTCTGTTACTGACAATAGATACGTTTTCTTCATCAGGAAAAGGCATTGTTTCGCATCTACTTAAACTGTTTTTGTTTTGTCGTAGAATTTTCTGGATTTCAATCAAAGTAAGATTCTTTATTTGATCTTCATTCAGGTTTAAATCTATAAAATATTTAAACAATTATAATCTTTTATATTTTATTAAATGTTTATATTTAACAATAATACTAAAGAAAGACATACCTAGACATTTTAAAAGTTTGTGTTGCTTATAGATTATGTCTTCTGAGAAGAGTTTCCATGTACTGTTCCACACATGTTTGGGTCTTGAGAGACCATCAGTAGTCAACATTGTAACAAACAATGATCTTAGGTAGTCACCTGAGCCTGAAAAGATTGCTTCTTAAATTCCTTCAATATATTCTGTGTCATCATCAAGTAATCCAAGGCCATAGCATGCATCCTTGAAAGTATCGTATATCTAACCGTTAACAGTATGTATTTCTTCAAAACTCCTTGGACCTTTCACTCTGTTCATAAGTATCCCTAAAAAATATGCTTCTCCAAGAGCAAGAGATATTGCATGTACTCTACCAATACAAAAGCCCAATTTTCTTCTTTGCCATCCACGTGGACTAGAAGCCAGACGAACTTTATACATAGTAGCATGATCAGGACATTTGTTTATGTACTTGAAAAGGTATTTGATAGATGATCCTTGATTACACCATTCAACATTTATATGACACTGATATCGTTTTGAAAGTTTTTTATTGTAGGGAACAACACTTCTGTTATCAAGTATAGCATTCGACTTTTTAACAAAATTTCCATTGTTACGTCTTCTATATAATGGAAAGCCATTTGTGTCTATAGAAGTTTCTTCTTGGAAATTCTTTGCAAACCTTTTTGAGCATTTTCTACCTATAACACATGAGCAAGGTTTGTTATAATATGCACAAGGACCGTGCATTAAGAACTCAAACACAAGACTATAATCTTGATCTTCTAATTTATCAGGCATCTCAGCATTGATATAAGAGTCAACCTATTCTATGTTCGAGAGTTTATATTCGTTTTTGTGAACAAACAAATAAGGATGTAGGTAATCTACGTTTGTGAAACTCTACTGTGTAAACGAGTACAAAAATTCAAATAACGTTGTAGGAATTAGTGGAAATTATGTTCTTAAAATTAATATATGTATAAATTAGTTTTTTTGGTTATTAATAGTTATTGAATAAGTACCTGTTTGAAGTCTTCCAAAAATATGACTATCCTTCAAATCTTTAATTAAAGAATCAAGCTTTATTTTAAACAATTTGCATAAAATATCAGGTCTATCATCTACGTTTAGAGACGTGTCTTGAAGGAATCTTTGGATCTCTAGCCATTTTGGATTGCAAGTGATTGTCATTAAGAAATCTAGATAGCCAAACCATTTACAAAGTGTCATAGCATCTAAGTAGTTTTGCATCATATACCGAGCACCTCCTGTAAATGAAGAGGGAAATATGATATGTTTCCCCAACCTTTGAAACATCTGAACAACCTTTATCTTTTATACATTTAAAGTTCTCATATGACACTGATCTTAGTTCTTTTTGTTTGTTTGTTATAAACACAGCCTTTCACTTTCAATTATCGTATAACCATCAATAAATAGCTGTTGTAATAACCTTCTTGCGTTTAAAGGAATTTAGAGCTGACCAACTCTGTCTTGAATTAGAAACGCAAACCACTCTCTCATTGTAGTTGTAAGGCCCCGAACCCCGGGAACCCTACAATTGGTATTCATCCATAATACTTATAAAATACTTAAACTTGAAAACAGTTCATTTCATTAAAACAACCAATTCAGAGTATAATTCAGCGGAAAACCATAATTAATAAAATAAGTTCCCAAAACCCGGGAATAATGCCCAAAAACCAATTTAAATATATTTGATAAAACTTTTTTAAAAAGAAATGTTTAATATTTAAATCTTCCATCCAAGTATGCCCTTCCCGTCCAAGTAGCTTCATGCACGTCCAAGCGGTAAGGCATCCTTCTTCTAACCTGAAAACTCACACTAACATGTACACAAAGTCAGCTTGAGCTGAGTGAGTTCAAGTTTTAATAAATAACATCAATAATGATAATCATAATAGCCATTCCAAGGATTTTTAAAATAAAGGGATACATCAGTAAGGCCATCATCATCAATAATTAATCATCTTCATATGTATACATAAACATCTTTATAAGTACATCCCTATATATATAAATATATATATATATATATATAACATCCAAGTAATAACATCAAGGTCGAGCAAACATACAACCCAAAAACGTAACATCTCATCAACGTATGCAAACACAAAGTAGGCATACGTAACATCCGTAGACGATAACGACTACTAACATCGCCAAATATTGGCCATACAATAATACACACATACATACTATAACATCCCAAGGCCTACCATATACAAGCAAGCCTATATAAAATAATTTAAACGTTTCATCAAGCAAAATCGCTTAGGTGTGCATGCTAACCCAAAAACTAAAAAAAAGTTAAAAGGGGCATCATGAACTCACCTGACACAAGACATGTGTTCACCACGAGCTAGAGAATCCCTAAGTAATCCCAAAACTCAAACACATGTCGGTTTACATTCAAACATTACTAACGACATCGAGATTACTCGTTATCCTATGAGACGTTCTAACATGGCTCGAGTTACCTAAAGTCTCGACCTCATCAAACTCAATCACAACAGCCCTCGAGGCCTTACATTCACCCAAACGACCCTTAGATACTCCCGGGAATAAAGAATTCCCAATTTTCCCCCGGAAGCACTAGGTGGCACTAACACGCGTGTTTAAGAGTCATTTAGGCCGTTAACATCCAACTCAACCCCCGTGTGGACCCAATATAATAAAATCACAGCCAAAAAAGTCCAAACGACGCTACACGAGTCATATGGGTCGGTAACTCGCTACTACAACGCACCAACTATTCAATAAACGCAATTGCGCGTTGTACCGACCCGTTTGAGCAACTGACAACCAATTCAGCCCCATAACTTATAAAAATGAATATTCAACAACCCGTACATCAAACCAAGTTCCCCCGAGCTGAATTGGTCGTTAATCACTTCAACCCTCGCGTTAAACGCATCAAACTACAATTCTAGTCCACCGAACACTAACAATCAAACTACAACTAGTGGACCAATCTAACGAACACCAATGAATATGATTTTTAAGTATGATATACTACACATACCTAGGAGGATTTTGGTGTAAAAACCTCACTCAAAACTGTTCCGGAAATGCTCTATTGGACAGCCACCCGGTTAGCTTACAACAAGCCATTAATCGATCAATACGCGTGTTATAACGACCAATTATGGTGTAAAAGACTTGGGGAATCGTAGGACTAACCTTTAATTGATGTTTTATGCTCACACCGTGGCTGGAAAGAAGAAAATCGCAGGGGGGGGGGGCTGGAAGCTGCCGATCGGAACAATGGGAGAGTTAGGGTTAGGTTTGTTTATGTTATAAACATTTTTCACATCTAGTCCCTCAAATTATGAATAATTAACATCTTGGTTGAAAAGTTAAATGCTCTAACGTACCGGGATGAAGAGAAGGTTTCCGAGAAGTATCAGTTAAATCCCGAGAATTATACATACTCTACATGCTTTAAATCTTTAAACCGAAAATTAGCGGGCGTTACAAGTTGTGGCATTTTAGCCAAAACAAGGTACACCTCAGTACGTATTTACCGATTAAGCAAATAAACGCCTGTTGCGTAACAAACGAACGATTAACCGAACGGGTCGGGTTATGACTCAGATATCTCGGGGGGGCCATCTATAAGTGATATACGATCTATAAAAGCTAAAATATTAGAAATCTGGTCTTAGTTTGATAGCAAACAAGTTAAACGAAAACATGCTCGTTTAACTACCCGCTATAGATTTAAACGCGAAAGATAGTTACAAACCAAGCATTGTATCATCCGTTAAGCCGAAAAAGACTTACCAAACAATTACTTGAAATGTTTTAAGCGATCCATGAAAATATTTTTGATTTTTACAAACATATAGTATGTTTTTATAATTTCACATAAAACTAGCCGAAAAACACTTGTTTTCGCGCTGTTTAACGCACCCGATAAGTTTTTCGTGCCAAAAACCGAACCCGAACTAAATTTGTACTGGGCTTTTCGTTTTTGGGATTGAGAAATCAGAAACTTGGGCCAAAATGGGCCCAAGGTGGGCCCATGTGGATCCCGATCGCAAACAGCGCCCCCCCCCCCCCTTTGGTTCTTTCACATATAAACTAGATCCAAGACATTTTCAACATTATTTTCTTGAAAACTATGGACACAAGTTCTGACCAGCCAGAAAACCTTCAAACCCAAAGGTAAGGAGCTTAAATAAGTAGCTTTTGTACTTGTTTAAACTTGTTTAATACCATAAAAACATGTCTTGGTTACTAAAAATCATTCCTAACCGTGTAAAAATCCTAAAAATGGTCCATAAACATGTTTTGATCATACACATGGTAAGGAACCTGTTTTTATAGTTTTTTTTGGCCATAAACACGGATTAAAGGGTTGAAACGGCGTTTTTACTGTTCAAAAGTTCGTTTTTGTGCACTAACCGAAACCCTAAGTTAAGGGCTGTTATGTTGATGAAAAATTGCTTGGTTTGTGATATAGGACTTGTACCTAGCTTGCTTAGAAGCACAAGAACCTGAAAACTTGATTAAAAAGTCGGAAACGAGCCAAACCCGCTAAGGTAATGCCGAAACACTCGCTTACGGGCTATTTAGGTTAAGGTTGTGATGTGCATATTTTTAGGCCTTGAAATTTTTCAGGGACATCAGGGACCATGTCAATGAGTCCCTGTCCAAATTTGGTAATTTTTTAACCATCCGAGAATATTTGGCGAATTTATTACCGAATTGGGATGTTTATTTGGGAAAAATAGCTAAAATACTTCACAAATTATGAAACTTTTCTGGGAACTCAGATTTGATGTATTTTGATCACATATGAATTTTGGGATCATTTGGAGAAGTTTAAAGGTGTTTTGTTTATTTGCGTTCGTGTGAATTTTTATAGCCGAATTTGGGCCGAAAAGAATATCGCACGAGCTTTTTACATTATAGAATTGATACAGGTTAATTTGGGACATGAATTGAGCATTCAGGAATTTTTGTGGAATTTTTGGAAATTGTTTGGGGTAAACGGACGATTTTCGGGCGAAATATAGCTGATAAAATGAATTTTTATAAATTAATAAATCAGTAAATAAATTCCAGAAATATTTTTATAAAAATATGCATATTTTAATTGATAAGTGGTTAAATTTTCATAATTTAATGATTAACGGTTAATTAATTATGCTAGTTTGAATATTAAACAAATTCAGTTTTTATAAAAACCGGCAAGTTTGCGACTAACGATCTGCGGGAATATCAAAACACCAAGAATGATCAAAAATCATATTTTTGGACTAATTAAGTGAAAATGAACTTTTCTATGAGAAACCTGGACAATCCGGATTGATTGTGCACGTTTCTTCTTAAATCAAACTTCTGAATAAACGGAAACGGGCCATGTGGCTAAATCGGGACCCCAGTATGTGATCTTTCTTCATAACTTAATCATTTTGTTAACCAATACATTTACCCAAGATTATTTTCCTATAACTGTTTTCTGAACGTGTAAACGAACAACTTGGCCCAGCTGGGAAAACGGAAATCTAAGCCAAGTTCGGTTTTAAGTATTAGACATTGAACAACATCACAACCTAAGCCTATTGCCACTTTCTGGGCGTTCCAGCTACACCCAGATTAGTTATACAGCCCAGTTTAGTATTGAGATTATAATAATATTAAAATATTAATATTATTATAATATTGATTATAGGGACTACTGATAGCAGACCGAACAAACCACGAGCCGATACAGTACTGATTATCTACTAAACCGTGAGTTTCATGACCCCACTTCTAAACTGTTTTACGAACTTTTGGGGTGAAAAACATGTTTGCTTATATCTATATACTTATCTGAAACATGTGATGATGTGAATTATCTAAGTGCTAACACATGAAAGTCCCCACTAACACAGTGATTAACTTCGAGCCGGTGGCTTGTGAATAGTACTATTGGTTTGACAAACCAGGCGGGGCCAGCACGGTTGCTGAGACATTATCCCGTTTGCACATGTCCATATTTTTACGAACCAGCTATGTAGTGTTAGACATAGCTACCGGGGCAAGTTGTGGGCGGAAAGGGGCCACAGTGGTTGATTGAGCGTGGGAAATGGAGGCACACAGCACGAACAGTCCAGGCTTCACTGTAGCTTAGCATAATTACATCACATACATCATTTACATACATACATACTTATTTCATGATTACAAGTGTTGACTTGTGAATACTCATTACTGATTTCTTGAAACTCGTGAAACTCACCAACTCTAGTGTTGACCCGCTTTAAACTGCTTTTCAGGTGTACCTAAATTGGAATGATTTGGTGACATGTTACTTGCCTGAGGTGTGTGGTTGATGCTACGTGAATAGAAGCAAGGGCGATAGTAGTAAGAATGTATAGTTAACGAACTAGTTTTGTTTGTATCGCCTAGACTATAAAACAATGATAGAACGAAGAAATGTAATATATTGTAAATTAGTTTGTAATGTTTCTTTATAAACAATGTGTTGATATCAGAGGTGTCTGTTACATTCCCGTTTTACGCTTCCGCATTGTGCTAGTCGGGGTGTGACACAAGTCCACCCCCTTACAATGGGATTCGTCCCCGAATCCCGATGCGACGGGAACAACTACGGATAGAGTTTCATCATCTCGTCTTCGGACTCCCATGTAGCCTCGGAACCCCTACGGTGCCTCCACTGCACCTTCACCTGCCTAACCACCTTATTCCTCAAACGCCTTTCCTGACGATCAATTATAGCAACCGGTTCTTCAACATAGTTCAATTTACTATCAAGTTCAATGTCATCAAGAGGCACATGGGCCTCCTCATCTGCTAAACATTTCCTCAAATGGGACACGTGGAAAGTAGGGTGAATCCCCGCGAGCTCATCGGGCAATTCCAGCCTATATGCTACCTCACCAACACGAGACAATATACGGAACGGACCAATGAACCTTGGACTAAGCTTCCCCCTCTTACGAAAACGAATAATACCCTTCCAATGAGAAACTTTCAACATAACCCAATCCTGAGCGGCCTTCATAAACGCCTTAATCTTATCGAGCTTCTCAGTTGTAGCCTCAACCACCTCCAAACTTCCCAGCTGTTTCTGACCAATGGAACCCCAACAGAATGGAGTCCTACACCTCCTACCATACAACATCTCAAACGGTGGCATCCCAATCGTGGCGTGATAACTGTTATTATACGAGAACTCTACAAACGGTAAGTGACGATCCCAACTACCACCAAAATCAATAACACAAGCCCACAACATATCCTCAAGAGTCTGAATGGTCCTCTCGGACTGACCATCCGTCTGCGGGTGATAAGCGGTGCTGATGAGGAGTTTGGTACCCATCTTCTCGTGAAGCTTCTTCCAAAACCTGGAGGTAAAATGCGTATCCCTATCCGAAACAATAGATACCGGCACCTCGTGCCTAGAAACGATCTCACAAATAAACACATCGGTCAGCTGCTCAGAATTAAAAGTCTCTCGAATCGGAAAGAAATGAGCGCTCTTGGTCAGTCTCTCAACGATTACCCAAGTGGTTTCATAATTACCCCTAGGAGTACGATGTAGTTTAGTCACAAAATCCATCGTAAGATGCTCCCACTTCCACTCAGGTATTTCCAGAGGTTGAAGTTTCCCGAAAGGCTTCTAGTGCTCAGCCTTAACTTGTAGACACGTCAAACACTTACTCACGTACTGAGCCACCTCAAACTTCATCGCAGGCCACCAATAATTCTTCTTCAGGTCTTGGTACATCTTGGTCGCGCCCAGATGAATGGAATAGCGCGACTTGTGTGCTTTATCCAAAATTTTACCTCCGAATCCCCCATACCTTGGTACCCACAAACGCCCATCCTTATACTTCACCATATCACCGACGTCTTCCAACAATTTTTCTTGACCCCAAATACGCTCTGGCATAATCCATTCCACCTGTAAAGCTTCGTTCTGAACGTTGGCTATCTGTTTCAAAATATCGGGTTTAAGAATAAGTTGGTAAGACTTTACACGAATGGGTTTCGGTCTCTCCTTCCGGCTCAACGCGTCGGCTACCACGTTAGCCTTACCAGGATGGTACATAATCTCCAGATCATAATACTTAATCAACTCCAACCATCGACGTTGTCGTATATTCAATTCCTTTTGTTCGAAGAAATACTTTAAGCTCTTATGATCGGTATAGATAACGTAAGGAACGCCGCACAAATAATGCCTCCACAACTTAATTGTAAACATAACCGCTGCCAGCTCCAAATCATGAGTAGGATAATTCGCCTCATGAGGCTTCAACTGCCGTGAGGCATAAGCGATGACTCGGCCTCGCTGCATCAGAACACACCCAAGCCCCTGGTAAGAGGCATCAGAATAAACCAATAAATCATCGGTGCCATCGGGTAAAGCTAGAATCGGGGCATGCGTCAACCTGTTCTTCAACTCAAGGAAAGCCTCCTCCTGCTCAGAACCCCAAACAAACTTAACACTCTTCCTGGTCAACATGGTCAATGACGAAGCGATTTTCGAAAAATCGGGAATGAAGCGGCGGTAATACCCCCGCTAAGCCCAGAAAACTACGAATTTTGGACGGAGACTTAGGAGATTCCCATTCATTTACGGCTTCCACCTTTGCAGGGTCAACCAAAATACCACTCGGGTTAATAACATGACCCAAGAACTAAACCTCGCGTAACCGAAAAGAACACTTAGAAAATTTCGCATACAACTTGTTCTTTCGCAGAGCTTCCAAAACTTCCATGAGATGACCAGCGTGATCGGATTCGCTTTTGGAATACACCAGAATGTCGTCGATGAACACAATAACCGAACGATCAACCATCGGCCTACACACCCGGTTCATGAGGTCCATGAACGCAGCCGGTGCGTTGGTCAAACCGATAGACATCACGAGGAATTCATAATGCCCATAACGAGAGCGGAAGGCAGTCTTAGGAATATCTTCCTCCCGAATTTTCAACTGATGATACCTGGACCTAAGGTCGATCTTCGAGAACCAACTAGCTCCTTGGAGCTGATCAAATAAGTCGTCGATCCTTGGGAGAGGGTACCGATTTTTAACAGTGAGTTTATTCACTTCACGGTAGTCAATGCACATTCGCATGCTACCGTCCTTCTTCTTAACAAACAGGACCTGGACACCCTAAGGTGAGATGCTCAGTCGAATGAAGCCTTTGTCGAGCAAGTCTTCCAACTGAGCCATCAGTTCTTTCATTTCATTCAGTGCTAGACGGTATGGGGCTCGAGCAACAGGTTTTGCGCCCGGCACAAGGTCTATCTGGAACTCGACCTCGCGGTATGGCGGCACATCTGACAAATCATCTGGAAATACATCCAGGAAATCCCGAACAATAGGAACATCACCGACGGTGGCCACCTCGGTTTTCATATTTATAGCATACGCCAGATACGCCCCGCAACCCCGCTGCATCAACCTTCCCGCCTTAAGCATAGATATGATATGTGGCGTCGCACCATTCCGGTCACCAAAGACCGTAATTTGGGTCCCATCCGGGGCCCTCAGACGAACAAGTTTCTGACCACAAATGATCTGAGCATCAACACTCGCGAGCCAATCCATCCCAAGCACCACATCGAAACAGCCAAGCGGCATCAAGTACAACCGCACCGGAAATCTATACCCGGACAACTCGATGGAACAACCATGAATAGCCCTAGACACGGAAACGGATTTTCCTACGGCGAATTCAACCTCAAACACATCGACTACGCGCTCGGCTGATTTATTCAACGAGGAACAGAAAGTGGTAGACACAAAACTCCTACTGGCACCCGAATCAAATAAAACCGACGCCTGTAATTCATCAAGTATAAAGGTACCTGGGATAATATTATACTACTGCTTAGCTACAAGATCATCACATACGATTCCAAAGGAATGTTGAAGGCGCTCGCCCTGGACTTCGGTTTCTCTTCCACCTTCCCCCTTGAGGAAGTCCCCTGACCGGACCCCCCCCCCCCCCCCCCCCGCCTTACTGGTAGGACAGTTTGATGCCAAGTGACCGGCACCCTTACAGCGGAAACAAGTCAACGTCGGACACTCAAAATGGAGGTGTCCAACCATTTCACAACGAAAACAGGAGCCAAACCCACTCTTACATTCCCCCTTGTGCGGTTTCCCGCACTTCTTGCAATTACCGAACGCCGCATCCCTTTTAAATCCGAATTCTCATTCTTTACCCTCTTCTCAGCCGAATTAAAGTTGTTTCCCCCTGGTCATTTACCGTACGAATTTGAGTTCCAAGTCTTTCTAGTCTCAGTCGGCGACAACTTCTCCCTCTGATCATACAATGTACCTGCTAGGGTAACCACCGAGTGAAAAGAGTTCATGTCGATGGTCACCACACCCCTACGAATATCCACCGGAAGGCCCTTCACATACTTCTTAATCCTCTTTGCCTCAGGAGTAACCAGATCGGGACATAAGCGAGCCATCTTATTAAACTTTGTGGTATATTCCCGATGCGTCATACTGCCCGCCTCCAAGGTCAAGAATTCCTGTTCAATTTTATCCAATTCATGCGGAGGACAAAACTGATCAAGAACCAACTTCTTCAACTCATCCCATGTCATCCTCCTAATCGAACGATCACCCATAGCCTGCGCCAGATTATCCCACCAACACAATGCCTCGGAACGAAACGAGGCAGTAGCATAAGTCACCATGTCCTCCCCCTTGCACTTCTTACTCTCAGAACGGCCTCCATCTCCCTCACCAACTGATGTGCTGCCAACGCATCTTTAGTACCATCGAAAGAAGGATGATCACGTTTCTTAAAGTCACCGTACGAACAACCCCGGGTAGACACACTAATAGCACGAACCTCCTCTTCATCTTCACTCGGCATATAAACCTCTTCCTCCTCGACCTGCGTCTCCTTTCCCTTCTTTTCCTTATCCGAGCCCTTTCCAACCAAAGACTCCTCCATGCCCCTAACGGCCTCAGCAACGATCTCGGGAATAGCGCAATGGAGCACTTGGTAAACCTCGTCAGCGATTGCCGCGTACATAGCAGGATCTAAGGCGGGGATATCCCCCTCCTCATGAATCGGGGCTTCCTGCTGGGAGGTAGGAATCTCATTCTCGGTTTCGGCACGTGGCTTATGACCACGACCACGTACACTAGGACGGCCTCTCTTAGCTGCTCGAGTATTAACCATGACTTATCCCTACAAAGACAGAATTTTAACACGGTCAAGTACAGGTGGCATTTAGAACATGTAAGGTAAGGGTAAACTACTAATGACATTGATCAAGTGTAATTAGTCGTTTACTTTACCCGCCCGTCCTAATCACCCCCTGCCCCTAACCACATTAGCCTTCTATCTAACACTTAAACAGTTAATCACATACTGGAAACTTTTAAATTCAAAGGAATGACTAAGTAATTTAAAGTTACCTATTGGCGTGCAGCTACTCGCGGTGGGCATACTAGTCTCTTTTCTTACAGTTCGAGTCCAAGCATTCGGGAATACTCGGATCCCTCGAACCATGGCTCTGATACCAACTTGTAAGGCCCCGAACCCCGGGAACCCTATAGTTGGTATTCATCCATAATACTTATAAAATACTTAAACTTGAAAATAGTTCATTTCATTAAAACAACCAATTCAGAGTATAATTCAGCGGAAAACCATAATTAATAAAATAAGTTCCCAAAACCCGGGAATAATGCCCAAAAACCAATTTAAATATATTTGATAAAACTTTTTTAAAAAGAAATGTTTAATATTTAAATCTTCCATCCAAGTATGCCCTTCCCGTCCAAGTAGCTTCATGCACGTCCAAGCGGTAAGGCATCCTTCTCCTAACCTGAAAACTCTCACTAACATGCACACAAAGTCAGCTTGAGCTGAGTGAGTTCAAGTTTTAATAAATAACATCGATAATAATAATCATAATTGCCATTCCAAGGATTTTTAAAATAAAGGGATACATCAGTTAGGCCATCATCATCAATATATAATCATCTTCATCTGTATATATAAACATCTTTATAAGTACATCCCTATATATATATATATATATATATATATATATATATATAACATCCAAGTAATAACATCAGGGTCGAGCAAACGTACAACCCAAACACGTAACATCTCATCAACGTATGCAAACATAAAGTAGGCATACGTAATATCCGTAGTCGATAACGACCGCTAACATCGCCAAATATTGACCGTACAATAATACATACATACTATAACATCCCAAGGCCTACCATATACAAGCAAGCCTATATAAAATAATTTAAACGTTTCATCAAGCAAAATCGCTTAGGTGTGCATGCTAGCCCAAAAACTAAAAAAAAGTTAAAAGGGGCATCATGAACTCACCTGACACAAGACACATGTTCACCACGAGCTAGAGAATCCCTAAGTAATCCCAAAACTCAAACACATGTCGGTTTACATTCAAACATTACTAACGACATCGAGATTACTCGTTTATCCTACGAGACGTTCTAACATGGCTCGAGTTACCTAAAGTCTCGACCTCATCAAGCTCAATCACAACAGCCCCCGAGGCCTTACATTCACCCAACCGACCATTAGATACTCCCGGGAATAAAGAATTCCCAATTTACCCCCGGAAGCACTAGGGGACACTAACACGCATGTTTAAGAGTCGTTTAGGCCGTTAACATCCAACTCAGCCCCGTGTGGACCCAATATGATAAAATCACAGCCAACAAGTCCACACGACACTACATGAGTCAAATGGGTCAGTAACTCGCTACTACAACGCACCAACTATTCAATAAATGCAATTGCGCGTTGTACCGACTCGTTTGAGCAACCGACAACCAATTTAGCCCCATAACTTATAAAAATGATTTATCAACATCCCGTACATCAAACCAAGTTCCCCCGAGCTGAATTGGTCGTTAATCACTTCAACCCTTGCGTTAAACGCATCAAACTACAATTCTAGTCAACCGAACACTAACAATCAAACTACAACTAGTGGACCAATCTCGAACACCAATGAACATGATTTTTAAGTATGATATAATACACATACCTAGGAGGATTTTGGTGCAAAAACCTCACTCAAAACAGTCCCGGAAATGCTCAATTGGACAGCCACCCGGTTAGCCTACAACAAGCCATTAATCGATCAATACGCGTGTTATAACGACCAATTATGGTGTAAAAGACTTGGGGAATCGTAGGACTAACCATTAATTGATGTTTTATGCTCACACCGTGGCTGGAAAGAAGAAAATCGCAGGGGGGGGGCTAGAAGCTGCCGATCGGAACTATGGGAGAGTTAGGGTTAGGTTTGTTTATGTTATAAACATTTTTCACATCTAGTCCCTCAAATTATGAAGAATTAACATCTTGGTTGAAAAGTCAAATGCTCTAACGTACCAGGATGACGAGAAGGTTTCCGAGAAGTGTCGGTTAAATCCCGAGAATTATACATACTCTACATGCTTTAAATCTTTAAACCGAAAATTAGTTGGCATTACAGTAGTATATGGACGTTTGTTACCATCATCATCTTCAACACCTTTATGTTTGATTTTAGTTCGGTAACCATCCTCACCATTAGGATATATTAACGGATACTAGAGAGGCATGATGAAGGGTTTAGTTCACTAATATATTCTAAGTTTCCACCTATCTTGGTCACAATAATATCACATGGTTCATAAGATTCTTCAATATCTCCTGCAATTAACGCATCAACTTCTGAATTTGTTGGAAGATTGTATGTTCTTCCATCTTTGTCCCTATTATATATTAGATGTAACTTCGATTCCGTACCAGGTTTTTCATTACAAACATCTCTTGCCATTCTATAAGTTCTCACTAAAACATTTTGCCAATCAAGCATCTCTTTTGACCAATTAACAATCTTTGTATCCATTTTATTTTCTTCATTTGATATATTATCTTTGCTATCACTGAAATAATTATAACGATAATAATAATTAGTTTATTATTAGTAAATAAATAGAAAATCAAATATGTATTTACCTAAAAACATTTTGTCTGTTTTCAATCTCATTTTCGTATCATATATGTATAGCTGTGAGAACTTCAACTTGATCCCGTCTTTTGGTAGTAGACTGCCAATAGCATGATAGTTTTGGCCACTCATTCTGAAGATATATGGACCTTTCCCTCTATTAACAGATGAGTCAATCTTGCCTTCCATTGATGTAAATGAAAACAACGAATTATAACGACAAATGTTTTTAAGAAAGAATTTGCTTCTAGCATCATTTGATTTAAACAGTTATTCGTACTGAGGGTTTGAATTTGTTGTTGATGGTAATTCCATAGAACCATAACGACAGCATAAATTAAAGGTTACTTTTAATTTTCTGCTTTGACCTCTTTTAGCCTTATCATTCAATAGTTTTGCATGACATATTTCACATACAACTGTCTGGTCTTGATGATCTAAATAATCTATAATTAATAAATAATAACGTTAACAAGTATTTTTAATCAAAATTCAAACTATGAATATTTGTATATGGAAATTATGTAATTGTGCGTACCTTTAGAAATTCCTATGTACTTTTTTATTATCATAGTTAAGATGAACAGATCTTCGTTTAAAATCCATCTTCATTCTTCTACTCATACGATTTTCTTTAGACGTAGAGTTAGCGACGTTTGAATGATTTGAATTTGATGATGATGCAACATTGGATATACAAATACGATCTCCTCTTTTAGAAGCGAAAATAAATTTCCTTCTCATACAGTTTACTTTTGTCATTAACAAATAACTGAATTTTCCTCTTTTAGCACCCAACAACAACTTTCTTATATAACGATTGGCTTTTGAGCTACTTTTAATTATTTGAATGTCTAAAAGATTAATTTAAATTTGATACAAGAATACTATAAAATAATTACTTTGGTATAATGATTATGAAATTAAGGTATGAATAAAGTACCATTATAAGTTGTATCAGTCTGAATGTTGAGTCTTATATTATTATGTTCTACAATATTAAAAATTTTAGTGTCAACAAATATATAGCATAATTCAATATGATATAATATATGACACGGAAATAAAACAAATAATGTAAAGAGTTTACGAAATTATAAAATAAAACAACCAAAAAAAATTAAAAATATAATATATAACAAAACCTATAGATGATTATCATTTTTCTTTCTTTGGTGTTATATGTTCTTGCCATGATCTTCAGCGATAGTTTTGGCAATTCTTTTCCCTTTTGAAATAGGTTGTGACGGTGGGTTATGCACCTTGGATATTTCTCTTTGAAGCCTCATTCATTTTCTTGTTCTTGTTTGAAGCTCTTGTTCTTGTTTGAAGCTGAAGTTCTTACATTGTTTTGCTTGGGAGGTGTGGCAATTTTATCCACGACATCAACAGAATCCTGAAAACGATTAAAATTAAATAAATAAATGGTCGTTACTATTAATAATAATAATTTTAATTATTAGATTTATCTTTAATATATACCTTTTCAGAAGCATCTTCAACTGAAGGTTCAATAGAGTTGTCTTTTGAATTAGAAGGTTGCTCCTAAAACATTAAAAAAATATAACATATCAACTATAAATGTATATTATGTATATATATATATGTATGTATATATATATATGTATATAGATATTATATATATATATAAACACATAATTTAATTCTTACCAGATTTAGTTGATATTTTTCTTGTAATCCACTTATTATTTTAGGATTCTTTGTAAGACTAAAGATATTATATAAAACATCTGGATTATTTAAGTTGTATTGTTAAATGTTGATCTTCAAAGCAAAATATTGACTTACAATATCCTCTAATTCTTTAGGAATTATATCGGTATCTTCATCATTCTTAACATAAATTAAAAAATTAGTTTATTAATAACTTATAAATAAGAATTTTTAAAATTTTTTTAAACTAAATATATATAATAATATTTACCTCAACCAATTTCTTTAAAAGATCCATAGCAGTAAGTTTAAATATTGGAACAGCATGTGCTAGGGGTGTGTTTTTTAACTGACCCGAATAACAAACCCGAACCGAACCGAAACGACCCGAGACCCAAACAACCCAACCCGAATTCACCCGAACCAATTAAACTCCTAACCTGAACCCGAGATAAAATATTCGGGTCGGTATTGGGTTGAAATACCCAGATTCGGGTTGACCCGAATAACCCGAAGTATAATATATCGATGCATGTATCCCTAATTTTATAGGGTAGTTTAGCGGTGAAGTAGCACAATGACCTTATGTATTCCTGTTCAGTTGTTCTCAAGACTCCAATTAATATTGGATCTATCACATCCCAATGCATTAATGACCATAAAGAATGCGGAGAATGTATGTTCAATTCAAAAACTTAAATACTATAATATTTAAACCAATATTTATTGAGCATGTTTCTTCAATATATCAAGTATTAATCCACAAGCTACAACAATGCATTCTTGTATGATAAATTTCATGTTTTGCTAAATAATGTATGTCGTTGAGTATGGTTGTATATTATGGTTTTATAACAGCTTGAAATATGGTTTTTTAATTATGATATTGTTAAAAGTGGAATTTTTTTTTTTAATTTGTTAAACCCGAATTTACCCGAACCGTATAACCCGAAACCCGAACAAATCGAACTAATTTGGGTCGGTTCTTGGGTCAATTTGTTTTGAGCTCAAACCCGAACAACCCGACCCAAACAACCCAAATAAATAACCTGAAGAACACCCCTAGCATGTGCTTCCCATAAAGTTAATGGCATATTTCCTATTGAGTCTTGAACATCGTAAGGAACTCGATACCTGAATGTTATTAATGAAAATTTTTAATGTAAACAATAATTATAAATATTTTTATAAAAGATTATTTACTAACCTAGAAACTGCCTCAACAATAGCGCCATTGCATTTTTTGCTTTCTCATGTATATTTTCCTCTAAACTGATTCATCACTGTTTCCCCTTCAATTTCTCCTTCATGACTATATTTGTTATCTACCTTAAGCTGAATAGTACCTATCTTACATCCAACATAGTACTAACTCCTGTAATTAACTAATGGAGTTAGATTTCCACAAATGACAACTTTTTTAGCTTAAACAAACTAATATAAGTTAATAAGTTAGTATTAAACAATTGAATATTTAAATTCATAAGCATATATATATATATATATATATATATTATTAAGATTTTAACTTACTGTTGTGATGTCCTCAACTTCTGCAATATTAGTGAACTCTGTGCTGTTTACGAATTCCTCAAACAATGCATCACGAACAATTATTGGGAATATAACAGAACTTCCAGATGACTTAGATGACTCAAGCAAACTAAGAATAAAATTTTCAATATTAGATTATAGCATATATATATATATATATATATATATATATATATTTGGTTTCAAATACATATAAAATTACAAAAATTAAACATCAACCTGAAGCTTTTTTTTTTGAACTCTACGATTTCACCATAATTTCTTAATTAATGAATAATTTTATAATGCTAAGAGCATTAAAGACTCCAGGTTCACATGAAAATAATATATATATATATATATATATATATATATATATATATGTATGTATGTATGTTAATTAAATTAAGATAGTTCTTCGAAAATGACACATATTAATATATTATATAGATGTGTAACTAACCATCATAATGTTTGTACGTAGCAAATTGTTAAACAATAATAACAGGAGCTTTTCCTTGATTTCTCTCAACAAAAGACTAAAGGCTCATTGCATATGCATCCCATAAAGTCATACTGATTTTATTATCACTGGAATAAGCATATATGAAGTTTCTTAACAAATGAATAATTTATAATAGATACATATTAAAATTACTTACTTGCTATCATATAAGTTGATCTTCAATCTTTTAGCAGGTTTACAATTTATTTTTGTGATATCTTGAACATAAACATCATCTTTAATAATTCTAATAGCATCTGTTTTAAAGATTAAAACAAATAAAGTTATTAACATTAGTATATGAACATATTAATTATTAATATTCTGAGCTATCAAACCTATGCATGTTCAACTAAAATTGACTCGAAAAGTAGATCTTCAATTGTTGTAAAGTTAAGACCATGAATGTTTTTGGTAAATCGTCATAGAACTTTACTTCAGTAACACTTGTGAACGTTAGTTTCTTTGAGTTTTCAACATACTTGAATCTATCAACATAAGCTGAAACTTTGCTTTTGAAATTCCATAACAGACATACTCATCTATCTTCTTCTCAAAACTATTCATAATCTGCTTCGGTATTGAAGCATGAATTATGTTACCCTCAAATAAATAGTAAAACATTATATAATATTTATAAAACATAGGTTCTAATAATATGTAGTATAAAGCCTTGTTCACCTCTTTGTCTTCTAAGATTAAATTCATTGATAGAATGGCTAGAGGTTTGTCAATAATATGGTTCATCCACTTTCTGGTTACCTTTGCTAATACAATCAAGTTCTCATAAACATCATTTAAATTATTCAATAACTTGTAATTCTTGGTTGTCATTGTCCTGTATAAACCTTAAATTAGAAAAGCATTCAGTTTTTAAGTTTAATATGTTTTGAAGAATCTATTCATGTTCTATTACACATTTACCTTAAATATTCATAATCTTTCTTACGTTTGTAAATTACACAATCTTAATTAGCAGTTGAGATTAATAACAACAAAACAGATTAATAAACTTAAATATGACTATGTGTTATGATTACAATTTAGATTAAATGATTAATAATCATTAAATCAAAAAACAGAAAATGAACCTTGAAACTTGAATAAGAACCGATTAATTGAATGCAGAAAAGGTGAATGTTATTATGATTTAGTAATGAAAAACCCTACCATATTTATAGATAAATTGTATCTTGATATAGAATTCCTATAAAATAGAATATAGATATAACATTCAAGTAGCACGATATTATCTATAATTAAGAATATATACTTTATAATATACTAGTTTTTATTCCCCGTATTACGGGTTTGTTTACAGTATTCGTTTTTTATATTTATATATTTTTTGGATTTTAATTTTATTTATTGTAGGGAAGTTAATAATATACTTAGAATTTGACGATTAAAGGGTTTTCACAAATAAATGAGATGTTATAACCCAGTTTGAAAGCAATCTGGGTTTGGTGAGACCCGCGACCTGCTTGTTTTTTTTTACTATAAAATTGTTTCTTAATTATAAATAATATATGTCTTTAAATATCATTGTTTTATAGGATTTTCATATCAAATATTTGGTGGGATTAGTTTTTAATATAATGAGATGTTATAACCCGCTTAAGGACTATCTGGGTTTGGTGATACACATACCCGTGAATTCGGGTCAAATGCATGAGAGGCCTTCATTTACAAATAAAGCAATCTGGTGGCTTAATAGAATTTAGGGAGGTTTTGTTTATATATATTTAATATTATTATGTTTATACAAAAAACTTGAATTTAGTTATTAATAAATGAATTCGGATTTTTGGTTTTTTTAATTAATTTAAAATTCTGTATAGATATAGATTTCCTATAAAATACATTTTCTATAACAAAAAATATATAATATAGATAAACAATAGTTTATTTTCTTTATATAAGATATTTAAATTTATTGTTAATAAATAAATTCCATATTTATGGGTTTTTTTAATTCTTATTTTTTGTTTTGATATTACTAATGTTTTAATATTTTTGAACTAATAATTATAGTTTTTAATGAAATCATAAACAACTAGCATAAATGACCTAATTCTAGATAGTATGGCATCTAAATTCTTAAGTGTAGGATTATATTATTATTAGTAATTTTCTACTGCAATGATAAATATAAACTAATTGCATATTAAACTATCATTTCAAAATATTCTTTAGTAACGTTGTGCTGCAAACATAAACAAAAACTAATTGAATTATAACCGAGTTGATGAAAGTTTAATGCAGTATAAATGACATGACGGAAAATTAGAACTTCACTTTACTTCAGTATTGGGTATAGTTTTTTGCTACAGTCATAATTAAATGATCTATCCAAAAAACTTTATTTGGGACGATCTACTGAATCGGCTCATAAATTCGGTCTTTGAGACTTCCAAGAAATTTAACCATGTTAAATTACAAACATCATCAATTGCAAACCATTCTATAAAGTCCAATATAGTATAGGTTAGTTGTTAATGAAAATAACAAAAACATTTACAGAATATAGAACCATAAACATGCCTGGATATTATTATGAAAAAGTGAATACAGTGCTGTCGCACACCTAACCTTAGACAGAAAACCTCTCAAAACTACGTCGTTTTGATTAAAAGTTACCAAAATTAATTTGAAATGCCCTTATCCCTTACTGTTGGAAAAGTGAATACGGTGCTGTCGCGCACCTAACCTTAGATGAAAAACCTCTCAAAACTATGTCGTTTTGATTAAAAGTTAACAAAATTAATTTGAAATGCCCTTATCTCTTACTGTTTTGTCCCAATTAATTAAAGAAAATAAAAAGTAATTCATAACTGAAATTAATTTTAATTACTATATCTTTTAATTGAAGCTAGAAACAATTAAGAAAAACAAGCCTTAAAATGTTGTTTTTCAATCAAACTGCAAGAACTAAGTAAATTATAAAGTAAGAATATTTTTGTGATTTAAGAATTTCAATTTTGCAGTTGCTAGCACTCTCCAATCCTGTTTTGCTTCCTGCTTCGCATTTAATCATATAGGTTTTTTTTTTTTTTTGTTGTTGCTTCTATTCTTTTTCAATTTCAATGAAAGTAGTCAAGGCTATGTTTGTGTAATGATAATAAATAATCTCATAATTCTTATTTACAAGTATTTTCTCGTAAGCTCAACTCTGATAGAAGAGTCATGAAGGATCCAAAAAAAAAGGTAAAAGATATATGGAGATTTCAAATTAATTTTGTTAACTTTTAATCAAAACGACGTAGTTTTGAAAGATTTTCCGTCTAAGATTAGGTGTGTGACAGCATCATATTCACTTTCCCCATATATAAATGAAGCATTTAAAATCTCTCTGGTTGCTTCCTACAATCTCTTAAGCCACCAGATTGCTTTATTTACAAATGGAGGCTTCTAATGCATTTGACCCGATCTAACGGGTATGGCTCTTACCAAACCCAAATAACCCTTAAACGGGTTATGACATCTCATTAAATTAAAAATTAATCTCACCAAATATTTGATACGAAAATCCTATAAAATAGGGATATAATAAAACTAATATCTGATTTTTTTTAAAAAAAAGGATATCTATAATATATATAAACGAAAACCCTAAAATCTTACGTGTCGCGATGTGGTCGCTCCCCCCTTTTATGGAAGCCACCAGATTGCTTAATTTTTAAATGGATGCCTCTCATTGATTTAACCCAAATTCATGGATATGGGTCTTACCAAAACCAGATAGCTCTTAAACGGGTTATAACATCTCATTAAATTAAAATTTGATCTTACCAATTATTTGATATGAAAATCCTATAAAATAGGGATATACTAAAATTTAATATCCAATTTAAAAAGAAAAAGATATTATTTATAATTAATAAGCAATTTTATAGGTCATGGGTCACCAAATCCAGATAACTTTTAAACGGGTTATAACATATCATTTATTTATGAAACCTTTTCATCATCAAACCTAAAGTATATTATTAACTTTCTTATAATAAAGAAAATTAAAATTCAAAAAATAAATATTAAAAACGAAAAATATAAAACAACCATTCTCTCAAGCCATCATATTGTTTTATTTGTAATTGAAGGCTTCTCACGCATTTAACCCGAATTCACCGGTAGCTCTTAAACGGGTTATAAACATCTCATTATATTAAAAATTAATCTAATCAAATATTTGATATGAAAATCCTATAAAATAGGGATATACTAAAAATTAATATCCTATTTTATTTAAAAAAATATATTATTTAAAATTAAGAAACAATTTTATAATGAAGAAAATAAACGGATAATGGGTATCACCAAACCTAGATAACTTTTAACCGGATTATAACATATCATTTCTTTGTGAAACCATTTAATCATCAAACCTCAAGTATATTAATTATTGACTTTCTTACAATAAATAAAATTAAAATCCAAATATACATAAATAAATATTAAAAATGAATAATGTAAAATAGCCCCCGTAATACGGGGGATAAAATCTAGTTATTTAAAATTAAGAAACAATTTTATAGTAAAAAAATAAGCAGGTCATGGGTCTCACCAAACCCGGATAACTTTTAAACCGGGTTATAACATCTCATTTATTTGTGAAACCCTTTCATCATCAAACTCTAAGTATATTATTAACTTCTTTACAATAAATAAAATTAAAATACAAAAAATATATAAATATTAAAAACGAATGATTAAAACAACCCCGTAATACGGGAGATAAAAACTAGTATATTATAGAAGAAAAGGGAGCATGGAAAAAAACATTCAGTAGGCCTGTAAACGAACCGAATGTTCGGTAAACTGTTCGTGAACCGTTCGACAGGAAGTTCGCTTATGTTCGTTTCATTAATAAACGAACGAACATAAACAAAAAATTTGTGTTCGTTTAATTGAACGAACGAACATGAACACATGTTCCGTTCGCTCATTTATGTTCATGAATGTTCGTTTATGTTCGTTTATGTACTAATAGAAAAAAAATAAATATTATCTGGATTGGTCATTTGATTAAAGGTTTTATATTTGTTAATTTGTGTTCATTTAAGTGTTTTTATTTAAGTTCATTTACGTTTGTTTGTTCATTTACGTTTGTTTATATATATATATATATATATATATATATATATATAAACAAACGTAAATGAACTATAGAAAAGCTAGGCGAGCTGTTACAAAAATACTCAAAGGATGGATCGATACAATTATTTAGTATCAACTTACAAACCTGTCATCGGAACCTATATTTCAATCAAAAGTAATATGTGACCCAACTCAAAAGGAAGGAAAATGACCGTGGGTATTTCAAGACTTCCCTGAAGTGTTCCAAGTGCTGAAAGAACTACCACCCAAGCGACCATTTGACCATATGATCGTCATTTGATTAAAGGTTTTATATTTGTTAATTTGTGTTCATTTAAGTGTTTTTATTTAAGTTCATTTACGTTTGTTTGTTTTCATTTACGTTTGTTATATATATATATATATATATATATATATATATATATATATATATATATATTCGTTTATCTTTGTTCACTTATGTTCGTTTAGATTTTAAACAAATGAACACAAATGTCCATCTTTAAATAAACGAGCACGAACATAAATATTTGTTTAAGTGCCTGTGTTCTTTAAAGTTAAAAGAACGAACACGAACATGTCCTTGTTCGTGTTCATTCTATTCGTTTATAGGCTTTCATTATTCACATTGATAGATACATCGGTCTAAATCTATAGGCTCTGCCGATTTTGTTTGTGTTCGTTTGTGTTCGTGAACACACTAATTTCCTTAATGAACGAATACGAACATAAAATTTTGTTCGGTAAGTGTTCGTGAACCGTTCATGAACTCATTATTTTCTTAACGAACGAACATGAACAAGGCCGTGTTCGTGTTCATTCGGTTCGTTTACAGCCGTAGCATTTAGTGTAAAAAAAAAGTTAACTTAGTTTTAACCTTCCAGTTATAATTGCAAAATCCATAAAAGTTGTAATCTGCAAAACGACGACGTTTATGATCGTTTCAATATTTCCCATACTGGATCACTCCAAGCATCCTTGTCATCGCCGGCGTGAGAAACAAAAGGTGAAAGGTGTCTGAAATAATAAGATAAGCATTATCATTATGCCTCGTGAAATCATAACGTTGCAAGTAGGTCAATGCGGGAACCAGGTCGGGATGGAGTTCTGGAAACAACTTTGTCTCGAACACGGAATCCTTGAAGATTACGCCACTCAGGTGTTTATTATAATATATATTGCGTTAAACTATTGTGCATGATCATAATATCTTGTTCATTTCACGTACTTGTTATAGGATAGGGTTGCAAAACACACACACACACAAATAAACTGCAGAAAATAAGAACGCTATGCCTATTACTTGTAACCAGGATATATTTTATTGTTTTGTCTGTCAGCTACAAATGTAAGGATTGCAATATGTATAGAGAGAGATACATTAGGGTTTTTAACTTAAATAAACACGAGGACTTGTGTGGTTGTCATAGGCTGCAACCAGGACATATTTTATTGTTTTGTCTGTCACTCTCGTGATGAGTGATTACAACTATAAGAATTGCATTATATAGAGAGGCACATTAGGGTTTTTAGCTTGCATAAAGACGAGGACTTATGTTGTTCCGTCTAGACTAGACTGACATATGTCCACACGTTGCAACCAGGATATATTTTATTGTTTTGCGTGTGGCATAGTTGTCAAAGGCGCAAAGGGTGAGCCTCGCTCCTAGACGCAAGGCGCTGCTTAAAACGAGAGGACCCGAGATAAGTAAGGTGCATTTCATAAATATATGATTTTTGTTTTGGAGGGGGGGGGGTAGACATGTTCTAGGCTTCTTTAGACTTTAGGGACAATTTTAGATGGTTCCATGTCATTTTTGGATGTTTTAGACCAGTTTGTCTGGAATTTGTAGAATTTTGTCAGAATTTTCAGCATTTTGCTAGAATCTAGCCCGAAGGTCGCCGGCTCGCCTAGATGACTGCAAGGCGCCTCACCTTGCCTGAGGGCATAGATGCTGCCCGAAGGCCTTTTGACAACATAGGTACAAAGATAAACAAGAAAACTAAAACGGACTTAAATAAAAGAGCATGAAGGCCGGCACAAAAGCCTCTTTAGTCTTTGATCTCCGTTAAGTCAACAATCATCATTAAACCGAGCCCAAAACTAGAATGGGCCTCTGCAAACCGAACGATTGGCTAAGTTTTAAATTTGTACCAACATCTAATTGGTTTTCCCCAAATTTTTAACTACTTGCATTTGAATTTTGATTGTAAATTATGCTGCAGGGAGGTGCAGGTGATAGAAAAGATGTGTTCTTCTATCAAGCAGATGATCAACACTACATACCACGCGCATTGCTAATGGATTTGGAACCTAGAGTGATTAATACAATACAAGCAGGTGAATATAGGGATCTGTACAATCAAGAGAACATATTCATTTCCTCTGATGGAAGTGGTGCAGGAAACAATTGGGCCAGTGGATATGATCAGGTAGTTATAAGTCTTGTTTTATTATTATTGTTAAGTCATCAAACTGTTATAAAATGTAACATTATTATTAGCTTTTCTGCAGGGTCATCATTTTGTGGAAGATTTAATGGACATGATTGACCGAGAAGCAGATGGAAGCGATAGTCTTAAAGGATTTGTTTTATGCCATTCGATTGCTGGAGGAACAGGCTCAGGTTTTAACAATTTAATATTTTGTATCCTGTAAACGAAGTGAACGCTTAATGAACTGTTTGTGGAACGTTCTGTTACAAGTTTGTTTATTTAAACGAATGACGTTCATATACGTTTGTTTATATATTTATTTAAATTCTTTAGGTCCATTACAGTTTGGTCTAATTATATCAGTTTTCAGGCCCAACAGATTGTGTTTACATTTGCTTTTATATAGTTTTTGCTCAGTTATGTTCGTTCGTACATGTTTAGTTATGTTTATTCAATGAACTCTTCGTGAACCATTTGGTAGGAAGTTCGCTTGTAAACGAACGAACATGAACACATGTCTCGTTCATTCATTTATGTTTGTGAACATCCAGTCAGTTATGTTCGTTGACTTACATTCGTTAATTTACGCTCGTTTATGTATTTGTTTATATTCTTTAGACCCATTACAAATTAATTAAGTCTCGTTTTATTAATTTTTAGGCTCAACAGATTGTGTTCGTATTTACTTTTACTAGGTTTTCACTCAGCTAAGTTCGTTTGTAAATGAACGAACATGACCACATGTCTCGTTCATTCATTTATGTTTGTGAACATCCAGTCACTTATGTTCGCTGACTTACATTCGTTAATTTACGTTCGTTTATATTTATTTATATTTTTTAGACCCATTACAAATATATTAAGTCTCGTTTTATTAATATTTGGGCTCCAGAGATTGTGTTCACATTTACTTTTACTTGATTTTCACTCAGCTATGTTCATTCATATAGTTCAGTTGTGGCCATCTGTGAACCATTTGTCTATATTATTAAAGAACGTACAAAAACGAACACAAAACAAGAAAACCCTTCAGTTGAAGTTAAATAAACAAGTATGAGCATGTTCGGGTCATGTTCATTTGATTCGTTTACATGCCTACTTGTATTTTTTCTCATTTGTTTTGGATAATGTTATCTAGAAAGTTAATTTATTCTCGTTTATATGCAGGCATGGGTTTGTATCTTCTTGAGACTCTAAACGATCACTACAGCAAAAAACTGGTTCAAACATATAGTGTTTTCCCTAACCAGAATGAAACAAGTGATGTGGTGGTTCAGCCATACAATTCCCTGTTGACTCTCAAGCGTTTGACTTTAAACGCTGACTGTGTAGTTGTTCTTGATAACACTGCACTTAACCGAATTGCAGTTGAACGTCTGCATATACAGAATCCAACTGTTTCTGAAACAAATTCTTTAGTTTCAACTGTTATGGCAGCTAGTACAACCACACTTCGGTACCCAGGGTACATGAATAATGACTTGGTTGGCCTTCTTGCTTCTTTAATCCCAACACCAAGGTGTCATTTTCTTATGGCGGGATATACACCGTTAACTGTTGACCGCCAGGTAACATATTGAATGTTCATGACTTTTGTTTTGGCACATAATGTTTAGAAATATGATCTTTTTATTATACTATTTTGTTAGGCTAATATGATTCGGAAAACAACGGTGTTGGATGTGATGAGAAGACTTCTTCAGGTAAGAAATGTTATAAAGTTGTCACCGGTTTTGTAACCGTCATATCTTGTAGTTTCATTGGCTATTTGCATATAAAGGTAACTAACTTTGGTCAAAGTGCAACCAACTTCAAAATTTTGGTCAACATGGTGATGTGTTGATAACTTTGACCATGCTTAATGCTTTTATAGCTCGCGCCTGGAAACGTGGAAACCGTTAAACTTAGAAGATTACATTATATGGAATATTTTGGTAAACACAGTTGGTTAAAGAAAACAGATGTTTGACCAAAGTTGACTCTTTTATGCAATATGCTCTTGTGTTATTGAAACTAAAGTATGCTGAAAATAACATTAAAGTATGTTCAAGTAAACAACTTTATTAACGATAATCGTTTACTTTGTCACACGTCGGTGTTTCTTTTGTCTTTTAGCTAGTACAAAGGTTAGAAAACTGATTCACGTGTCCTAAAAGATTGCGTGTTTTACAGACAAAAAATATGATGGTGTCATGTAACGCTAAAGCAAAACAAGCAAGTCTGGCTAAATACATATCAATATTAAATATCATTCAAGGAGAAGTTGATCCTACTAAGGTCAGTACAAATAACTTATTTTTCCTTTAACCACTTAGATATTGGTAGGGCCCGTGAGTTTTTCAGTGACGTTTGTATTTTGTTTAGGTTCATGAAAGTTTACAAAGAATACGCGAAAGAAAACTCGTTAACTTCATAGAATGGGGTCCGGCTAGCATTCAAGTTGCGCTATCAAGGAAGTCTCCATACATTAAAACCGCTCACAGGGTGAGACGTAATAATCTCTGCAATTTATTTAATTCTTTAAATGTTAATCATGATGTTTTATCGTTCATATACTTTTTATAATGTTTAGGTGAGTGGCCTAATGTTAGCAAGTTACACGGGAATTCGACATCTATTCTCCAAATGTTTGAGCCAATATTCTCTCTTGAGAAAGAGGCAAGCTTTTCTTGACAAGTACAAAAGTTTCCCCATGTTTGCAGTAAGTTATTTATGCTAATTTCTTTATTAAATAACTAGTTAATTTTTCTAAGAATTAATATATTATTCTTTGAACTGTTTGTAGGATCTTTCGGAATTCGATGAGGCTAAGGACTTGATTGATAGTTTGGTGGATGAATATAAGGCGTGTGAGTCTCCGGATTACATTAAATGGGGAGTGGAGGTATGAACCAAACCAAGTGTTTGAATCGCTTTTGACTTTGGCTCGTGGCTAATGACTTTGTGTGGTTGCAGGACCCGGATAATCTTCTGACAGATGACGGAAATGACTTGGGACTCATCGACCTGACTTACCAATTTGCATAACTCATGTTTCTAAGGCTTTGGTTTAACTTTATTTCTTAGTTTTCTACCTTTAAAGAGATTTTTGTCATGTTTGAGATGGGATCCCATTGTTGCTTAGGTGACTACTGTTTTCCATGACTAGTATTGATTTTTTTTAATAAATTTATATCTTTTATTGATCACACTTGCATTTTACTTGTAACACTTATTTTTAAAAAAACTTGATATCGAAATCTAGTGCGGAAATTAGTCTCCATCTTTTCAAATGTAAATCATATGAACATGATATTGTCACCTTCAAAATGCTAAAACTATATTATAACTCAATATGTAGTAGTTGCATACCAACATGTTAAATAAGTTTAACAAAAGCATATTAACACCCGACGAAGCGCATTTGTAACTTTATCCTGAGACCCTGTCACGAGAAAGACCATTCTCCCAAAAAAATACGTCACCGGCGTACATAAAGTGAGCCAAATTGGACCATTTCCCGTACACTGAATACCCCGTATTAAGCCAATCGCTTCTGCTTAATAATGCCCTAGAGTGCTTCCTTAGCGATGCTGAAAAAGGGATAACGGGTCCCCTGTCTTAGACCTCTAAAACATGAGAAGTCCTGTGTCGGGAACCGTTCAGGAGGACCGAGGCCTGTGAGGCGGCAAGCATTCTGGAGATCCATTTCCTCCGTTTAACGGGAACATTCATTTGCTCTAAAATAGTGTCTAAGAAATCCCAGCTGAGCAATTAGTAGGCTTTGTCTAGATTACTTTAAAGCGCATACCCTTACGATCAGCGTGTTTCATCCAGGAAGTTAACTTGTTAGCATATAGCGTGTCGTCCATGATACTTGTTTAATTGCCCCCTTTAACCGATTTACCAACACCTTCAACAGCACCCCAGTCCTTAATCTATGGATTTAGTGCCAAAAACGAGGACAAACAACCTGGGGCTATCGACAACTTATGATAAAACTTGTTAAAGAATTTACTAGTGTCTGATAAGAACGATCCCAGCACCTCTTAAGGGAGTGGAAACTAAAACCATCTGGTCCCAGGGCCCAGTTACTATCACATTCCCATACTGCCTGTTGTATTTCCAGCACCGAGAAAGACACCGTGAGACAAATCGTCTATGTATCAGATAAACTGGTAAGATTTGGACAGACCAGCCCTAGTCTTGACCTCACTGGTTCTTTAAACTTATCAAAGAAGAATTCACAGCCTTGTACATAACCAATGTGAAATCAAGTTGCATGATACTAAATGAGAAATGCTGAATGAGAAAATAATTTAACATGAATATGTAACCAAATGTCAAACAAGTTACATGATACCAAATGACAAATGAAATCTCAAATGTAGGTTTTTTTTAACGTTTAATATGCAGGCGTTTATTACTAATAAGTTCAAAACGAAAGTGTAACTTCGAGTGCATATGTACAAACTACAAAGCCACTTATTTGAGGCTAACCATAATAGATTATTAGAATAGACGAATGTTTCAAACAAAACCGTAGGCAGACGTCAATCAAACCAACCATTTAACCTTGAAACATTTTTAACCAAAAACAAAAACAACTCCTTGGGTTTACCAAGATCGTTTGCAACGTAAAAACCAGATTCATCGTCATAAGCATTTGCAACATACAGTTTGACATAAACACCCATAGCGTGCACAGATCCACCGTCAACGCTTCCATGAAACCCACCAAAACAGTCTCTCGGTCCAAATTCATAGCAGAACTCATCATACAAACTACGATCAGGCGTACACCTGCTGCGGGTCCTTCCAAAGGGTCCGTAAGTCCTTTTGTTGGTCCCAAATACAATTGATGCCAATCTACCCTCCTTGTAATCACCACTCACCGAAGTTAAAAACTCTCCACTGTCAAATTTCACCTGTGGTTTCAAGTTGAAACGTCAAGGATACAATCATAAAACATTATAACATGCATTGTAACCCGTTATTTCATTAGTGGACTGTTTTTCGTTTATTTCATTTATGCTTCATTTATTTAGTTGTCAGATCTTAGTACGTTAAACTGTTTAGTTTATGTTCGCTTAGATTTGAGCTCGTCTGGGGTTTTATTTCAAACTAGGCCGTAAACCACAGTTGGCTCATCGGTTAGTTTTAGCCATTGGTCAACAAACCTGATAAGTATGGATGAGACTGGATATTATTCTATAACCGCAACTAACGATTATTGTGCATGTGCAACCGTTCATATCCCTCAGGATGCGATGGTTCTCTCTAGTATTGAAGAAAAAATCTCACAGGGGTCGGGAAAGGATCGGTATCAAAATTTTATAAAGGTCGATCGGGATTTTAACATATGTATATATATACATATATATATATATACCTTTAATAAAAATTTTCACAGGGGTCACATGTCACACCCCGACCATGACGGAAACGTCGGGGCGCAACCGATTGTTCATCGCACACAACACTATTAAGTGACAATATTTAATCAACTCATTTAAATTCATAAAAACACAATGAGTCACATAACTTGTTCATACAATAACCGAATTCAAATCATAGTAAATAATATATTGTTCGTTTTACTAATATCCTAATAGTCTCGATAACGTTTTTTCTTCAAGTCCTCGAGTCAACCTAAAGTCAAACCTGTAACATTGCATAAATAGATTTTGTCAACACAAAGGTTGGTGAGCAATTTCATAGTTTTTTAACAATAGATATATAATATGAAATTCCACAACTTGTATACAAAACAATAAATAATAGCAACAATTTAGATAAATGAAATCGTTAATAAGAATACATTAACGACACATTTCTATAAGGGGATGCCAAATGTACTCGGATTTTGTATGAAATCGTTAGCAAGAATACATTAACGACACCTTTCTATAAGGGGATGCCAGATATACTCGGATTTTGTGAATCAACCATCCAAAAGCGGTAAACACATTAGCACTTAAGCATATAACACCAAATCGAGCATTTATTTAAGTAAAGTATACAATAAAGTTTGTGGTTTAAGACTCAAGTATAAATCATTTGGATTTGAATAAGTTTGCAATGTCACCCCCAAAATATAAAATAGTGAAAACGGGGGATGAAAGTACTCACGTTCAAGTAATAAACTTGAAAGATTTGATGATTTGGAGATTAACCGGAACGATGAGTTTAACGAACGAAGCCTAAAGGAGAAGAAGTCTTGTATTAGAAAAGTTGTCTCGGAAGTCTTTAAACGAAAATAAATGATAAGAAATGTAAACAATTTAAAGTTTAAGGTTTAAAATGTAAATATTTAAGAAATTATAATAATAGTCCTTTAAAATATGTAAGTTTGCTCAAAACCGGGTTAAAGTATCTAGCCCTTAATTTTACTCAACCTGTGTTAAGTAATAAGGTGGGTAAAAATGCAAGAAAGCAAGTCCCTTTATAATATAGATACTAAAACGGGTTTTAACGAGTGTTCGGGTCTTGGTGACTTGACCAAACCCAAAGTCAACTTTCCCAAAATAATAAATGTATGAGATAACTCAATAAATCTTAAAGAGACTTAACCAAGTATGTAGTTCTATTGTTTTAAAACTAATAACGTCCGATAAGCGAGTGTTTGGTTTAATCGGTCCAAACTTTGTTATAAGATCAAGTTGGATTCAACATTCCGAGTACTTTGTGAAAATAATTAAAATTAGTTTATAAAGTATTTTTAAAGAAATATATAAGCTTTAATGGTTAAAAACACACTTGTGTGTCTTAAGCGAGTAAACTTGGTTTGGTTCGGTTTGGTACGGTTTTTATCTTGGAATAAGGCCAAGAATGGTTACCACATGTCCAAACATCATAGAACTTGTAAAATAATTTATAAATAATAATACCAAAGTTTTACATACAAAAAGTCAACAACAAAGTCTTTAAACGAAAGTTCGGTTTCCGGTTCGGATCTTGTTTTGGGATAAGACCGAGGTTAGATTCTACAAACCCATAACCATGGAACTAATTAAAATGATTTTAGAAACTCAAATCTTACATAAAACATGTTTATACAACTATTTAAACAAACTAGTAAACAAGAGTTCGGCTTCCGGTTTGGAGCTATTTACGGAATAACCTAGGCTAGTCTCTACAAACCCATAACCATGGAACTCAAAATGTAAAATAGAACTAAGATGGGCAGAAGTTAAACAAGTATAACAAGTTTGATGGTTAGATGCGGAAAATATATACAATCAAGGACTACTACGAGTCCTCCATGTAGCTTTGTCTTATGGGCCGGACACTTAACCGACCGAGACCGGAGAAATGCCCAACGAAGGTACAAAGGGTGTTATTATATATATGTTGTATAACAATCTTCAAGGATAAATAAGTGTTAAAAAGTTGATTATAATGTAAGACTATGGTCAGTTTGACTTTGGAAAGTCAAACTGCCAAAAAAATATGAAGAACACCTTTGAATGCTTGAGAATTGGAAGAGAAAGAGATGAATGAGCAGGGATTAATGAAGGGGATAGGGGTGTATATATAGGGTGGGTTGAAAGGGTCAAGCATGGGGTGTGATGTCAAGGTTTGCATGCAAGAGGGGTCAAGACAAGTCACAAAACAACAAAAAAAAAAGATGGGGCTACTGGTCTGCTGCTGGTCTGCACGTCGGTTCGCGTCCGGAAGTTCGTTTTTGATGTATCTTGAGCGTTTTAAGTCCGTTTTCGAATCCGTAAAAGGGGTTTTTCAAATTAGACAAGCGGGAATGTTTTAGTAACATAAAATCCAATATTTTATATATTTGAAATGTTCGGGATATAAATCGGGTCGGTTTACAACATAAAAACAAATACAAAATAAATACAATTTGACCCGAAATCGAGGGATGTCACAGTATCCCCTACTTTAGGAAATTTCGTTCCGAAATTATGATGATGATGATGAGGCAAATAGATGTGGATATTTCTCTTTCATTGCGTCTTCTCGTTCCCATGTGAACTCTGCGCCACGCCATGATTCCCATCGAACGTTAACTAACTGGATGCGACTACGTTTGGTTTTCTTTTCGTTTCGGTCCACGATTTCGACAGGTCTTTCAACCATAATCATCGTTTCATCGACATGTATTTCGTCGAGAGGTATATGGAGATTATCTTCGGCTAAGCACTTTTTGAGATTCGAAACATGAAAAGTTAGATGAACACCGGTAAGCTCTTCCGGTAATTCGAGTCGATAAGCCACCTTTCCAACCCGTTCAAGAATTTTAAAAGGACCAACGAATCGAGGAGCTAGTTTTCCCTTCTTTCCAAAACGAACTACCCCCTTCCAAGGAGATACTTTGAGAAGGACAAGGTCGTCAACATTAAACTCGATAGGTTTCCGTCGTTTGTCGGCGTAACTCTTTTGACGACTTCTAGCGGCCAGAATATTTTTACGGATTTGATCAATACGGTCGGTGGTTTCTTGAACCAGTTCGGGACCAGTGATTTGAGCTTCACCGATCTCGTTCCAACAAATCAGGGAACGGCATTTACGACCGTGGAGGGCTTCGAAGGGAGCATGTCAATGCTAGAGTGGAAACTATTATTGTCAGAAAACTCAATAAAAGGGATGTGGGAATCCCAATTCCCACCAAAATCAAGAACACACGCTCGTAGCATATCCTCGAGTGTTTGAATCGTACGTTCGGATTGTCCGTCCGTTTGAGGATGATAAGCGGTGTTAAGATCAAGACGTGTTCCCAAGGTTTCTTGAAGAGATCGCAAAAAATGAGAAGTAAAACGAGCATCGCCGATCGGAAATGATAGTCAATGGTAAACCATGTTGGCACACAATTTCCCGAACATAGATTTGAGCAAGCTGCTCGACAGAATGCTTTTCGCGGATCAGAATGAAATGAGCAGATTTGGTTAAACGATCGATAATCACCCAAATGCTATCGTTTCATTTTCTGGTGTTGGGTAGTTTAGTGATAAAGTCCATAGCAATGTCTTCCCATTTCCAAACGGGAATCGGTGGTTGCTCGAGTAAACCAAAGGTCTTTGATGTTCGGCTTTGACTTTTGAGCAAGTAAGACATTTAGATACATACAAGGCTACGTCCTTTTTCATACCCGGCCACCAAAAGGTAGCACGAAGATCGAAGTACATCTTATCCGCACCGGGATGAACAGAATACCGCGACTTGTGAGCTTCGTCGAGTATATAAGTATGAAGGTCATCGCGATCGGGAACCCACAAACGATTGAGAAAGCACAAAAGACCATCGGGTTTGGTTTCAAGTTGAAGTTTGGCTCCACACGACATTTCATCGTACATGTTGCCTTTTTCAACGGAGGTACGTTGAGCTTGAAAGATACGAATTTGAAGATCGGTTTGAATAATGACGCTAAGGAGCAAAACGAATTTGACATTAACCTTTCGACTAAGGGCATCGGCGACAACATTTGCTTTACCGGGATGGTAGCGAATTTCGCAATCGTAGTCACTAAGTAATTCGACCCAACGTCGTTGTCTCATGTTGAGATCTTTTTGGTCAAAAATATGTTGAAGGCTTTTGTGATCGGTAAACACAACACATTTCGTACCGTAAAGGTAATGTCTCCAGATTTTGAGAGCGAAAACAACAGCACCCAGTTCGAGATCATGAGTCATGTAGTTCTTCTCGTTGACCTTTAGTTGCCTTGATGCATAAGCGATGACTTGACCTTGTTTCATGAGAACACAACCGAGACCTTGATGAGAAGCATCGCAAAATACAACAAAATCGTCGTTTCCATCGGGAAGAGTTAGAACGGGAGCATTGCAAAGCATGTCCTTGAGAGTGTGAAAGGCTTCTTCTTGTTTGGATCCCCAATCAAATGGTTTTCCTTTATGAGTTAGGGAGGTGAGGGATAAAGAGATCTTGGAAAAATTCCGAATGAAACGCCGATAGTATCCGGCCAAACCGAGGAATGATCGAATTTCCGTGGTAGTTGATGGAGTCTTCCAATCCTTAACGGCCTCAATTTTAGCGGGATCAACATGAATACCTTTGTCGTTTACGATATGTCCCAAAAATTGAACTTCTTCCAACCAAAATTCGCATTTGGAGAATTTGGCATAAAGTTGTTCTTGCCTTAAGAGTTCAAGAATGGAACGCAAGTGATGCTCATGCTCGGCTTTGTATTTAGAGAAGATGAGAATGTCATCAATAAAGACAATAACGAATTTATCTAGAAACGGTTTGCAAACGCGGTTCATGAGATCCATAAATACCGCTGGTGCATTGGTTAACCCGAAGGGCATGACCAAAAATTCGAAATGTCCATATCGAGTACGGAATGCGGTTTTTGGAATGTCTTCTTCGCGAACATGCAACTGATGATATCCCGATCGAAGATCGATTTTGGAGAAACACGTTGCACCTTGGAGTTGATCGAAGAGGTCATCGATTCATGGCAAAGGATAACGATTTTTGATAGTAAGTTTATTGAGTTCACGATAATCGATGCACATGCGAAACGAGCCATCTTTCTTTTTCACGAAGAGGATGGGAGCGCCCCAATGAGAGGAGCTTGGACGAATAAAGCCTTTGTCGGAATAATCTTTGAGTTGGTTTGATAACTCTTGCATTTCCGACGGGGCTAAACGGTAAGGAGCCTTGGCCACGGGTATTGCGCCGGGCACAAGATCGATTCGAAATTCAACAAAACGAATGGGTGGAAGACCGGTAACATCATCTGGAAAGACGTCGAGGAAATCACAAACAATGGAGATATCTTGGATTTTTCTTTCCTTGTGGTCTTTTACCACCGCTTAGGCTAGGAACGGAACATACTTTTGGCGTAAGTATTTTTGCGATTGAGAACACGACATGAGATTGAGCCTTTTAGGAAACATTTTGCCGTAGACCTTGAGAGTTTTACCGTTGACAAGCGAAATCCGAATGAATTTATCATAACAAACGACTTCAGCACAGTGCAAATATAACCAATCCATGCCTACTATGACATCGAAACTTCCCATTTGCATCGGAATTAGATCGATGGAGAATTTACGCTTACAAAGAGTGAGAGAACAATTACGAAGGACCGAGTTTATGGTGATAGAATTTCCATTGGCGACTTCGACATAAAAGGGTCGAGAAAGCTTAGTGCGAGGTACGGCAAGACTAGATTCAAACTTTAATGAAATAAAACTTCTATCGGCACCCGTATCAAATAATATAGAAGCCAAATGCTCGTTCACTAAAAACATACCGTTCACAACATCGTTTGCCACTTGAGCTTGATTAGCATTCATCATAAAAGCTCGTCCTTAGTTACCGGGATTTCCTTGAGGTGCATGAGGTGGTGGAGGAGGAGGTGCTTGGATGGCTTGCATGGGTTGGATGAGTGGTGCATTGAGTTGGGGAAGTTGAGGTTGGTAGGTTTGGACTTGGTAGGCTTGGGTTTGATAGTAGGGTATGGTTACGGTTTGGGCATGGTTTGCAAAAGTGAGTCGTGGGAAATTGTTGCGGAAATGATTTGGGTCACCACAGTTAAAGCAAGCTCGGGGTTGTTGAGGAGGGTTTTGTGGGTAAGGTGCAAAGCGGTTTTGCTTGTTTTGTGGAGTGGTTCTTGGTTGGTTGGGTTGAGTACGTTGTGCAGAACGACATGTGTTATTTAGATGGCCAAAACGGTTACAAATGGTGCAATGGCGACAAGGTAAGTGAGATGGGTGATGAAGTTGACAATTTTTGCATAGTGGAAAAGTACCGGTATAGGGTTTTCGATTTTGTGGGGGAGCTTGGGGTTGTTGTTGCGGTTGCGGTTGGGTAACGACATAGTTTCGGTGGTTTTGTTTGGGTTTCTTTTTGTTGTTGTGGCGGGAAGAGTTTGAGTAGTTGATGGCTTGAGGTGGTCGGTCAACTTTGGCTTGAGGTGCGGGTTCGGTTTTGTTTTTATCACTTTTCTTCTTGATGGTTAGGGTACCCGCCTTAACATGGTTCTCCGATAGCGCACCGGCTAGAGTAATTGCATCCTCAAGGTTCTCGGGTTTGCTATTCATGACTGAGTCTCGAATTAGTATGGGTAAACCCCCGATGTATTTGTCGATTTTACGTTCGAGCAGGGCAACCAAATGAGGTACAAGGGTGCTCAATTCATGAAAACGGAGCGAGTAAGCGGCATTATCACCACTTTCTTGTTTCAATTCCCAAAATTCGGCTTCAAGCTTTTGGAGCTCGTGTTTGGGACAAAACTTCTTCATCATAATTCCCTTAAGTTCGGTCCATCGAAGCGCCATGGCAATTTCTGCCCCTTGGAGATGCATAACACTACCCCACCATGTAAGAGCAGTTTCCTCAAACATGCTTGAAGCGAAATTAGTTTTCTTCGCTTCGGGGCATTCGCTGTGTCGAAACATACTCTCCATTTTCTCAAACCATTGCAACAAGGTAGTTGCATAGTTCGTGCCGACGAATTTGGTTGGGTTAGTACCGGTAAATTGTTTATAAGTATAGGATGCGGGTTTGGGTTCAACGGGTGCAACAACGGAAGGTGCAAGGGGAGGAGGTTGGGTAGCTTGAAGTTGGGTTAGTAGTTTGGGAATCATAGCGGCCATTTGCTTGACGAAGAAAGATGCCATACGCCGGTTGGAGTTCTTGCGTGGTTGACGTCGTAGTGGAGGCATTCTAAAAAAAAATTATAAAGAAAATAGAATGAGTTTGAAGTAATTGGAAATAATTATGAGGGTGTATAAAGATAAAATAAAATTTCAAGTTTTGATTGTGAATTCCTAAAGTTAGTGAGGATGAGATGTTAGTAAGAAAAAAAAAATTATTTATTTATTTATTTTTTAAGTTTGTACATAAACTAAATGATAAAATGTGTATAAGTATATGTTTCAAAGTTTTGGAGTTTAAAAATTGGGAGGTTTTGAAGTATAGAAATTTACATATAGTCGGGAAAGTCGTACATGAACCACCATGATTTGATATCCCGACAATAAAATTTGTATATAAATGTAATATATATATGGAGTCGAACATATGCACGTATCACCGCGTCTTTTATGTCGTTGACTCAAATTGTGATAATAACATATAATAAAACGGAGATACAACGAGATGTCAAAAACACTAGTCCACGTATCACCGTGGCTTTCACGTTTTCAACACCAAAATATGGAGGCAACCGGAACGCTTGCATTCGACTACTTAAAGTTGTCGTCTCATATAACGTAAGTCGTTTGGCCTAGAAAAGAACACTTAAACTCGACCTTCCCAGGTAAGTATATCACCTTCGAATCTTGGAATTTTTTTGTCAAAAGGCTGTTTCGAAGTGTTCAGTCCCTACGGTCATCACAACGAATATTATAGAGCCGATCTTTAAGGAGATTTTAAACAACGGAATCCAAGTTAAGCTTGTGATCCATAAAACATATTAACAAAAAAAACTAATGTTTTGCGTTTTAAGGTAAGGATACCTTAGAATACTATGAAAGTGTGTGTATGTGTACATTTATGATTTAAAATAAATAAGTGCAATAAACAATCAAGTAGGGTAAACACGTATAAGCATCACGTATAAGGACCCTAAAGTCTAAACTATACTAGGTCGTTACGTCTAACAACCTATCTTATAGTCGATGGGCTCTAATACCAATCTGTCACCCCCCGACCATGACGGAAACGTCGGGGCGTAACCGATTGTTCATCGCACACAACACTATTAAGTGACAATATTTAATCAACTCATTTAAATTCATAAAAACACAATGAGTCACATAACTTGTTCATACAATAACCGAATTCAAATCATAGTAAATAATATATTGTTCGTTTTGCTAATATCCAAATAGTCTCGATAACGTTTTTTCTTCAAGTCCTCGAGTCAACCTAAAATCAAACCTGTAACATTGCATAAATAGATTTTGTCAACACAAAGGTTGGTGAGCAATTTCATAGTTTTTGAACAATAGATATATAATATGAAATTCCACGACTTGTATACAAAACAATAAATAATAGCAACAATTTAGATAAATGAAATCGTTAATAAGAATACATTAACGACACCTTTCTATAAGGGGATGCCAAATGTACTCGGATTTTGTATGAAATCGTTAATAAGAATACATTAACGACACCTTTCTATAAGGGGATGCCAGATATACTCGGATTTTGTGAATCAACCATCCAAAAGCGGTAAACACATTAGCACTTAAGCATATAACACCAAATCGAGCATTTATTTAAGTAAAGTATACAATAAAATTTGTGGTTTAAGACTCAAGTATAAATCATTTGGATTTGAATAAGTTTGCAATGTCACCCCCAAAATATAAAATAGTGAAAACGGGGGATGAAAGTACTCACGTTCAAGTAATAAACTTGAAAGATTTGATGATTTGGAGATTAACCGGAACGATAAGTTTAACGAACGAAGCCTAAAGGAGAAGAAGTCTTGTATTAGAAAAGTTGTCTTGGAAGTCTTTAAACGAAAATAAATGATAAGAAATGTAAACAATTTAAAGTTTAAGGTTTAAAATGTAAATATTTAAGAAATTATAATAATAGTCCTTTAAAATATGTAAGTTTGCTCGAAACCGGGTTAAAGTATCTAGCCCTTAATTTTACTCAACCTGTGTTAAGTAATAAGGTGGGAAAAAATGCAAGAAAGCAAGTCCCTTTATAATATAGATACTAAAACGGGTTTTAACGAGTGTTCGGGTCTTGGTGACTTGACCAAACCCAAAGTCAACTTTCCCAAAATAATAAATGTATGAGATAACTCAATAAATCTTAAAGAGACTTAACCAAGTATGTAGTTCTATTGTTTTAAAACTAACAACGTCTGTTAAGCGAGTGTTTGGTTTAATCGGTCCAAACTTTGTTATAAGATCAAGTTGGATTCAACATTCCGAGTACTTTGTGAAAATAATTAAAATCAGTTTATAAATATTCTTAAAGAAATATATAAGCTTTAATGGTTAAAAACACAATTGTGTGTCTTAAACGAGTAAACTTGGTTTGGTTCGGTTTGGTACGGTTTTTATCTTGGAATAAGGCCAAGAATGGTTACCACATGTCCAAACATCATAGAACTTGTAAAATAATTTATAAATAATAATACCAAAGTTTTACATACAAAAAGTCAACAACAAAGTCTTTAAACGAAAGTTCGGTTTCCGGTTCGGATCTTGTTTCGGGATAAGACCGAGGTTAGATTCTACAAACCCATAACCATGGAACTAATTAAAATGATTTTAGAAACTCAAATCTTACATAAAACATGTTTATACAACTATTTAAACAAACTAGTAAACAAGAGTTCGGTTTCCGGTTTGGAGCTATTTACGGAATAACCTAGGCTAGTCTCTACAAACCCATAACCATGGAACTCAAAATGTAAAATAGAACTAAGATGGGCAGAAGTTAAACAAGTATAACAAGTTTGATGGTTAGATGCGGAAAATATATACAATCAAGGACTACTACGAGTCCTCCATGTAGCTTTGTCTTATGGGCCGGACAGTTAACCGACCGAGACCGGAGAAATCCCACCGAAGGTACAAAGGGTGTTATTATATATATGTTGTATAACAATCTTCAAGGATAAATAAGTGTTAACAAGTTGATTATAATGTAAGACTATGGTCAGTTTGACTTTGGAAAGTCAAACTGCCAAAAAAATATGAAGAACACCTTTGAATGCTTGAGAATTGGAAGAAAAAAAGATGAATGAGCAAGGATTAATGAATGGGATAGGGGTGTATATATAGAGTGGGTTGAAAGGGTCAAGCATGGGGTGTGATGTCAAGGTTTGCATGCAAGAGGGGTCAAGACAAGTCACAAAACAACAACAAAAAAAGATGGGGCTACTGGTCTGCTGTTGGTCTGCACGTCGGTTCGCGTCCGGAAGTTCTTTTTTGATGTATCTTGAGCGTTTTAAGTCTGTTTTCGAATCCGTAAAAGGGGTTTTTCAAATTAGACAAGGGAGAATGTTTTAGTAACATAAAATCCAATATTTTATATATTTGAAATGTTCGGGATATAAATCGGGTCGGTTTACAACATAAAAACAAATACAAAATAAATACAATTTGACCCGAAATCGAGGGATGTCACATCACACCTACCTTTGGTGTAGGTACGCCACTGAATAGGATTTAAACTACCAAGTTTGTATCCATCATAGTTTATCACATTCACGTTTATCGAAACCAAGTTTTACATCTTGTTCTTGTTTTACAAGTTCGTGTGTGTTTGTAATCATGGTGTCCAAAAAAGTTGTAACGAATCAGAAAGCATAAGATGATCTAATAAGTGCCGATAAACATTATGCGCATGTACACATTACTAACATAAAGAAGGTTTTGCTTACTGTTTTAAATTTCAAACCAGTTGGTTCACCATGGGTTTGTGAAGGAAAGATTTCGCCGTCTGTAGAACAAGTAGACTGGATGGAGTTGATGACATCTTGCTGATGAGAAATTAAAATTTCCTTAACTTTGGAATATCCTTTTTCGTCCCATGTTTGGCCTTTCATTTCTTTTGGACCTAGTTTCAACATTTTCACCAAAGGTTGAGGTTGATCGAGAAGATATATCTAACATAGTATATATATATACACATATAATCATATATGTATATTAAATACAGGCGTCCTTTCGTTTGCAACAGCTTCAAGAAACCGAACTGTCCTATATATATATATATATATATATATATATATATATATATATATATATATATATATATATATATTGAACGACTAATTTGGATCACTCACGGACCACTGAGTATCATCGTGCCACCAGTGGTACCACGCGATCATATCCACCACCAAGCCACCAAATCAGGAGGAAACTCCTATATGAATGCTCTTAAATCTATGATAACTAGAATAATGAGAATAATGAGAAGGGGTTTTCTACAGACACCCTACTTTTTGCTAAAACACCCATCAATACGCCCCGTATAACTCTATACGGGGCGTATTGGTTGCTTTTTCTAGAAAAAACCACCAATTTTGTCTTGTTATGTTTTTTGTCTTATTATCAGAAGGGGTGTATAGCCCTATACGCCGCCTCTGATATATATATTTTTTAATTTATTATTTGTAATTATTATTATTATTATTATTATTTATTGTTGTTATTAACATAACCGGGGTTTTAAACATCCGTTTGGATCGATCCAGCGGCATTAAGTTCGTTTTTACTTATATTATCATATCTCAAAGTTTCACGTTCTAAAATGTCGCTAGAATCGATCCAAACGGATGTTTAGAACTCCGGTTATGTTAAATTAAACGTTTAAGCGAGCTGGTACTGACCAGAATCTGAACAGCGAGTCGGAAGTCGGGTTTTTGTCAGTAGCCTTAAAATTTTTGTTACAAAAATAAAAGTCTTCTAGACCGAAAGTCGGTTCCGACCAGAAGCATGAGAAATTGACTAGTCAAAGATGTTTGACTTTAGCCTATAGTTCCCGAAAATGCGATTTTTAACCTTTTAAAGCGATTTTAAAAGTTTCTAAGGGACATTTGGCATAATTGAAAGTTATGAAATTATAAAATAAGTTAAATAGCAATAAATACAAGTTTTAAATAGTTCGAAAGATCTGAATTACGATCCTGAATCGGTTTAATGAATACAAATACGAAAAATCCGAGATGTTATAGCACCCTCCTCGGAATTATAACAGTAATAATAATAATAATAATAATAACAATAATAATAATAACAAATAATAAATTAAAAAAAATATATCAGAGGCGACGTATAGGGCTATACACCCATTCTGATAATAAGACAAAAAACATAATAAGACAAACTTTATGGTTTTTTCTAGAAAAACCAACCAATACGCCCCGTATAGGGCTATACGGGGCGTATTGGTGGGTGTTTTAGCAAAAAGTGGGGTGTCCCTAGCAGGATCCGAATGAGAACTATCTCGGATAGTATTTCCTATTCACCAACAAGGATATAATACCAATTAATATAATAACAGTTACAAAATATATCACATAAAATACGCAGGCAAAAACACGTTAGAGTTTTAGGACCACACTTAATTTAGGCCCCTAAGTCCAAAAAAAACATTATATATATATATTGATATATTATAATGGCTGTAAAGTAAACTTAAAGTAATGAATTGGTATTGTGGTATGCTTGGTTGTTATTGAAGTATAGGTTATGAATTCAAAACTATTAATAAGCAAATTTTTTTTCTTAACAATTGTCATGAAAAGACCCCAAAATCTTGTTTTGATTTTAGGCCTCCACATTCATTGAGCAGACCCTGTAAATATGCCACGCTAAGATGCCTCCACATAGTAGGAGGACGAACACGGAGACTGGATTTGAACTTAGAAAAGAGAGGTCGTGGCAATCCCTTGGTATAATTATCGGCATATTGGTAGTCGGCCAGCACCATATGCGGATTTAGAGGTGTAGAAGGTTGGGCCAAGTTCATCCATAATTTGTATTGTGATAAATAGTTCTTTTTTTAGGTAGCGTTTGGTATGCAGGAATGACTTTAGGAATGGAATGATTCATTACATGGGAATGAAAAAAGTGGTGTCCGGTTGCTCAATGGAATGGAATCATCCATTACACATGAAATCCCATTCCATCAAAACCATTCCTTCCCACCCCCTTCTTTTTTTTTTCATTTCATTCCTCCTTCACCCTACTTTATCAACAACACCACCACCTAACAACCACCACCACCACCAACTCCGCCGACACCACCACTGCCGCCACCACCATCGCCACCGCCACCATCATTTTCGTCGCCGGAGCTACCACCGTCACCATTGTAGGGGTTTTTGTTTTTTTGGTTAAAAAGTATTTTGAGATAGAAGTGTTTTTATTATTTCTACAATTTTTTTGGATACCAAACAATAAAATTTAATAATTAATTTCTTCCTATAGGTTAACCAAACAAGAAAAGGGAATGGTAATGATCCATTTCATTCTTTTGTCCATTCCATTTCTTCTTTCATTCCATTCTCCCTTCATTCCATTACCTCCAACCAAACATACCCTTAGTCTATATAAATGCCCACTCTCTCAAACTTCAAGTCCAAGGCCCAAACCAATTAAAATTTAATCATAATTGGTTAATTTTGAATTTCGAATGCATGGTGTCATCAAGAATCAACTCACGTTGGGCTGCCGCTCGCCCGCTACTAATCCGTATTGTGCCCCCTACAAAATTTTATATATCCACTCTGGCCGGCATATGAAGAACTTGAATGTAATCAACCTGAACCTTGTCCCATTTAAATGAATGTCAATTTTCATGTTCTTAGTTTGTTGATGTTGAACAAAGTTGTCGGATAAATAGACAGCGGAAAGATTGTCACAATAAAGGATCATTACTTGACGAGTGTGGACTGAAAGTCCACTATGTTGGCCATTCCGTAATATAGTTGGCCTATTTCGTGATATTTGGCCTCGGCACGGAATCTTGATATAATGGGTTGTCATTTGCAAGACCTATGAGACCAAGTTTGTGGGAAAAAAATACAATAACCCGAAGGGGGTCATCGAGAATCAGGACAACCACCCAAGTTCATATTAGAGTAGGATTAGGATGTGAACATATTGCACATGGATGGGGGTAATATGTATGTCGTGAGATGTTGTACCTTGAACATAGCGAAGCACGCGCTTGAGGAACTAAAAATGTGGTTCATGGGGTACATGTAGGAATAGACAAAGTTTTTATACCGCATAATCAAAGAATATAGTGATTGAAAAAATAATGAAAACTGAAATCGCATTAGACGACATAGATTAACGATCTGGGCATACCCAAGGCCTTTGGTCTAGTGGTATAGTGCCTTCCTTCTAGAGGTTGAGAGTTCAAATTATGTAAGTATAGGTGGATAGGAGTATTTAGGAGTAGATTAGTTTGTCGTTAAAAATATATAAAAAAAAAAGTTGGTTGTGACTTAATTGAAGCAAAAGTGAGAATCAGTTGTTAAATTAGCAGTACCGGTTCAACGATTAAGGTCCAAATTAAAATGAGATTTTATGGCACTTTCTTGATAATTGTAAAAAAAAAGTTTTGAAATCATGACCTGTTAGTAACAACTAAGTTTACCACCATACCGGTACATAATTTTGAGTATACTTTTCACATTATAATATAATCTATATAAAATGATTTTTTTTGTTTTTGGAATTTAGATGCCTTAATTAAATGTGAGCCTAATCAATTTCTTGATTTCGCCGGCTCAAGGACGGGCCTTGTAAATTGGTAAGCATATCGATATTGTTAGGTTGGGCACTAAGGTGTCAGATCGAGTGTAGTGGGCGTGACACCACCACCACCCACATTGGAGCCACCCGCCATAGGGACATTGATAGTAGTAACAGGATCAAATGGCCAGAATCAAATATTAAGAAATTGAAGAATATTGAGAAAAGGAAACTGACTTTTTATTCATATGCATAATAACATAGCATACAAGCTACAACACCATTTAAAGGAATGAAGACACAAACTAACTACCCACTACTCCAGATGGATGGTGGTGAGGAAACCACCCACTATCCTTTATCTTATCGACCACGTACATAAACAAACTAATAAACAACTAATACTAATAAAGAAATAAAACATTGTAAAGGTGCTATCTCAAGTATGTGAACCCACGTGCCATACGTGGTGAAGTGGCACACATCATTCCACCCCGCTTGAATCCACCTTGTTCTCAAGGTGAAGGTCGGTTTCATCCGTGGAGTCGATTATCATAAACAATTGTGGTTTTGCACATCTGTGATCCCACCGATATTTTTCATCACAATAATAACAAAAACCTTTAGCATGACGATCCTTTAATTTAGCACCCGAGAGTTGCCTTATCAGGATTGGTGCCGGAAGAGCTAGCAGAGGGGTGGGATTTGGACCTAAGAGGCCCAAAGTGTTGGTGGCAGTTATCGGGATCGGTGGTGAAGTGGCAACTTGGTTGTGGATTGCAACAATAGATGAATCTAAATTACCATGCTCAGCTAATTTTCTCCTCATCAAACGGGCCATGCCTATAGCTTCCGGTAGGGTTTTGGGTTTTTTAAGCTTAACTCATACCGGATTGGGTCCTTAAGTCCGGAGATGTAACTTCTGATTAAGTAGAATTTGGGCAAACCGTCAATGTGGTTGGACAACCGTTCGAATGCTTCGGTTTAAGCCACCACCAAAGTTGCTTGCTTCAAGAGTGAGACAGACTCAGATGGGTCATCAAACTCAGTTGGACCAAACCTTTGCAAAACAACCCACATGAGTTCATCCCAAGCTATTGGTCCTTTCAATTTGGTATACCATGTATACCATTGGAGAGTGATTCCCTCCAAGTGAAACTAGGCCAACGAAACATGTTGATCGGACGGAACTTTCGCGAACTCAAGTACTGCTTGCACAAGTACACCCATCCGATTGGATCGGTTCCGGTGAATTTAGGGAAAAATAGTTTGGTTTGGGATTGAGTTGTAACAGTAGGGGAGGCATGTTCGGGTGAGACGATCTAGCGAGTGTGACGGAGCGGTCAGTCTCAATGGCTTGCAGTCGGGTGATGATGTCAAAGAGGGCATCATGGCGATCCATTGTAGCTTGTTGTTGGGCTATGAAGCTCTCCATTTCTTGACGGAACTCGGCATTCGACTTGTTGCGTGTATTCATAGGATCGTTGTCTCTGATACCAGTTGATGGTATCAACAAGATCAAATGGCCAAAATCCAAGATTAAGAACTTGAAGAATATTGAGAAAAGGAACTGACTTTTAATTCATATGCATAATAATAAAACATATAAGCTAAACTAACTACCAACTACTCCACATGTTACTCTGACGGTTGACGCCATCCTCTCTTTCTCAACTCACATGTTCTCAAATCTTATGTGTGTATAAGGGGGTGTTTGGGTGAGCTTTTAAAACTTGCTTATTTACTATTTGTTTGTTGAAAAGCAAAAGATGTTTGGCAAAGCCAGGGGCGGATCTACAGTAGAAATGGGTGGTTCCCGGGAACCACCCGAGTTTCGAAATAATAGTGTATTTATATATAGAACATATTAGAGGAACCACCTTATATGCATTTAGAGTAATAGTCCAGCCGGTAAGGTGTTGATTTTGTAATCCACAGGTCGCAGGTTCGATTCCAGTTTGTAGTGTAATTATTTGAACTTCTTTTTTTATTAACTAACTCAGCCCAGAACACTTCTAAAAATTAGACTTGGTTTTCACATGGGAAGGCGCTCACATTAGGCTCATGAGTTACCATGTATCAAGAAATTACTTGTAAACTACTTTACATATAAGTTTCTAGCTTACCAAAACTTAAATACTATACTTTATCTTAGAATTTCAAGATGTTAGTTAACATAACGTCAACCCCTCGTCCTCGTTTAGCCAATCAGCCATTCTCCGGCAACCGCCTCCGCTTTTTCGGCCGACCAGACGACCAATACACACCTTCTGCCTTTCTGACTTCCTCCTATATTCCTGCCTTTTGCTCTTCCTCGAAGCTCGATTGTTCGAATCCTCCCACTTTGAAGACAAGTTTACATTCATATGTTAAATGTTAATTGTTGTTGACGTCTTGTTAATTGTTCTTGATTGTTGACTACTTAATTGTTAAGTTATTTGTTAAATTAGTTTTAATTTGTTAGATTGTTGGTTTTAATTTGTTAGTTTGTTAGTTTCTTAGTTTTTAATTTGTTAGTTTGTAATTGTTGATTTGTAGGTATTATGAAATATGAATATCAAGAGATATTTTCAATGACGGTGTCTCTTTTATTATTTTATCGTATTTTTATTATGTTACGAACTTTGCCCGAACTATCGAATCGACCCGAACCTCAAACCGACCCGGTATTTTTTATACTTGACTCTATGAAATTGAAGCACCTAAAAATAGTGCACTACCTGTAAAAAATTCCTGAATCCGCCACTGGGCAAAGCTCATCCAAAAGCTTTAAATTAGAGCTTTTCAAAAGTTGCTTTTACTTTTCAAAAAGCAAATCAGCAAAAAAACAAATATTTCCCCTTCCTAAACTTTGAAATTATATATTTTCTCAAACCATGCTTAAAGAGCATTGTACATTTTGCATTAAAAACTTGTATTTGAAGAAATATATAATTTCAAAGGTTTAGGATGGAAAAATATGTAAAAATCCCATTTCTAAGGGCATTTACATATTATCTAAAAGTTCACCCAAACACCCCGTAAATATATTCGGATTAAAAGAAAAAATACAGATTGCAATTGTCTAAATGGGATACATAGCTAACCCACACATAAAGCCCATTAATATTATTATTATTTGTTAAAATAGTGTTAGGGCTGGCTCCACAATTTATTGAAGCAACACAGACGAACGCAGAGAGAGAAAGAGTAGAGTTAGGAATGGAGTACGTTAGCCCTGAAGGTCTTCGATTAGATGGCCGTCGTCCCATGGAGGTACCAAATTTTGTTTATTATATCCATCCCATCCATCCTGTTTGATTTTATTTGAATATGATTTTGCTTTTATATTATCAGATGAGACAACTTCGAGCTGAACTTGGGGCTGTTTCCAGAGCTGACGGGTACCCTTTCTCTCTCTCTCTTTCTAACACTAAACTGTTGGTTGTTAATAATTTTGATGATGTAATAGGTCTGCTGTTTTTGAGATGGGCAACACCAAAGTCATTGCTGCCGTTTACGGTCCTCGAGAGGTACTTTCTTTTCTTTGCTACTTAATTCATGAAACCCAAAACTACAATATATTGTCTAACCGAAACGTATAATAAACTTAATAATTTAAGTCAGTTAATTAGATTGGGTAGTAATTGCACAGGACAGTAAATTGTTGACGGGCTGACATTGAACTGACTTTGTAATTTTAGTAAATTGTTAAGAATGAAATAAGTAAAAGATGGATTCTCGAGTAACGCCCTGCTTGCGGTGCGCCCATATAATGTATATATGTGTGAACCCTCGGGTGGACAAAAGTGAAATTGCACTAATTTTGACGTTATTTTACTAATCTCGTGAAAATAACGTTAAAAGTGGCGGAAGGTTAATCAGGCATCATGTGGTGGCGCTGATAGTCGAAAGACAAGGGTACACGCACCAATCGGCCGATGTCCCGGTGGTTGAGTGTTATGTGCCTTATGTCCAAGGCTTGATGCAAAACTACTATCGAGCCGGGGGTCTCACCGGAAGCAGCTTCTCTATTCCTTCAGGGTAGAGGTAAGGCTGTCTACATCTTACCCTCCTCAGACCCTACCATAGCTTTGCTATCGGTGGGATTTACTGAGTACGATGATGATGATGGATTCTCGAGTAATAAATGAGTCATAAAATAAGTTTTTGAAGAGAAAAATAAAAATAAAAATAAATTGAAAATCCGGTCTGATCACTCGGTCCTGTTCAACCGATTCACTGGTCCCTACCAGTACAGCTGGACGGTTCCATCCAAAATTTACAAATTTACTCATTTACATTTAAGCTACAGAATATGATGCTCATTTCTCTTGTAAGTTTTTACACATCAAATAATTTTTCTAACAAACAAACCCTAACTCGTTTAGAATAAACCCAAACCCGTGAATTCTGTGTTAGATTTATGTCGTGTCAGAAATTCAAACCCCTATTTCATGCACCCGTTCTTTTTAAATCTACGGTTATATAATCTCGTATCTTTCTTTTTCAGGTTCGAAATAGGAGCCAGCAGATTAATGATAAGGCACTGGTAAAAACCTACACTGCTTACCATTATTTATCTATATATTCGTGTTATTAATTTATCGGACCGCCTTACGTTAATAAAAACACATTTGGCAGATTAGGTGCGAGTACACAATGGCTAATTTCAGTACAGGAGACCGCATGAGAAAGCCCAAGGGTGACCGGTTTGTATCAAACCATGACGGTCTATAACTTTATTCGAACTATTTTACGGTTTTATGTTAACATCACATTTTATCATATGCAGACGATCCACTGAAATTTCATTGGTTATTCGGCAAACAATGGAAGCATGCATAATGACTCATCTAATGCCTCGTTCCCAAATTGACATTTTTGTCCAAGTTCTTCAAGCAGATGGCGGTAAGACTGGATACTAATAAATATTTAAACTGGTGATTATTATTTTTTATTATAATTATTATTTTGCATTTTTTGTTTGGTTAGGAACGAGGTCGGCTTGCATAAATGCTGCAACGTTAGCTCTTGCAGATGCTGGGATTCCGATGAACGATCTTGTTACTTCGTGTAGTGCTGGTTATCTTAATAGTACTCCTCTGCTCGGTAATGGCAAATCTGTCATGCGCATCTTTCTTGATGTGATGATTGTTTAACGAGTTTAATTTTAACAGATTTAAATTATGTGGAAGATAGTGCTGGTGGGCCCGATGTTACTGTAGGGATTCTACCCAAGTTAGACAAAGTGACTCTTCTTCAGGTGATATCATTCATATATACTCATTTTCAAATTTATGACATTTATACCCTTCCCTTACCATTAAACTTGCATATGCGAGTTTGAAGTGTAACTGGTATAAGTTAAAGTATGAAATTTTAAAATTGGTAAATATGAAAGTCATTTGAATGGGTAATGTTGATTTTTTGGTTGGGCAAATAGCTAAATATGATATTATGCTAATTTTCAGCGGTATATATGATATTTTGACTCTTTTTTATATCATAATTTATTTTATAAGTTAAAAATTTGAGCTTCTTTTTAATTAGTTTAATGTTTTGTTACTTTGTACCACATTATAAACCATTTTGTTTATTTTGTTGCTAGATGGATGCCAAGTTGCCAATGGATGTCTTTGAAAATGTCATGCAACTTGCAACCGAGGGCTGCAAAGCGGTGGCAAATTACATCAGAGAAGTAAGAAACTTGGTTCTTGTATATCAAACTTAACAGTTTTAACTTTCAAAAGAAGAAGAAGAAGAGGGGGGGGGGGGGTTGGTGGGCCCGTTTGTTTTCTCTACCAGGTTCTCATGATCACCGAAAGAAAAGGTTGTAATGATGTTTGACAATGATTTGCAGGTTTTGACAGAAAACACAAAGCAACTAGAAAATCGCAAAGGTGAAGTTAAGTGAAGTCACAAATGTTCTTTTTTTCATATTTTTTTAAGTAAGCTTAGAATACTAGTAAGATTAAATTTTCTGGGAATATTTCTGTTGATGAATCCCGTCAATGGAAGTTCTCGTTCATGATCACCTGCCTCTTGGGCATTAAACTTTCCAGGGGAAAATGTACAATTACAAACATGGTTTCAAGTCTGATGGTTAATCTAAATCTTTTGTGTTTTTTAAAAACCGTTTTATTTCGTTACAACCTAAATGGAATTTGCCTTATCTTTCATATCCTTGTTTCTTTGGGTAGCGGGCCAAAATAGATAGTTTATAAATAAAAGTTAGCAGGTGTAATGCTAAAATGTGTTGAGTGACTTGTATACGTTTTGTTAGTTTTATTATTTAATTTTTATCATTTGGCTCTAAATTATAACCGAAATCCAAGTTATCGTAATTAGATTGATCACTGAACCAGCTTCCTTACCGGTACTTGTTGGACTGGCAACAAGCTTTCAAATAGTGTATGAAACTAGAATTGCAAGAAGCAGGTTGGACTTGGCTCGAGAGCAGTTCAACTAGTCCTAATGGCATACTTGTGGTTGACTCTAAAAGGATTTAAGATCAGCTTGAAGTCGAACATACTTATAAAAGATCATACTCAATAACACACTCATTTTATATATAAATAAACATTATGCATTATTCAAGGGTAACATTCAAGATCCCAACTTAAACCTACTAAAAACTTGACCTTCTACCTTAAAAAAACTTAAAATGATCTTAATCTAGACAAGAATAAAAGATTTAAACTTTTATGGACATCTCAACTTAAAAACAAAGACCCTCGACACAAAAACTTGAAGGCACAGCGATAATCTCTGAACGACCTGTCCATTCTTCACCGGGCTTCAAAGTAACCGGTTTCTCGATCACAGCGCCGTTAACACAAACCATATGCCTGTACTCATCTTCTCCCCAGTCTGCCCTTGACTTTGGCTTTTTCTCCCATGGGTTCCACACCACTACACATAACAAGTCAATAAACCGTAAAATTCAACAGCGAATCAACATTTGACTTTTCAAGTCAAACACAAATTATTCTTACCGACATCTGGTAGCCCTTCCTTTCTTAGCACATACGTACGCTTCCTTTCGTGATCGAGAACCGCAACACAATTCGGAGAACTAATGTACACACGCTCAATCTGAAAATAAGCAACGAGTATTAACATTATAACAATTTGGATATTTGAGTCAAGAATTATAATGGGATATCTATAACATTTTAGATTTACCTCAGCTTCAAAGGTTATAGCATCTCCTTGTTCGGTAAACCGCTCTTTGTGACAAAGGTTGTCCAAGTAGTCCATTGTTTCTAGCCCTTCAACCCTCACTTCACTACAATCAAGACCAAATCAAAGTCAAAGTCAAAGTCAAAGTCAAAGTTGAAAACTATGACTCAAAAAGCTAAGTACTTTGTGTATAATACCTAATGTCAGAGACTGACAAATAAGAGTGATAAGCGAACGAGAAACTAAAAGGCTTCCCGTGTATGTTCCTGACACGTGATATCAAGGCAAGGTTTCCATCCGGTCCAAGGCAGACTCGAAGACGAAGCTCAAAACTGAAAAACAAAACATAAAAGATTTCAGTCAAGACACTTGCGACATAAAAACTGAAGTTCTAGTTCATTTATATTATCAAAACGGTTATAAAGATTGAGGTTAAAGTAGAACCTGTGAGGCCAACATTTGAGATCTTCGTCAGTTGGTTTTAGCAGCAAATCAACAAACGATTTCCCACTTGAATCTTTAGCAGGGAGCGATGGAGGGTTTTCATCAACGGTCCAGATTTTGTTTCTTGCAAACCCATGTTGTTCAAGTGAACCACAGCTACCAAACTGTATAATAAGTTACATGTGATTATTACTTTAAGCTTAAAGCATATGGATAGTGACAAGATTTATAGAACTACCTGTGGAAAACAGACTGTAATACCTCCTCGGGTTGCTTTCGGACCCTTACCATTTACCTGAAAATAATTATATATCAAATTTGATCACTTTGATCATAAATAATCAAAAGATCAAATCTTTATCGGGTTTTTTCAACAATCACCAAACTTGTTACAACAAATTACATAATTCTTTAAAAATGATAACTTTGACCATAAATAGTCAAAGATCATGGTCAAATATCAGTTTCTGACTAATTTTCAAAACTATTTACTGCAACTTTAGATCCACATCCAAACACCCCTAAACGACTCGCATTCTTGATCGATTTACTTATTATCTAAAAATAGTAAGAAATAAATCAAGATCATGCAAATACGTTACAAGAAAACACTACTACAAATATCGATGCGCATCCACGCTCCCTTAAACGACCCACACGCTTGATCTATTTACTTATAATAAAGATCAAATTGAAAATCTAAAAATGGAAAAAAATAATCAAAAATCATGAAAACATAACAAAGAAAACAAAATTTGGGAGGGAACCATACCTTATGACTAGCAAACAGTAGTTCTTCGCCTCGCTCATTTCGCCACGAAACAACCTGTCCTCCATGCAAGCTGACCTGGCAAAACAAAATTAAATTAAGGATCAAACTAAAGGCAAAATCTTGAATTAATAAGAAACAGGATTTATAAACAAGATCAAACCTTAGCCGATGCACCCTGCGAATTCCGAAGCACGATTTGACCGATTCCGTTCAAATCTTTAACCCTTTCGGTTGCAATCTTGGAATCCCATACAGCTGCAGGATGCCCCATTCTTCTTATCTCTTCACAAATCTCTTAACCTTCTCTTAATGACCCTTTTATAAACCCTAATCTTGCATCTTTCGCGTGATAAAAGTCGACATTTTTCACGAGGCGGTGACACGTGTCATTGATGTTGAACAACTAATCTTATCATCTTTCTTGTGAAGAAAATGCATGTGCACCCTTGATAAACTTATGAACAATCTTTAAAACCCTCAACTAAACCCTCATTTTATGATATAAACTTGCTTTCCAGAACTGGAAGGTGGTATTAATGGGTGATCTGATGATGATATCCTACCAAAACATCAAGAAAACAGTTAAAGCACACAGCTTTACCTTAAATGCAACTGGAATCTTGCTTTAATGAACAAAATAACAATTTTTTGGACTGAAAACATGAAAATTTTTAAAACCCACATTACAAATCAAGAACTTTAAAAAACCCTATAAGCATTTATCCAAATTCCACCAAAATGACCAAATCTTGAAGCTAAAATACAAAAAACAAAATACCCATCAAGATAATCTTTTTCTTTCTAAAAATGGTAAATTGCAGCTAATAATGAATGAGCATTGGAAATTAAGCAACACCCATTTGAGGAAACAACAACTCACAGTCAAAGATATGATAATGAATTTGAAAACAGAGAGAAATTAAGAGAAGAGTACACTCACAGTGTTTGGTGGGGGGTGTAAAGATGAAAACTGCTGCAAATTTATTAAAGTTTGGTGCTTTTTTAACTTCTGGGTTTCTAAATTGAATAAAATCAAGACTTGAAAAGACCAAAAGTTTGAAAATTTCAGAGATTTGTATATAATTTTTTGTATTTGAGTTTTGTGAGGGGCCTGAATGTGTACAATTTGAAAAGGAAAACAGGACCATGAAGCTGGCAGTGATATTGCAAAATGACTAAGGGACCCAACCCAGATGTGGGTTAATTTTCTAAGTGGTAAATATGGTGGTTTTACCTATTTACCGAACTAAATATTATATATTAATAATAGATAACTCAACTTATCAAATCCCCACATGTGGCATTCTGGTAGGTAGGGATGGGCGAAATCGGTATTGGTATCGATTGGTACTTGTACCGGTATCGAAATCGGTACTGATTTGGTACCATCGGTACCGATTCGGTACCAAAGTTTTGAGTTTTCGGGGTCGGTACCGGTACGGTATGGTACCGGTATTTCCCGAAATTTACCTTAAATACCGGTACCGTCCCGGTATCGTACTGGTACCGGTACCGGTACCGAACCGATACCGAACTGAACATTTCGGTACCGGTACCAAAATTTTGCGATTTTCGGGATCGGGATTTTCGGTACCGGTACGGTACCGAGCTCATCCCTACTGGTAGGAGGCTTGGGCGGTTCTCCAGTGGATACCCAAGTTCGATCCCACTTGGATCACTTTTGGTGGATTTGGCAATGAAAGATTTGAGCGAGGCCTTGCAAGGTTGTCAGGTTGAATCCCGAGCCAACCTAGATTTTCGTCCCTCAGTGTGCTACATCAGAGAGTTTTGCTTTTATGGTGTCAAACGACTGTCAAGTGACAGTCAACGGTTTGGTTTTTGGGAAAACACCCAAGCCAAACTTTGAAAGTCAATATGGGCCCAGTTAAAGCAATATAGTCTGCCTAGAGTGAGGCAATAGGACACTCTAAAACTGGGAAGTGCAATGACCTAACACACGAAAACATCGTCATATAAAAAAAAGGTAATTCAACTTATCTTTTTTCTCTAGTAGTTATTTAATAATATTTTAAAAAATTACACCAATAACTAAAGCGACCACACACGTTTAATTAAAAGTCGACTAACATCGTAATAACTTTTAAAAAAATTCTGTAAATTATATTAGATTTACATAGCGTATTATTATTATTATGTTATTTACACATAAAAGAATAAAAGTAATATGTATTTTAGAAAAGATTATAAAGAGATTTTTTAAAGGGGAGATCGTATTTAAATTAGCTCCCGAGAAATACAATGTCAATGGTTTTGTAAATTTCTTAACACACAATTTTCAGTGTAGTTCAATCTTCGTAAAACAAACAGGTTAGGGGTCCGACTCACAAACCAAACCTGTTCTACTGGATTGTCAAACGATCAAAGTTTACATTAATTTTTATGAGAATCCTATGTTGCCAATGACTATGTTCGTCTTCTCTTTATGCTCTTACACATGTTAACGGAGAACCTATCTATCTTCGTCACACTACATGTGCCAAAAGTTGTATTTGTACAAATTATTATTTTATACAAAAGATTTCATTTAAGTAAATACAAGAAGGAAAATAAAATGAATTAAATGTACAAACAAAGACGATGTATGTATGTATGTATGTATAAAATTAAGATAAATAAACAGACTAAAAATACAAATATAAATAAAATTAATAAAGAGATACTCAAAAAAGCCATTAAATGTGAACTAGAATAATAGAGACAAAAGTAAAAAAAGTAATTGTTTTTTTCCTACAATATTTTTTTTTTTGTTTTTCGGTTCTTTTGTATATGATGTTCAAGTTTTATAATTGTAATGAGCAAGGTATTGTCGAAACAGAAGACAAGCGAGCAATAAGTTGCGTTGCTTCCCTTTTTTGAATTGCAAAATTCGATTTTTTAAAAACCATATTCGCTGATCTTGAAGTCATAACATTACTATACAATAAATGTCTCAAAAATAAATTTTAATTACCAACTAGAAAAAACTAGTTACTTCTTTTCTAAATAGCATATAATTATTAACTAGTGAATATATAAATAAATAATTTGGTTTTGGTTGTATAATAATTAGTTTATTTAGAAATAACGAATGTTTTAAAAGCTGGTTTTTTAATCGTATCTGATTAGGCTTAAAAATGGTTAAACCGGTTGTACCGAAAAGTTCACCGATTTGACTAGTTAGCCCTATAATTCCATCGACTCCAAGTTAATACAAATGTGCATGATTTCATAATAAAAAAATATCAAAAAAATAATCGAAAAGCTACTTATGACAATGTTGAGAACCATTTGATTCGATGGTAAATTGATCAAAGGCCGTGAGGTTAAACTTAAAATTCGGAGGTAAACGGTTCATGAATGAGCCGCTAAAAATCTATATATAGTCTAAGTCTAAACTCAAAATTTTACCTTGAGCTTAAACCTGTACAACTGTATAAACTGGTATTGCTGGTGATTCTGACGACTTAAACTATAAAGCGTTCGCCCAATTTATCTGGTTAAAAAGCACCAGGCTAGTAAACGATAACCAACATAAAATGGTTTTTGAAACATTCAAATAACACAAATTTGTAACAGGTACATAATGTAATATATGATTTACTGTATCTGAAATGGTTATTTTATTTATTCTAATAATTTATTTGGAAACAATCCGAATCAAAACCATAAATGAAGAGAATCCAAAGAAATATGGAATCTTCTGGGGCAGATTGTTGCACGTGGGGTCCTCTAGTATGGTTCGAGGTTCTTTTGTGTCATCAAATTTTATGTGGATATGCCATATGTATTTGATAACACCAAGGAACAGTGTTTTTTTTTGGCATGTGATGCAATAAACAATGTTAAAAATAAATTCGTCGCTATAGCTAGAAGTTACACGAATATTAACTACGTATTAACTTTAGGTCGTGGTTTCTTGAATCGTCTGTTAAAATTTTCATTATAGATAGTGTGTCACATATTATGAATTATTAATAAAATATAAATTTTGCTGATAAATATAAATTGATTTCATGAACATGTGATACAGTAAACAATGTTAAAAAGAATTCCGTTACTAATTTACCACGGCTAGAAGTTACACGAGTATTGCATAGCTAGAAGTTACACAAGTATTGTGTGGCTACATTTGAAAGACAAACCGTTTCTAGTTGATTCACAAGATTAATTGTGCGAGTGGTGCTTTGCAACACCACCAACTTATCAAAATATTAGAGCACGACTAATCTCACTTCATGGACACATGTTTTCAAGACACATGACGAAAGTGTGTGTACCCTATTTGTTGTTAGAAAGGGACGAGTCTTTTGGCCTTTTTTAAAGAATTTTAAAGCCGCATCTCGAAACCTTATTGCCTCTTAATGTTTTTATCACTTCACTAAACAAAGATAGCAAGTTAGCCAGTGAATGGTAGTCGAACGTACGTACGTACTGCTACAGTGTTAGATGAACTATTAATGTAATTGGTTTAAACGTATGGTCACAGTTAGAACAATATAAAATTAATAAAATAAAATAACAAAAGATTACAAAGTAATTAACCAAGTAGTGATTACATCAAAACAGAAGACACACGGGCAACAAGCTGCGCCGCTACCTCTCTTTTAACAATATTGAAACAATGACTTTGTTTACCGTTTATGTTATTATATCATGTAACCTTTTATTCTCTGGTAACTTACAGCGTCAATTTTATTTACATCATTCTGAGTCATACAAGGACCAAGTTACACCCATGATCCATCATTATACCTGGCATCAGACTAGCACACAGTGGTTGTTGGTGGCAGCAACACCATAAAAGACATGACTCATCATCACATATTCTCACACGCCCAAAGATTTAATTAATATTAGAAATCACACAATTCAATTTCTAGAACACAAAACAAATAATGAACAAGTTATATTAGGGTTAATTTAATTCAAGCATAAAGATAAGAAATCTTTCACATTTCAATCTGTAAATTCAATTACTGTTTTATAAAAGTACAATTTTGATAACCACATTTACCATATTAATAGTTTATAAACAACTACAAGAACAAATATGTGTTGTGTCAACCCACCCTAAACCATACTAATAGCTACGTTTTTAAATCTAAACGTATAACTTGAGTTCCCTTTATTTAGTCACAACATATAGTTTTATAATGATTTTCTCACTCGTTTTCCCTTGTAAGAGCGGGAATGACTATTCGTGCATACGTGTGTATACACGCACATTCGTATGTATGATAATCATTTTTGTATTTCCTTTTTTTTTAACATTTATTAAATATAAGAAAGAAAAAAGGTGTGAGATGCGCACACAATATATATCTAAGCACACAATATCTAAGGTGGTGGTGTTTTGTTGATTTCTGACGTCATATACATTCCTCGTATTATCTATCCTTTTGTACAAGGTATCCAGCAGTGTTTTTGTCTTAATCTGTTGCTTCTCTCTCTTGCAAATAATGACACTTCTCGTTATCATGACATTTTATTTCAGAACTATGAACAAACTTTGTTCATATGTGCCAAATTTTAAATATTCAATATCTTTTATAAAAACATCTTGAGAATAGAGTCATGTGTTCAAATAACCATTCATACAATTCACATAAGCTTGCATCTAATAAAAAGATTGAGTGAGTGAAAAGTATGAGATAACCGTTACAAACCTTTAACGAATATCTATAGCTTCGATGAACAATGTAGCATTTGTATTGTCGACAAAGTGTCACATCCATCTTTAGCCGCTCACTGCGATGTATTGTTATGATGCTGTGGTACATATGTTATGGTAAACCTAGATTTACTTTTGTGAATATGAGAAGCTTATTAAGATTTATGCTTTTCAAGAAAAGAAGAGTAGAATTTTCATCAAGTTGAAGAACGAGGATCACTAAATTTGTCTTTAGAAGAACTCTAACCAGATTGTAGCAACATAAACAAGCCAGCTGGCATGGTTCATGGTCCCATTTATGGTTTGGTTATTTAACCATTAAGCTCGAATCTTAAACAGTCATGATTTTTGATATATATATTGGGTAAGGGTCCTAAGAGAACACTTTGCAAATTGAGAACTTTGAGAATTTTTTTTTCTGTGTTTTTTTTTATGAAACCGGAATGAAATATAAGAATTTGGTTTTTTTACTTTTTTTATTTTTTTTGTTTTTTTGTTTTATGATTTTTTTTTATTTTTGGGTTTTTTGTGGTCCAAGATGGTTCTCAATTCCCAAAACGTTCTCACATGATCCTGATCCTATATATATATATATATATATATATATACGGTGAGGATCCTAAGAGAAATTTTTGAAATTGAAAACTATTTGGGGAAAAAAATCCCCTTAAAAAAATTATAAAATGAAAAAACGAAAATTTAAGAAAGTAAAAAAAAAAAAACCAAAAAAAAATATTTTTCATCCCGATTTTATTAAAAAAAAAACATAATTATACACATATGTATATTTTATTTAATCTTCATTTACATAATGTACATTATTGTTTATCTTAATTGTACATATGTGTATAAAGAATACCATGTATAAGATTAAAAAGAATAAGTATTACATATATATGTATAATTTTGCCAAACTGATATTTTTTTTAATTTTTTAGATTTATTTTATGAAACCAGGATGAAAGATAATTTTTTTGGTTTTTTTACTTTTTTATTTTCGCGTTTTTTTATGTTTTATAAATTTTTTTATTTTTTTTAAAAGAGTTTTTTGTCCAAAATAGTTCTCAAAGTTCCCAATTTCAAAATGGTTCTTACATGATCCCAATCCTATACACACACACACAAACATACACACACACATATATATAAGTATCATTACAGAACTCTTAAATTATTTAAGAACTTTAAGAAACACTTAATGATTAACATTGTTTATATATTTTTTTTATGTTAATATTATCTGAGTGCAATTTTATCACTTTTTATATCTATATTTACTATTACAATTGTGAAAATTAGTTTTTACGCATATCTATGTTTTTTACACATGTAAATTTGTTATTAAATAATTCTATACATGTGTAAGCTTGTGATTTACATATGTAATCAAATATTTATTTTAAAAATATGATAAAACAACTCTCTAAGAATAATAATATATTTATAATTTCAAATAAATACTTGGTTGTTAAGAGCTTTCAAAGTTCTTAAATTTTTTGGAGTTCTATAATGAAACTAACTCTATATATATGAGTATCATTACTATATATATATATATATATATATATATATATATATATTGGCGGGATGAAATGAAAACTTCTCTTAAAGAGAAATCTTAAAAACTTCTAAAAAATTATTTTTAACATTTTTATAAAAAAAAATTGTAGTTTTTTTTCACATTATTTTTATATGTTGATATTGTTTAAAAAAACAAAAAACCTCGTCGGTGTAGTGCACATGTGTAATAGTGTGCACTACATATATGCAAGAGTGTTGTATTGCATAGAATACAACACTATTGCACATATTTGATACACACTATTGTATATATGTAATATAAAACTAATGCACACATCGAATACACATTAGTGCGTATGTGTAATACAACACTAATTCACATGTGCGCAACATCGACTTTTATTTATGTTTTTATATTTTTTGGATATAATACAACACTACTACACATATACACTACATAAATATTGAATATATACAATTAAACATTACTGAACATAAAAATACACAATATTACACGTGTAATAAAACAGTATGTATCGTAATACGTATGTGCATTACAAGTCTTTTTTATTTTTTTTCCCAGTGAAGAGTAATAAAATATAAGAAGAATGGAAATTTGAAAATATTTTTTTATTTTTAATTAAAAATAATTTTTAGGAGTTTTTAAGTTTTTTTTTCTCTAAGAATGTATATGTGTTTGTCTGTGTGTGTTCAAACAACTTGATCTACACTGTCAAACTAGTTGGCCCGGCGTGTCACACCCAAACCTAATGACGGAACATGCCGTAGCGCGACAATATTTTTATCATAGCTCAAAAGACACTAAATAATTATAGTGACAATAACTAATTAACTTATTAATATCAAAGTACACATGACTTAACAAGAAAACAAAACCACAATACATCAACTCAAAACCAAACATTGTTCTTTATTCTTTTATTCAAAACCTAAGGTCCAATTAAGCTTTCATACTTTCACTTTATTCATCCCATGTAGCTACTTGCGATATGCTTAAAAATATATATAGTTTGTTAACATAAAATTAGGCAAGTAATCACAAGTTTGAGATATATAATAATAATAATAATAATAATAATAATAAAATGACAATTCCTTTGCAATATCGTGCATTACTTCAACTAGCATAACATTTAAATAAAAGTTGTCTTTTCACCCGAATCACATAGATATCTACATACTCTAACGACGCACGATCATACTATGAGGATGAGGATGAGGATGAGATACCAACCAACTATTAAATTGTAGACACAAAATCAAGTAACATTTAACACCAATCGAGCAATAATCATAACTTTGCAAATAAATGAATTTAGTTTGATAATATACTTGAATAAATAAATAAAAACTTGGGTTTTGTGTACGCATAAAGTCCCCAAAATAAAAATAGAAAATGGGGAGTGTGATTACTCACTTGAAATATAGAACTTAACGAGATGGAGACTTAAGCGAGTTGGTTAGTTTAGTGAGGATTCCTGACTATTTGGCCTAAAATTGAATGCATGAACAAAATAAATAACCTAAAGAGATTAAATGAATAAACATGACATAACGGATTTAGGATCGATAGGGTTTTAAGTAAAACAAAAATGTAACTAACATATTATTAGTTAATCATTATTATTATATTAAAATATAAGATGATAATATATATTTATAGGAAAGTTAAACGAAAATTTATTTTGAACAATTAATATAGTTTAGTTCGTAAGTGACTCGCATCTTATTTTAGGTTTATTATTATTATTATTAGTTAAAGAAAAATATTATTTAATAATAGGGAAAATAAATAAAAAGGAAAAAAAAGCGAATCAGGTCCACAGGGTTTGAACCCCGCCGTGGTCGATTCCGATTTTTTTAAACAACACGCATGGCTGGTGCTGTAACTTGTGAATGAAAATGGTTCATAAAATGCTTATATAGATTCTAGAACTAAATCCCAAATTCCAAAGATAAACCCTAGTATGATCAATTCAAAATTAAAACCTGAATGTCCTCTATCAATCGAAATTGACAAAGGGCTTTTGTTAATCATCAAAAACTGACCTAAAATATCTTAATTACCAGGAATGAAACCAAAATGAAGGTGGATGGGGAACTAGGTTTTTCGGCCTAGGACGTGGATTAAAGGTGGTTCTGGTCTGCCTTAAGGTGTCAATTGGTATGGGGTTTTGATTTGTGACATCGTAAGGAGGATGTAGAGCAATTTAATCGAAGAATTGGTGGGCATTTATAGGGTTTTGAGGTCAGATTGCCCGTATCTTTATGTTAACGAAATTGATTGCATTAGTTGCCAACTGCTTGTTTTTACCGTAGATCCTTAGCGTGAAAGTTAAGGATCAACTGATTGAACCAAATCCCGGATTTCACGGGTCAATTTGAAGTGAAACAAGGGAAGAGGTGTGTCAATGGTTGATGACCGTTGTTCGAGTCATGCAAAAACTTAATTAACCTAAGTAGCTAGGGTAAGCCAGGTATCGTATCCACGAGTAGTATGTGGTTAGTGTAACATGTAATCAATGTTTATAATTATGAAGTAGCTATTAAGAGTGTTGATCACACTAGAAATTGTCACACCCCAACCTACGGCGGAATATGCCGGGGTGCGACATAATTGTATCATAGCTCAAAAGACACTAAAGTAAATACACGTGTCAATATCTAAATTATTCATTTCATATTATTCAAGTACGCAAAAGCACAAACATTGTTTCATGGAAATAAACATTACAATTAAATAAAAAGAAATAAATAAGTCTTTAATTCAACATGCAACCTAAGGTTAACTATTCCTTAGCTTGTTTCTTCATCCCAAAAAGCTACCTGCGCAATGCGGGAAAATACATAGTTTGTCAACATAAAGTTGAGCAAGTAATCACGGTTTTTGAATACATATAATATCAAAATGACAATTCCTTATGATAATATGAAATACTAAAACTAGCATAACAATAACATAACAATAATATAAAAGTTGTCTTTTCACTCGAATCCCATAGATAACGAGCTACTCCGACGGCGTATGATCATACTAATGAGGATGAGATACCAACCACAAAAATATAAATTAAACACATAGTCACCTTTGCACGTATAACTAATTGAGCAATATCATATTACACAAATAGTGGAATTGTAGTGAAAATGGTTAACGCATAACGCCCCTAAAATATAAAACGGTAAAAAGGGGGATGTGGATTACTTACCTTTAGTGAGTGGATTAGTGAGGATGAGATAATAATAAAAGAAAATGAGGATGAACACGTTCAAGCCTTCGAGGTACGTCAGCAAAGATGCCCTAATTGTTAACGATAGTATAATTAATAAATGAGGAAACGAATTAATAAGACATAACGATTTGATTTTGATGGAATATTATTAGTCTCGACGTCATTATTGTGATTTAATTGGTTTGAGATATTTGGGAGTCGTGGTTGTGTTATTGTAATTAAGATTATTATTATTATTATTGTTATTATTATTAGTGTTAATATTATTATTTGGTAAACGATTTATCCATATTAATATTTTCAAGTAAATGAATTTTTTATAACTAACCGATATTAATTAAGTATTAATATATATATATATATATATATATATGTAAATGAAACATTAATATTAATTAAAATATATATGTCATGGGAGAATTATTCGGAAGTTTAAGCTAGATCAATTTAGGTAAAAAAGAACATTTATTTGTTTCATATTATTCATGTATGCGTAAGTATATGTTAATTATTTATTTATGTGTGTATATATATATATAATATGTATGTTTATGTATATATGTATACATACTTGTAGGTAGGATGAATCCATGGCCAAAATAATACTTATTGGGTTCGGTTTCATTAAAATAAAGTTTATTTAATATTATATTATGATTATAATAAAAATAAAACCAAGAATTATGCAAAAATAACAATAATATGAAAAACTAGGTCCAGGGGGTTCGAACCCGCGCCTGGACCGGTTCCAGTGTTTTACCTTTCACACACCAGCCACCATGCTGGTGTTAGTTTGTGAGTTTTACCAGTTCTGAAAACATAATAACAGATACAACCTGCTTCCAGTTTTCAAAGAACATAACCCTAGATCTATTTCACTCTAATTGATCAACAAAGTGTCGATGATGATTGAAATTGGTTTAGGGTTAATGATTCTTGATTAAAAACGAACTAAAAACATATTTCAATTACCGTTTATAGTTGCGGGATGAGGGTTAATGAGCATCAAACAGGTCACGACGGAGCTTGAAATCAACTCAGGTCTTGACGGCTATGTTAATTGCAATTGGGTTAGGGTTTAATTTCATGAAGGTGTGAGGGATGTGTGAGCAAGTTTAGTCGTAATTTTATCGTGTATTTATAGCGTTCCAAGGTTGATTAAGCCGCGGGTTTTAACCAAGCGGATTTGCCGTGATTTTTGATTCATTTTCCTTAATTAAACTGTCGGTGTGATGCGTTTTTTTGGTAATTAACGAGTCTATGAAATCAATTTCGTGATTATACCCGAGAATTAAGGTCAAGACAAGGTTGGGGGGGGGGGGGTAGTTAGGGGTTGTTTTTTTTGCCATTCTTTGATAGTTTAATAATAAATATATAAAAGAATTAATTAAATAAAAGAAATCTTTTATTAATAACTCACCCGAACACGAATCGGGTCGGGTAACGATTACAAAAGCATTAAACGGAAACCCGAAATGTTACAGAAATGATTTAGTTTTTAATGTCAAACAAGCAATTATTTTAAAGTTTAAATAGTTCACAAAAGCAAATCACACTCGGGGTCCTAGCATGCAAGAAAAATAGTAATCTCATGTCATTTAATAGATTAATTATCAATAATCAAATCAGATTGGTTAACTAGTTAAACCTTAGGCATCCACAATCGCTAACACACGGCACTGGTTATCAAACAGTCTATGCCAACGTGACTCAACTAAGGGCAATTGTATGCTTCATCATATTCAAACTAATCAAAACAACCCCATGAACAAGTATCGCAGCAACTGGCAAACTAATCGTTCTGATCGAAATAAACCTAAACCGACTAAATGCATAATAATACCAAACATCAATGCTCATAGATCAATAATAGACATATACAATTAGTTTTTCATAAACACATGAAAAATTGTCAGATTTACAATACTCTACATCCGGGGTATGACTCCAAAAGATTAGCCGAGCATCATCATTGTTAGGTCTTCAATTATGATGAGGAAAGCCATTAGGATTGACCAAGAGATGATTGGTAGCCCTGGAATTCACCAAAATCTGCTAACAGCGGCTGGAAGTCGTGATAATGGTTTAGTGTTCGTAAAATTGAAGATATAGGTCAAAACCCGTTTTTTCACGTTTTAAGTCGATCGCGTATCATGATGGCTATATACTCATGTGGTTGCAATACGAGACCAAAGATAACCTCATTTTTGGATTCTTCTTGTTGAGAAACCCGAAATTCATATATTATGGGCCCAATAACTCATTTTCTAGCCTAAGATATGCTCGTTTTACTTCTTGGTCGTTTTTTGTCAAGCCATCTTGTTCAGTTTTAGCATCGGCTTCAGGTTTCTCATCCAAACTCTTCCCAAATCATTCTATATCATCCATATTCACTTTCTTATTTTTCCTATATCTGGGAGCTTGTTTAATCATCGTCTAATGGCTTCGGGTTAACTCGTTTAAGGATCAAACACCTGCAATCATAAAAGAACTCAAAGTAATTTTGTTCGCCATATCTAAACTATTAAAATAATTAAACAACACACATACACATACATGATTTATACCCGACCATCAGTGGTGACAGGAGAGAAAAGGAAGAGTATTTTGAAAATTTTGCAAACTAGTCCCTAAGGTTTGGTTGTTGATCAAGAGATGCAAAAACCAAGTGTAGGGTTGATTTCGTATATGTACTATAATTCTTAACTAAATAAATATCGACATAAATGATAGTTCATCATTTTATTAATGAATTAGGATCCAAATACAATTTGGGTACAAAAATACAAGTACTAAACCGAAAAGAAAAAAGACGAACGTTACACGGCTCCTTTTTCAACTCCTGTAGTTAGCCGACGTTGCTAAAAAAGTTGTGACGCTTGTAGGTGTCGAGTGTCTAGTGCTAGTATTTGGTAAATGAGAGGAAAATTTGTTTCCAATCACTCAAGTTCATTTCTTTGTTCTCTTTGTTTAGTTTATCTTATGCGTGCATGTATTGATAGCATTTGCAACTCTGTTACGCCCAAATATGTGAAGGGGCAATTTGGGCAAACCTGTGTAGACGCACAATGACAAATGTGCACAAATTTTGACTTCGCAAGAAACAAGTTTCCGGATTTGTCTCTTCAACTTTGTTAACGAACCACGGTCAATTCAATAATTTGGTAAAACAATTAGAAAAGTTTATTCACTAATTAAATTTTTTATTAATGGAAAATTGTTCCAGTATCATAAATTTTGAATTAGGTACGTGATTGTTGCTATTGTTGGAATTAAATTTTACCCGATATATTATGAGTATATCGGGTATGTTTGGCAAAACTAGCTGGTAACTGGTGGCTGGAGGCTGGTAGATGTAACTTTTTAGATATATTTAGGTGTTTGACAGAGTAGCTGGAGCCTCCTTTGAGATTGGATTATAGGCTTTTACTCATCCTCTATGAGTATCCTGTGCGTGAAAAAGTTCGGTCTGATGCCTTGAATGTCCATTAGTTTCCACACAATAGATTGTTTGTGTGCCTTGAGCATATCAACCAAACTCTACTTCTCATCATCCGTCAACCGAGAAGAAATGATGACCTAGGGGTGCCTTAATCGATGGTCTCTCATTCGGTACCTCGGTGCTATCGGCAACCGTGAACACCTCGGGGTATTCAGGAGGTGAGCTAGCAAGAATGCTTAGGTCATGCTCCAGGGGAACATCAACCTCGTCCTCCATATTGAGCAAATATGCTCCAGAGATGTAGTCAAGACCGCGCTCGAACTGAGATATGAAAAGTAAACGGAATCATCTTGACTACTGGAGTTCCTCATCGATTTGACGACATCGATGGTGACGTTCTCCTCCATACACGAAGTGTAATTTTTCCGTCGAAGACATCCCAAAATGAGCGGGACCTGATCATTAGCCTCCATGTCAAGAATAACAAAATCTATGGGGAAAACAAATTTATCAACTTTAAAAACTACGTTTTCCACGATTCCCCATGGATATTTGACCGAACGGTTGGCCAAGGATAAACCCATGCGCGTTGGGACCGGCTCACCAAGGTCTAGCTTTTTATAGAGAGAACATGGCATAAGATTTAAGCTAGCAACTAAATTGGCCAACACATAACTCTCAGTCGAGATGCCAAACAAACACGGAATCATGAAGTGTCCCGGGTCTGCTAACTTCTCCAGCAGCTTGTTCTGGATTGACGTAGAGCATCCTTCATTTAGACATACTGTCGACAGCCCCTCCAGGTTCTTCGTGTTCGAAAGAAGATCTTTTAAGAATTTAGCATATTTGGGCATATGCTGGAGTGCTTCGACAAACGGAAGATTCATTTTTAACTATTTAAACATGTCCAAGAATTGACCATATTCTTCCACATACTTCTGCCGCAGAAGACGAGCAAGATACGGAACTCGAGTAAGATCGACTTCAGGACTCTTCTTCTCTTCAATATTCTTCTCAAAATAAACGCCGAAGTAAGAATTATAAAGGAATGTACCACATCATAGATGACTCAACATGTTACGGAGTCGATGTTACGAAAGTAGCTGAAGCAATGCTCAACGAAATGGAGATGGAAGAAGAGAAGGAAAAAGAAAATGAAAAAGGAAAAGAAAAGGAGGCAAATGAAAATACCAAGAAGAATAGCAAAATCAAGAAATTGAATGTTCGCTGGAAGAAATAGATAATAAGAATATCAATAGTTGTAAATACGTGTAACTATAATAATGTTATGCACTTTTGTAACTACAATGTGATAAATAAAAGATCTTTTTTAAATTCCCAGAATATTGAACTTATATTCAAAATTTTATTGTAGCATGTCAAGAGAAGATAGTGCAAACTCCAAGAACAGTCATACCAATAAAGTTGAAAGTAAGGAGAAGTTTAACAATGAGAACAAGGAAATTCCCACCCAATATAAAGAAGAATTCCAAAAGATCAAGGAAGCTATGATTCCTGTTCTTGAGGCAATCAAGAACATTTCTACGAGTCAAAACCAACCAAAATCTAATAAGATAAGTCAAAGTAAATCTATTCATTTAAGAAAGGAAGAAGCTTATGATAGCTCTACATCTGACAATAATTCAAGAGACAAACCTCGAAAGAAGTTAAAGATTCAAAAAGTATGCAACTTTAAAATTTCCAAGCTTATAATCCTAAGGAATTTTATGGAGACAAGGGTGCTATAGCTGCTTTAAGATGGCTAGAAGAACAAGAAGCAATTGCCTTCATTAGCAAGTGTACAAGTGAAAAAGCTATCCAGTATTCTTCTCAAATGTTCAAAGGAGAAGCTCTTGAATGGTGGAATAACATGATTCGAAACTAGGGTCGAGAGACAATGTACAGTTAAGCTGGGAAGCATTCAATGACCTTATTATAAAGAAATTCTGTCCACTCCACGAGATGGATCGGATTCAAATTCAATTATGGAATCATAAAGTTAATGGAACAAATCTCAGGGAATATAATACCAAATTCCTTGAATACTGCCAATTGGTTCCACATTTAGTTACTCCCGAGTACAACAAAGTTACTCGTTATATATATATATATATATATATGGATAACCAAGAGAGATAAGAGACTTGGTAAGATCTAATATGTTGCAAACTATTGATTCGGCCATGGAAGTAGTCGGACACTTGATTAACAGCATGATAATCAAATCAAGAGGAAGAAAGGAAAGAAGAAAAAGAAATCAAGAAAACAAGAGATTCTAAGAAGAAAGAAGAAGAAGAAAATACTCCCAAGTCAGCCTGTAAAACTTTTGGAAGAAAGCATGACGGGAAATGCCAACTAAAAGGTACAGATAAGTGTGCATAATGCAATAGAGCAGGACACACGATAAAAGAATGCTGGAAGAAACTAGGAGTATGTTTCATATGTGGAGAAACGGGCCAGTTCAAAACAAATTTCCTGAAATGAAAAACAAATCAAGACTGACATATAACAAGACATTAGTGTCAGAAGAAAATCAGAGATATCTGGCAAATAATCAAGTCAAAGAACAAACAAGATAATATCCAAGGAATGTCAGATAGATTAGTTAACTTCTGTACATTAGTTGTAACTCGTTATGGAATGAGAAATTTTGTAAACCGAGAAGGGTGTTTAGTTCCCTAAGTTATAAATGAAATATTCACATACAGATCATGTTAATACACAAGAATGCCCATATTCATTATCTTTAAAGAAAGACAATCGAGTGTCTAAATCTGCGGAGTTTTACGACAACCAAAAATTAGATATCATGTTGAAAGAATAACGAGAAAAGAAAAGATATAAGGATAGTATAATCTTGAAAGGAGCTTTTGCTCGATCACAAGATATTCAAGAAATGCTGTTAATGGAATATCAACAGGGATTGATCAAAAGGTCAAAGGAAAAGAGCCCGAGAATATTCGAAAAAGGCAATTGATAGCATATCAAATATGAGTGCAAAAAATTCCAAAGGTACTGTCATAATATAAGAAACAAATGATCAGGATCAAGAGAAGGAATAGATCCGACAGATCGAATCCGAAAAGCAACAGAGCTAACCTCAGTAAATGCTTAGAATACAAAGGGTAAGATAAATAATTAAACACAACTGATCATTGTTTTTAGCAATTTATAATTACTTATGATATTTTGAACTATTGACTGATTACATTAAATAAGATGTAAAGCTAGCAACAAATCTGACATTTCAATAACAGTTGAACTCAAGAATCAGATTAGATAGAATCTATTCCTGAATCAACAAAGTAAAAGCATCCAAACCTAAGACAGCGAATCTCGAGGATGAGATTCATTTCAAGGTGGGAAGGATGTAACATCCCGGAAAAATCCCATAATTATTTTGAGCTAAATATGTCAACTTTGAAATGAGGGATTAAAAATAATCTCAAAGATAAGTAATGGGAAAAATGAGAGAAGAAAAATAAAACATATGTTAAGGAAGTAAGAAATTCCATCCCACATGGAAAGATGAAAGAAAGTGGAAGCATTCCACTTGGGTATAAATAAGAAAGATAACTTTCATCCCTCATGGAAAGAAGAAAAGAAATGGAAGCTCTTTATAAGAAAGAGAGTTTCCATAATAATATTCTTATGTGTTTAACCACTCTCCATAGTCCTAGCGGATGGTGAGAAGCACCAGACGCGCATGAACGCGGACTTGGGCGATGGATGTAATGTGGTGTTTTGATGGCGCACCGTGCATTTCGCACAAATATGAAATTTCTTCCTTCGCGCGACACGAAGAATCAGGCTTCAAGGTCTTCGTGCTACGCGATAGACAAAACACATTAAACCGACATAGAGTTGCTTCGCGCTACGCGATGTAATGATACTGCATGCGTCACACGTGGGGACACGTGGCAACACGCCTGATGACTCAGCAAAATGTTGGCGATTCGTGTGACGCGAACGGACCTTCGCGCGACGCGAAGAAGTCAAAAATCTGCTATAAATAGGAGGGTTCACAGCTTGTCCAACTCACACCGAAACCACTTAACTTTCACACGTATAGCCTCGTTTTGCATACCGATCTCGTAGTACGTACCAAGCTCTGAAGCTCTAACAGTCTATGTTCTAATAGAGAGTATAAGTGCTGCTCGATTATTCTTAGGTGTCTAAACTCCAAATATTCGTGTGAGGTAAGGGTTTCGCTTAAGTATTATTATTATTATTATTATTATTATTATTATTATTATTATTATTATTATTATTATTATTATTATTATTATTATTATTATTATTATTATGGCTTAGACCATAGTTGGGAGTATAGCCCGAACCTTGATCACTATTAAGTATAATATAACTTTTCATAATGGTTATGGTCAAATTATTGTTTCTTCATTATTAAGAAACATAAGCATTCACACACAAAGGGTAGAGTTATAATAATATTTCTTTATGATTAAGAAATATTCATTCACAACGGTTATAGTTAAAGTAATGTTTCTTCTTGAAGAAGAAACCTAGTATAAATGTTTCTTTCTGAAGAAGAAACCTAGCACATAAATAATAAACAAACAAAAGGACTAAAGATCCAAATGTTTTATACAAACAAATAATTTGTCAAGGTTAAAGCTATACAAAACAGACTACAGGTCTGAAGCTAGATCGTTGATCTAGGTATTTATACAAAGGTTATTCTCATACTATAGGTCCGAGATAACAATCAATCAATCATAAATCGGAATCAAAAACAGGAATCAGTAACATAAACTGATTACAGACAGTGGTCAGTAACCGAAACTGATCATAAACAGAAATCAATGTCAGAAAATGATTACAATATAAAAGGTGAATACGCCCTAAACTTTTACAAACTCTTTTAGAGTTTGAATGTTTGCATAGGATTTACGAATCCTTAAAACTTTGTGTTACTATAATAAGAAACCAGATTAAGAGTATACATGTGTCTGGATCCATTCATACATGGTGTCTCGGATTACCCGGTGCCATGGTGTATATGATTAATTGTACATGTGCTTAGGATAATTTCATCCCAATTAAGTTGGGTGCTTAATGAGTTGTCACAAAGGTATTATTGTTGTTTACACAATGGTATTGAAAAGATTTCACAACTGAGTCAGCGTCATTCACCGGCTGTGTGCTGACGTATTCCCCCCCCCCCCATATTTCAGGGAACAGTAAAGAATAGAACTGACAGGCAAGACATACTAAGAAGATTGGAGATATAGTCATTAGACATTATCTGATGACTCAAATATTTTATTCGGAATATTATAAAGAATCATATTTTCAAAAGACAGGTATTTGAAATATTATACAGGTATTCAAATCCTGAGTTTTCAGTATAATTATATTTTATCCGAAAAGACTTCCACACATATTTTATCATACAATATTCAACGGGTATTCTAACCCGTCATTTCATAAATGAATATTTTAAAGACTTCCGCTAAAACAAACCTGTAACTTTGATATATTTACAAAACATATACCAACTAAAGGGTGTCGCACTTAGGCCCTGGACCGGGGTGTGACACTTTCCCAAGCCAAAGGGTATGACTCGTCAGGGTCCATGCGGAATGAATAGATCTAATCACGAAGTCGCGAGGCCTTAGATGGTGGAAAATACTTCTTAAGGAATTTAGCTTGAACATAATCCTAGGCAGTGATGGACCCAGGTGGGAAGGTTTTCCAGCCATGATGAAGTTTGACACTCTAGAGAAAATGAAAAGAGATGGAGGCAGATAGAAGCACGAGTGGCGTTGGCGATATTGAAAGTGTCGCAAATGTGAGTGAATTTATTTAGATAGCCCGACACATCCTCGTTTTCAAGTCCTTGAAATGGGGAAGAATTAGTGATAGAATTCATGACGTTGGTCAGAATTTGCCAGTTACTAGTATCGGGCATCGTCGGGCATGTGATAGCAAATCGTCTCCTCGTAACTCCCTCATTCGCTCTCGAGTGAACCGTATGTCTAGGGGGAATAACATCACCTATATCTAAAGTGGAATCAGAAACGCGTACATTGATTTCGCGTAGAGCACGTGTAATCTCCAGAAGCTCCCTACGGTGTTCACGAAAATCTCTCTCGGGTTCGTTAGAAACAGTGAACTCTGGTGTTCCTAGTGAACGAGTACGTCGCATACGATGAAAAACAGATAAAAAAGTGGGAACCCAAGCTTATCCCTAAAGCACACAAGGCACAGATAGCAATTAAGAGCAATTAATATAATAAAATAAAACAAAACTAATTAATTAAATAAAACTAAAAACAAAGAAAAAACCAAATAGAATCTAATTCGCCAATTACCAAGTGTCCCCGGCAACGGTGCCAAAAATTTGTGCTAAAGTGGTATATAAAAATAATGCAATTAATCAACCCCGCACAACGAGTAATAAAAACCTAGAACACCCTAAACCAAACCATTAGCAACAGGAAAGTGAACCTATTGACGGGTGGTCCATTGGACAACCCTTTATTGTTAAAAAAACGATATTAAAATCTTACACTTAACACGTTTATTTTGTGGAATTAGTTGACTACGCGTACTTGTATAATTACAGTTAGTAGGAGATGGAGAACGAAATTACGAGCACATGGGCGGAACTGGTGAAGAAAACGGACATGGAACGAGAAAGTTATGAAGAAAACAAGATCATGTCAAAATCCACCGTAGCCTACGGTGTCCACCGTAAGCTATAGTGGAAACTGATGAAAAGCCCAGCGTAAAACAGAGAGAAGCCACCGTGGGATTTTTGAAGACTACCGTAAGCTACGGTGGCCACCGTAGCTTACGGTGGACCCTGATGCAGAACATGTAACTGCCATTTATAGTTTGTTTTGGGACGACTTTTGGGAGCTTTTCATTTTTTTTCGATTGGAGAGACTTAGGAGGCGATTTTCAGGTTTTATAACTCAATTGTGGGTCGTGTAATCATTAGAGACTTGTTTTTGATTCCTATGCACTTTGTAATCGAAGGAATGACGAACCGAACCATGCTCGGCTAATCTCCTTTGTGTTTTCCCTCGGATTGTAAGGTTTCGTATTGTTTGTTGATTGAATATTTATGTCTTTGCTGAGATAGTAATTTAATCTTATTGATTGCATTATTATGATGTTCGTGTATTGATTGATAAGTTGTTAGTTTGTTAAGTTCGTGTTCTAATATATCAGTTCCCGGTGCCATAGGCAATCGGGATTAATCGGGTGGAATTCGGGGTTGGATAATCTAATTGGTTTTTGAGTGATTGCCTTGCGTTTATTAATCCAAGTACTTAGTCTTCAATTACCACGATCATTTGCATATTCATGAATTATGTTTTTATAATTCGTCTCAGATTAAAGGTTTAAGATCTTGGAGCGGGAGTAAGCATTTTACCGGGGGGTTTATACGACCAATATGACTTTGGTCCATTAAAACGGGTTGAGACAACGGTTGTTTTAGCTGATTTATCTCATAAACTTCCCCGAGGGATTGTACGGGATGTTATAGTAAAAGTGGAAGAGTTTTACTATCCGGTTGACTTTTTGGTTTTGGACTACTCATCGGTTGATCCGACTCAACAAAATGTTATTTTGGGTCGACCATTTTTAAACACCGCCCATGCTATTATTGACTGTAGATCAGGTACGGTTGATATGGCTTTTGGAAGTAGAAAGATGAGATTAAATGTTTTCACTAACGGTTCTAATTCTTTATGTGATGATGAGTGTTTCATGGCATACATAGTTGACAGGTGTGAACCGCATGAGTATGAGGAAGATGCTTTGGAAACATGTATTTGTGATTTTTCTGAATAGGTACACATTTGTGCTTTGAGGATGGAAGAGAAAAATCAAGAAGTGTTGGCGGCGAAAGAGGGACGACCGCCATGGACTCATCAAATTGAAAGTTTACCGGCAGAAATCAACTCGGATACAAAACCATCTTTGGAATATCCACCGAAACTGGAGTTGAAAAACTTGCCTAGCAACACGTTTTTGGGAGAAAATGACCCATTACCGGTCATTATTGCCTCCAATTTGGACGAGTCTCAAGAACAAGAATTGTTAAAGGTGTTGAAGATGAACAAAGCGGCTATAGGTTGGACAATTGCTGACTTAATATGCATTAGTCCATCCATAGTCATGCACAAAATTATCACCAACGAGGATGCAAAACCGACTCGGGAGACTCAAAGAAGGTTGAATCCAAATTTGAGAGAAGTTGTGAAGAAGGAGGTAATAAAGTGGTTAGATGCGGGAATTATCTATCCTATCTCGGATAGTGCTTGGGTAAGTCCTACACAAGTGGTACTGAAAAAAGCAGGTATACAGGTAATTAAAGATGGAAGTGGTGAACAAATCGCCACCTGACCTGTCACCGGGTGGCGAGTTTGCATTGATTATCGTAAATTAAATGACGCTACATCTAAAGACCATTTTCCATTACCTTTCATTGACCAAATTATTGAAAAATTATCGGGTCAAAAGTATTACTGTTTTTTAGATTGGTATTCAGGGTATAACCAAATTGCAATTCACCGAATGACCAACACACGACCACTTTCACTTGTCCATATGGTACTTTTGCCTTTAGGCGGATGCCATTTGGTTTATGTAATGCCCCGGCCACTTTTCAAAGATGTATGATGAGTATTTTTTCAGACATGGTCGGGGATTCACTTAAAGTCTTTATGGATGACTTTTCAATTTTTGGCCCAACTTTCGAGTCTTGTCTCAATGATTTAGAAAGAGTTTTGAAACGATGTGTTGAGACAAACTTGGTTTTAAGTTGGGAGAAAGGTCATTTCATGGTTTAAGAGGGTATTGTGTTGGGTCATGTAGTTTCAAGTAGGGGAATGGAAGTTGATTAAGCTAAAATAAAAGTAATTTCATCTTTGCCACCGCCGAAAAATGTCAAAGGGGTGAGATCATTTTTGGGACATGCCAGATTCTATAGGAGATTCATTAAGGGTTTTAGTGCAATTGCGAAACCCTTATGTAATCTCTTATTGAAAGATTTCCCCTTTGAGTTTACTGATGAATGTTTGCAAGCTTTTGACAGCTTGAAGGAGAAGTTAGTGGAAGCACCAATTTTACAATCACCAGATTGGTCAAATCCATTTGAAATAATGTGTGATGCTAGCGATAGCACGGTTGGAGCGGTATTGGGCCAACGAGTGGATGAAAAGCCGGTGGTGATATATTATGCGAGCAAAACCTTATCCGAGGCACAATTGAATTACATTACTACCAAAAAAGAGTTACTTGCAGTGGTGTATGCCTTGGACAAATTTCGGTTATATATTTTGGGAAGTAAAGTTGTGGTATATTCTGATCATAGCGCGGTCCGATATTTGATGGAGAAAAAGGATGCAAAGGCGCGTTTAATTCGGTGGGTATTGCTTTTGCAAGAGTTTGATTTGGAGGTTCGGGATAAAAAGGGGTGTGAAAATGTAGTGGCGGATCACTTATCCCAAATTCCATTAAAAGGTGTTGACGACACAATGGAAATAAACGAACGGTTTCCCGATAAACAATTGTTAGCCGTATCGACTGCACCATGGTATGCTCATTTTGTGAATTATTTAGCCACGGGGTCTATTCCAAGTCATTGGGAGAAGAAAAGAAGACAACGGTTCATGGCCCAAGTGAAACAATATATTTGGGATGAACCGGACTTGTTTAAGATTGGTTCGGATCAAGTGATAAGGAGGTGTATTCCCGATTCCGAAGTTTTGGAAGTGTTGACTCATGCACAAACATCGGCGTGTGGAGGTCATTTTAGTGGTCAGAAAACGGGTTATTGGGTTCTTCAATGTGGGTTTTATTGGCCCACCATTTTCAAGGATGCAAGTGAGTTTGCCCGACATTGTTTAAATTGTCAAAAGATGGGCAGTATATCGAAGAGAGATGAAATGCCATTGCAACCAATCTTGGTGGTAGAGATTTTTGATGTATGGGGTATTGACTTCATGGGCCCGTTTCCAAATTCAAATGGGTTTTTATACATATTGGTTGCGGTTGATTATGTATCCAAGTGGGTAGAAGCGGTAGCTACGAGAATTAATGATCATTCGGTGGTTGGCAAATTCGTTCAAGCGAACATTTTTGCTCGGTTTGGTATCCCGCGGGTTATTATTAGCGATGGTGGGTCACATTTTAAAATTTTCAATTTTGGGAAACTCTTAAAAAGATATAATGTGAATCACCGAATTGCTACTTTTTATCATCCGCAAACAAGTGGACAAGTCGAAGTGTCCAACCGACAAATAAAAGAAATTTTGATGAATACGGTGCGGGTTGATAGAAAGGATTGGTCATCCAAGCTAGATGATGCGTTATGGGCATGTCGGACCACTTACAAAACTCCCATTGGTGCAACTCCTTATCGGTTAGTGTATGGGAAAGGGTGTCATTTACCAATGGAGTTGGCACATCGGGCGTTTTGGGCGATAAAGAAGGTTAATGCGTATTACAAGGAAGCGGGCGAGTTAAGAAAATTGAAGTTGAATGAGATTGAAGAAATCCGGGATGAGGCTACGAATGTGCTTCCGCGTATAAAGATAAACTGAAAAAGGTTCATGATGCAAAATTGAGGAAGAGGACTTTTGAAGTTGGTCAAAAAGTGTGGTTGTATAATTCAAGGTTAAAGTTGTTTCCGGGAAAACTTAAAAGTAAATGGATGGGCCCGTATGTCATTACACGAGTGGGTCGGTTTGGAGATGTAGAGATAGAAGATGCTCAAGACCAAACGAAACAAGTTGTAAACGAACATCGACTCAAACCATATTTGGAAGGAAAAGACATCAACATGCTCGACGTTGATGAGGTGAGCTACATCTTGTGTTCACCGGATGAGGTAACCAACTAAAAGGCCCAGGTTTGTTGTACATTTTAGTTTAGTTTATTTTAATGTGTCTTTGGGATTACCGTTTTTGTCTTGGACTATTTTCGAGTTAAGTGTGGGAAATTCTTTTGAATTTTCCTTAACCCGATGTTGGGGACAACTCGGATTTGTCGTAGGGGATAGGGTAATCCCGTTTTTTGTTTTTGTTTTTCCGAGTAATGGTCCGTTTTTGTTTTTGATTTTCCGATTAATTGTCGTTTCTTGTTGCGTGTTTAATATATATATATATATATATATATATTTTGCAGGTCACATCGTAACCTACGGTGTACACCGTAGGCCACGGCGGAGTACAAAAAGCCTACGCTGGCTAAGCTCTGCCTTACGGTAGGAATTTGTGCCCAGGGGCCACCGTAAGCTACGATGGCCACCGTAGATTATGGTGGACGCTGGGCTAGCGACCCGGAATTTGAAAAAAAAAATTATATTTTGCATATTATCTAAAACCGGGTTCTTTGTGTTGTTCACCACACACTTCACCATTATCTTCATCATCTCTCAAAACATCAAAACCCTAACACATTACTTCAATCCACCATAATTCTCTCATCTCTCAACCAAATCAAGTGTTTTTCGGGTCTATCTTGGTTAGAATTTCACAAGGAATTCAATTGTGTGCTCGGTTTGTGAAGAATTTCAAGTTTTGTTGGTCGATGTTTGATGTGTTATAAAACACTCGTATTTTCCGCACATTTTATTTACGTAATATATTATATTTTATATGTTTTAACTCGTTTTAGATAGGTTTTACGTACATTTATTAATCTTGTAGGTTTTGGTTAAAAGAAAGGAAGAAACCGGGACTTTTTGAGCTTTTTACGAGCCTTTTACGCATACAAGTTCAAGACAAAGCTCAAGGCCCGACCCGTATGCATCATGGAGGCCCAAATACTATTATAATATTATAATATAAAGGATTTAAAAACCCTACAGCAGCTGTGGACAGCAGCCGATCGCAGGAGCAGCAGCAAAAGGGAGGAGCAAAAATCTTTTTTCGGCTTAGGGTTTGAAGGTTTTGTCGGCTAGGGAAGGAAGAAGACACAAGAACCAAGCCTCGGGATTGAATCCCCATCGTTTTTTACAGCAAGAACAGCCCCGGAAACATCCATATCCTTACATCTTTTTCATTGTTCATACACTTTGATTTTCTTGTTTAATTGTTGATTTGTTTTGCAATTACTGGAGAGATTGAATTGTTATTGATTATTGTTGATCATTGGATGATTGTTAAGATGTTTGGTATGGGATTAATGATGTGTTTATTAATTGTTTGCTGCTGTCCAAAAATGATTATCGGCTAAACTTGTTAGTTCTACCTAAGAATGATGATTCTTGTTAGTGTTTGATAGGTTTTATGGATTGTTTGATTGATAGACTTGAATTGTTATTGTAAAGTTTGATTTAGACATGAAATAGGTTGTGTTTAAGGGCTGGAAATTATGGTGAATTATTGCATAAACCCCGTGTGTTGATTGATTAGTTTTGTATTGATTGATCGGTGCATTGTTTGATTCTAGACTTTGTGTTTAGGGTTTGTTTGCGGTAGGTACCACCGTAGGGTTTTGTTGCATGATTTATTGGATTAAGTACAGCGGTTAGACACCTTCTTTGAGACCGAGAGGTGATAGGAAGTTAGGGTTGTCTCATTACCTTTGCATGCTAGAATAAGGATTGCGCGAGAGCGAGTTCGTTTCTTGTCAGGTTTAGGTGTTTGAGCGACTAGTTGATCTATTTTGGTTTAAGTTGAATTGTTCCTCTATCCTTGGTTGTGTAGTATTCATTGCCATTAGGGTCGAGTGTTGGTGAGACCGAGAGGTGATCCTTCATTAGAACACGTTAGCAATTGTTTCCCGGTTTGGTCGTTTTAGGCGATTTTGAGTAGCTAGGCTTGTTGAGTGAGACCGAGAGGTGATCTAGTGAGCCCGAGCGATCCTTAGTCGTGTCATCTTTAGGGATCGGTGTCTAGATATCATTCAATCCATTAGCTTGTTAGACCTACAATTTGATTCAGACCTAGGTAGACGTTTTCTCCATCCTAAGTTAACACAGTTAGTTTTCCGTTAAGTTTTCTATTTTTGGTAAGTTTTGTTAGTTAATCCAGTTAGTTTAGTTAAGTATTTAAAAATCAAAAATCAATATAATATTATTTTAAGGTAGGTCTTGTCTAGGGTTAGTGATCTTTAGCGTTCTAACGTGTCCACGTGTTCGATACTCGGACTTCCTAAGTCTATACTACTTGCGATCGGTACACTTGCCGGTTGTGTGTGGTTTTAGGATTTTCGTTTTAATATTAAAGCTTAGTTGTGAGAGTCATTATTAGACACATCAATGTTGGACAATTTGGTCTGAAAATTTTTGGGTTTATTTTGAAGCTTTAGTCATCTTCCTCTTCTATAACATTAAGAATGGGTCGAAAAGGGAAGGAACCAGTTCGGTCCTCCAGTAATCTTGCTGAACAACAAAAAAGAAGAAGACTGGTAGTAAGAGATGAGGAAGAAGATGAATTTGAGGAATATGAGGCAAGGAATGAAAATCCGATCTGGAGATCCGGCTCATTGGCGGATCAACCGATTGAATGGCAAGCCGAGCTATTTCATGAACAAATGAACTCGTTAAGGAAGCGAACAGACGCGTTTATTTGTGAAAACGAGGTGAGGGAAGTGGATTTTGGTCCATTTGGGGTCACAGATAAGTTCCGAGCGTTGGGTTGGGAAGCGGCCTTAAAGTGTTACGATAGAGAGTCAACTAACTTGTTTGATAGAGGGATACAAGAATGGGTGGCTACGTTAAAACGGGTTACAGGTACTCATCCGTCAAAGAATAAGTTAATTGGCACGGTGAACGGGATTGAGGTGGAAATGTCATTCGATAGTTTAAAACGTATAGCGAAGTTTGATAGTAAGCCGCACAACCAGTATATGTGTCCAAGTTGGGATGATTTGTATTATGCACCGGAGAAACACCCAATGTGGAACACCATTTTGGATTATCTGTTTTTGCCTGGAACATATGTCGGGACGTTGTACAGAAAATTTGAAGATGGAAGCAAAGTTGATGTTAATGATAAGCATCAATAATGTCATTCCACGACGAGGTGACAGGATTGAGGTACGGTATCCGGAGGTACCGATTTAATACATGTTGTTACACGGATCACCGCTTGTTCCATACCGTTTTCTAGTAATGAGTAATATCTGGAAAAGCCGAAACAGTGTGGATCGGAAAATCATACCTCACTGTCGACTGATCACGGCGCTGTTAAACAGGTATGGGGCAACTGGTGAAGGTTACAAGGGTTCCTATAAAAAGTTTAAACCATTCGATATTACACGTTTGGGGTCTGGGTGGACATACTCACAATCTGAACGGTATCATAAGTTGAAGAGTGATAGAAGGAGATGGAGAGTATTGAAAGTAGATGCAAGGCAGTTGGGTGTTAATGAAGAAGATGATCCCGAAAGTGAAGAGGAAGTAAGTGGTGATGAAACTTACCAAGATAATCCGCATGTAACTCACATGGGTGTGGGTCAAACAGGACCAAGTTGGGGGGAGTATCAATCGGGTGCTCAATCAGGTTATGTGGGAAGTGCCTTTGATTATGATGCATATGGTAATAATTGGGCCCACATGGGGTCGATGAGGGAGGTAGTAGAACGGCATAGGCCCTCGACATATGGGAATTGGTCGGAAGAGTCATGTGCTCTATTTGACCATCAGACTTTCATGGGGGGCCAGGCTAAGCGGGCCGAAAAGGAGAGGCATGATCGTTTGGAGATGTGGAATCGTGCTCAAGCTTATAGGTGAGAGCACGAAATAAAGACGAGGTATATGGATGACAGAAACAGACACATGCATGATCAGTGGCACGCGGGGGAACCAATTGTGCCGGATCCACCAAGTGTGGATTACACGACTCTACCACCGTTTGACGGGTCCGTGCGCTAACCCGAACCGCCCCTACACCATTCCATGTGGGTACCACCAATGCAGGGCATGGCAACACCACCACCATCGGCAGGAGAAGGAAGTAGTAACAGCAGCGGGGCTTTCAATTTTAGTGAATTTTCGGACTTCATGACGTCCATTTTCGGGCCGCCCCAACCGCCGTACTATTGATCTCCTCTTCATATCAGGTGAACCCATTTTGATTATTATGTGCATTAATTGCTTTTTGCTAGTTTTTATTTTAAATTGTAGGTTTTGTTTTAATCTCTTCGAACCATACATTGGGGACAATATAACCCAAGTGTGGGGATGAGGGACTTTTTCGTCTTGTTCAAAATTGGTAAAAAAAAAATCAACTTTTGTGTGTGGTTCAAAAGATGTGTTGAGATAAAGGTTCCTTTTCATGGTTATAATTTCCGTGTGTGAGTATTTCAAAATTTTTAAAGGAAATGGTATTAGATTTTCAGCCAAGAATGACATGCTTTTGGTTATTTATTTCACATAACATGCCAGTAACAAATGTTGGGTTGGAACTTTGTACCACGGGTTTTTATGGTTGGCATTATTTGAAGATAGCAGTGTGACCCTTCTTGTTAGAACTTGTGTAATGAATGCATTCCGAGACCTTAGCTTGGCACTAGCACAAAAATGATAGAGGCATTTAGGTATAGCCTCGTCTGGATGAGTGCGAGTGTGGGTTTCGGGGGCTGGGCCTCATAAATTATACATAAGAGTGTGGTTAACGAGAGGGGCGGGGGGTTGGTTTTCTTAGAAAACAATTTTGGACTTATTCTTCTTATTCAATCAACCCCGATGTTAAATTGCGAGATGATCCGGCTTTAGGTTATTTCTTGTAATTGTATTATCATTTGGAAAGTGAGTTGGGTATTTGATATGATGTTTATTAGAAGGTTGTTTATTGCAAAACAAAAAACAAAAAAGTTAGTCGTGTATATAGTTGTTATTTTATTTCTTAGGTTTTCTTAGAATTTATGTAATAAGCCGAATCGAATCGTTGAGCTACTTTCAATATTCCCATTCCGTACCCGAACACTTGGCCCCGTTACAATCCATAATAAGACCTCTTGATTTGTGCGAATAACTATGCATTCATTAGGTGGAGGTTCGATAGTTACACAAGCTTATTATAGTAGATTGGCACACGTGCATTTGGGTGGACTAGCACATCATGCTAGCTTTGAGAAAAGTTATTAAGTGGAAAGTTCAAGAGGGGTGTGTTGCGTGAAAGAAAAAAACAGGAAACGTGTTAGGTTTGGTTGAATTTCTAGGTTTGATAAATAAACGCGTTAATATTGCAAGTACGAAACATGTGGGAATAGGGTATGATTTGGGACCTTAATCGAGATGCGTTTTGTTGAATGAGTTATTGTTTTAACTTTGAATGATTGAGTTTCTTGAGGGCAAGCAACGGGTAAGTGTGGGAATGTGACGGGTGGTCCATTGGACAACCCTTTATTGTTAAAAAAACGATATTAAAATCTTACGCTTAACACTTTTATTTTGTGGAATTAGTTGACTACGCGTACTTGTATAATTGCAGGTAGGAGGAGATGGAGAACTAAATTACGAGCACATGGGCGGAAACGGTGAAGAAAACAGACATGGAACGAGAAAGTTATGAAGAAAACAAGATCATGTCAAAATCCACCGTAGCCTACGGTGTCCACCGTAAGCTACAGTGGAAACTGATGAAAAGCCCAGCGTAAAACAGAGAGAAGCCACCGTGGGATTTTTGAAGACTACCGTAAGCTACGGTGGCCACCGTAGCTTACGGTGGACCCTGATGTAGAATATGTAACTACCATTTATAGTTCGTTTTGGGACGAATTTTGGGAGCTTTTCATTTTTTTTCGATTGGAGAGACTTAGGAGGCAATTTTCAGGTTTTATAACTCAATTGTGGGTTGTGTAATCATTAGAGACTTGTTTTTGATTCCTATGCACATTGTAATCGAAGGAATGACGAACCGAACCATGCTCGGCTAATCTCCTTTGTGTTTTCCCTCGGATTGTAAGGTTTCGTATTGTTTGTTGATTGAATATTTATGTCTTTGCTGAGATAGTAATTTAATCTTATTGATTGCATTATTATGATGTTCGTGTATTGATTGATAAGTTGTTAGTTTGTTAAGTTCGTGTTCTAATCTGTCAGTTCTCGGTGCCATAGGCAATCGGGATTAATCGGGTGGAATTCGGGGTTGGATAATCTAATTGGTTTTTAAGTGATTGCCTTGTGTTTATTAATCCAAGTACTTAGTCTTCAATTACCACAATCATTTGCGTATTCATGAATTATGTTTTTATAATTCGTCTCAGATTAAAGGTTTATATTAACATTTATTGAAACCTGAAACCGAGGGATACCATATCCTCTCATCTTTGATTGAAAAATCGTGTCAAGTGTTTTAATTAATTTTGTTAATCAAACAAAACAACCAAATCTTTGAATTTATTTTCTGCAAATTAGTTTAAGTCAGACATTCGATAAAACTACTAGTGAACGCACTTTCCACAAACTCCCTGTGTTCGATACCCGCTTACCGCTATCTAATTAGTAGTAATCGGTTTATTTTTGAGTGAGTCTACGACCTCACGTCACCTATCGGGTGTAGAATAGCTATGGGAAGACCGGGAATATCGAACCCTAGAGACACTTATTAAATTAACGAAACTAGATTCTAAAAGCTAAATAAATTAATAATTAAGAAAATGATTATTTTTTATTTTTATATATTTTATTTTAAAACTAAATATTATTTAGACTAATTAATTAAACCAAATTAAACTAAAATATAAATGTAAAACTCTAAGACTTAGACGGAAACAATAATGAGAAAGGCGATCCTATTTGTGAATCTTGGACGCCTATCGGCTAAGGAAACTGTGATGGAACCGGGATCTAAAGATACGACACCCTAGACGTCCTAGTGGCTCCATGATCATTTTCTGGGTGTGACCTAAACAGATTACCGAAGGGACGTATGGCGTAATCCGGTTGGTTGGATTACTTCTCAGTCTCTCAAACAATATTAAAGTACTCTAATGACTAGATCACCTCTCAATATCACTAACCACAATACATCCGCGAGTGTAAGGGACGTAAGGAGTAACCTAAAGATGTTAAAAAAGACTTATAATAACAAAAATCAAAAGGCAATAAGGGGGAAATCCACTCTTGCACAATCTATACCCAAACCGCCCAATGACCAAGACAACCCCAGCTATCTATTACCTCTCGGTCTCAAGATAGGTAGAACACTTAAATTTTCTCTAAACCCTCAAACAATAATTCCTATGGATTATGTCGACTATAAACCATAAACTAGTTGCGAACACACAGTAGGTAACCTAATATGCATCTACACATGAAAGACTTTCACAAATACACATATGGAACTACTGAATAAAAGTAAATTAAAAATAAGTATGCATATTGGTATTTTCAAATACAAATAAGTTGGTTACAATAATATTAGTCCAACACAAACAACCCAATACCGACAAGTAAACCAAAAGTCAACAAATATTCATTCAAACATAGTCAACTAAACGGGTTTTAGCCAATAATCATGCTCAAGAAAATAAAATAAATAAGTTCAACACCCAAGATAGGTGTTGAAAATAAAATAAAGTTAACCAAGAGAACCGTATTTGAATGAATAGGTGAGAGCCCTAACACCTCAAAAAGAAACAATATGTGACGGTCTTTTCTTTCTTCTCTCACTTGTGGTTCTAATTGCTCTTCCAAAAGAATAACTGTTTGCGGCTGCTATCCTCCCTCCTGTTCGGCTGAATATTGCTCCCTTCCAACCTTTTTTGGCTATGAGATGTCTTTATATAATATATATTATATTTCCACCGCCTAATTAACCTACGGCCCATTTGACTAATTTTTTTCTTGTTCTCCAAACTAAACGAAGGCAAAGAATGTAATATATTAATCCAGGCTGTCCACACTAAGGTTTTTCTCCACATACTTTTTTTTCTTCTAACATATATTCCTTTTATAAAACATTCCTTAGACTTGCGTGACAAGGCTCTATTTTTTTTTTTGTGGCCTCCTATTAAGCATTTGTTTTTTTAGCTTTATGGGCTTCCAAGATCTCATTTAATTTGGCGTATATTATATCCAGCCCACTAGTTTTTGTTATTAGCTCTCAAATTTTCTGTTACAATGTCGCCACTTATTTGAGTTAATAATTATTATAGATGCCTTATTAATTAATAATTTTGAGTTCTCGTAATTTTAGTTTACGTTTTATTAAACCAAACTCTCATCCCCATAATAAATAATTCACACTTAAAATTAATTTAGTTCTCACACTAACTTGATTTATTTAGATTAAGTTCATTTTAATCTAAAACATTTATGCTTTAGCACGTTGTCTCATGAAACTTAAAAATCCACATATGAACCAATTGAAAAGAATATTCAATAAAAACATCGCTCAAAAGTATCTAAAGATGTAGGAAATATTTATATATTTATATATAATTTAAACCATATCAATCGCATGAGCAAACCATTTCATTTGCTTCTCGGTAGATGGTAGGCCCATCGGCGTCAAATACTTTCTTTGCAATGGCCGATGCTCCATGATGACCTCCTGCTGGTCTTTCATGACATTGTTTCAAGATCTTCCGTGCTTCTTCTCCATCACGCATCTTCGTATGACATGATCAGCTCCTATGCGGAATAGGTGAGGATCTTCCCAAAAGTAACATTTGATGTCAGAGAAAAATTTCTCTCTGCATAATAAGTCATTCCTTTGAGTACGATTCCACTAGCTTTGTAGTTTGCGATGTCTGTGAACCAATGATGATGTCCTTCATACGTTTCGATATGCATAAGAAATTCATGGGTGAAACTGTCATTTATCTTGGTCCCAATCATTTCTTGTAAAGCTGGGCATTCTCAACGAGAAAGATGATCCGCTGCAAGATTTTCAGCACCCCTCTCGTCCTTGATTTCGATGTCAAATTCTTGTAGAAGAAAAATCCATCGGATCAGACGGGGTTTAGCATCTTGTTTGGTGAACAAGTACTTAATAGCCGCATGATCGGTGTAGACGATGGTTTTTGAAAGGACTAGATAAGAATAGAATTTGCCGAAAGCGAATACCATGGCCAAAAGCTCCTTCTCGGTAGTTGTGTAATTCTCTTGAGCATCATTGAGAGTCTTGGTGGCGTAGTTGATAGGATGAAATTTCTTATCTTTCCTTTGTCCTAAGATTGCTCCAACTGCGAAGTCGCTCGCATCACACATGAGCTCGAATGGTAGTGTCCAGTCCGGAGCTACCATAATTGGAGCATCTTCAAATTTGTCCTTCAGAATTTGGAATGCATTCAAACATTCTTCTGAGAAGATGAATGGAGCATCATTTTCAAGAAGTTGTGTCATCGGCCGGGCTATCTTTGAAAAGCCTTTGATGAAACGACGATAAAAACCCGCAGAGTCGTGGAAACTTCGGATGGATTTAACAGATGTGGGTGGTGCAAGCTTGGAAATGTTTTCTATTTTGGCTCTATCCACCTCTAATCTTGCTTGAGAGATCTTGTGCCCGATAACAATACCTTCTTTAACCATAAAGTGACATTTTACCCGGTTCAACACAAGAATGGCTTCCTCACATCATGCTAGCATCCTTTTCAGATTTTCAAGACACAGATAGAAGGAATTTCCAAAGACTAAGAAGTAATGCATGAAGACTTCCATTAAATCCTCAATCATGTTGTGAAAGATAGCTACCATACAATGTTGAAAAGTAGCTGGAGCATTACACAGCCCAAAGGGCATTCGTCGGTAAGCGAATGTACGTGAATGCCGTTTTCTCCCGATCTTCAGGTGAGATTTGAATTTGAAAATAACCTGAGAACCCGTGTAGAAAGCAATAGTACATGTTTCCTGATAGACGCTCGAGCATCTAATCATTGAACGGGAAAGGAAAGTGATCTTTTCTAGTGGCATCGTTGAGTTTGTGATAATCAATGCAAACTCGCCACCCCGTGATGGTTCTCTTGGGAATCAGCTCATTCTTGTCATTGGTGACTACGTTCATTCCTCCTTTTTTCGAAACTACTTGAACAGGACTTACCCAAGGAGAATCGAAAATGGGGTAAATCAATCATGCATCAAGCAGTTTTAGTACTTCCTTTTTCACCACGTCTTACATGTTTGGATTTAGTCGTCTCTGGTGTTGCACTACGGGTTTGAAGTCTTCTTCCATCAGAATCTTATGAGTGCAAAATGACGGGCTGATGCCTTTGATGTCCATGATTTTCCAAGCAATGTCTTTCTTATGAGATTTGAGAACTTCAAGTATCTTTCTTTCTTATCGCTTGAAAGGTCGAAAGAAATGATGGCAGGTAAATGAGAATTGCCTTCAAGGAAATTTGGTAATTCTTTGAGTTCTAAAGTAGGTGGATCTATGACAGAGGGTTTGGCTTTAGGTTCTAGATCTCCATCTACTTCTTCCAATTATTCCTCCGAGTTGCTCTCTTCTTCTTCCTCCTTATCAACAACTTGATCCCCTAAATCAATGGCATGTGATTTTTCCTCAATCAGTTGAGTGTCACATGCTCCTCTTTAAGTTGTTTTCCTTAGATGGAAGCTCACTATTGATTCACGCTTATCCAGGAAGTATGCAAAATCGTCATTGTCCTGCGGATGTTTCATAGATTTTTCTATATCGAACGTTACCTCCTCATCCTCTACTCTGAGAGTGAGTTTGTTGGTGCAAACATCTATGAGTGCTTTAGTTGTAGCTAAGAATAATCTTCCTAAGATAAGGTTACAGAAGTGTCTTCATCCATGTCTAGAATAGCGAAGTCGACAGGAAAGAAAAATTTGTCGATCTTGACTAACATGTTTTCAACATGCCTCTTGGGTATTTTACTGATTTATTGTTTAGCTGAATGCTCATACGAGATGGAGTAGGTTCTCCAAGTCCTAACTTAGAGAAAATCGTATAACGCATTAAGTTGATTCTATCTCCTAAGTCGGCTAAGGCATTGCTGACAAACAAGTTTCCTATCAAAAAGGGGATAGTGAAACTTCCTGGGTCAGTCATCTTCTTTGGAAGCTTTGTTTTAAGAGGATGGCGGAGCATTCTTCATTAAGTATCACATGTGATAGCTCCTCTAACTTCCTCTTGTTTGATAGAACCTCCTTTAAGAACTTTGCATATTTTGGCGTTTGAGAAATGGCTTCAATGAATGGAAGGTTAATATGAAATTACTTAAAGAGTTCTAGAAATTTGCCATACTGAGCCTCCATCGTTTCCTGCTTTAGTCGAGCTGGATAAGGAATTGGTGGAACATATGGTTTCACTGGTTCCTTGGCAGGTTTAGGAATAGTTGGAACAGATTGAGTGTTTGGTGTGTCAAGAACCTCAGTCTCACCTTCTGATTGGATAGGTATTTGTGAGTTGTTTGTGGCACTTCTACCACTTCTTAGAGTTATGGCATTGGCTTGAGCGTTGGGATTAGTGATAGTGTTACTAAGGATTCCTCTAGGCTGTCTCTCAGAAAGTACTTGGGCTAACTAACCTACTTGGTTTTCGATGTTTCGAAAAGAATCCTGCTGGTTCCTTAGCTCCACTTAGTTCTTCATGAATCACTCTTCAGTCAATCTGTTTGAAGCGTCAGTACTTGCTATGAGTTGCGTCAACAAAGTGTCTAATGTAGATCCACCATTCGGTTGTTGGCTGGTATTTGCACCTTGGTTATGGTATGGAGGTTTAGGTTAAGACGTTTTGTTTTAATTGAAAGGTCGTTTATCAAAGCCAGGTGGAGTTTGATTGTTGGCTCCATCCCTCAGGCGAAAGTTAGGATGATTTCTCTAACCAGGGTTGTAAGTGTTTCCATACATGTTATTCTATCAGCTTACGAAATCACATTCATCGATAGTCATACTTTGGCGGAATTTTACCTTGTGATCTCCCCCACACCTGTCACACTTTACCTTTGCTTTGACTAGCTCAGACTGAAGTTGTTCAAATTTCTTCGAGAGGACCTCGAATTATGCAGAGGTAAAGGTAATGTTGTTGACATGGTGAATGCCTTTATGTGATGGGGTTGATCGAGGTGGATTATAGGCAAAGCTTTTCTTAGCAGATTTTTCTAATATCTCGAATGCCTCATTTGGAGATTTGGTTCCGAGATGTCCACCAGCGACCTGATCCATTGCTTGTTTATTTTGGCTAGTTTGAGTATTGAAGAAAGTTTGGACTTGAAGCCACTTGTTCAATCCATGGTGCGTACATTGTCGAAGAAGGCTCTTGTATCTCTCCCATGCTGCGTGTAGTGACTTGTTGTCATGCGTCCGGAATCCGGTGATGCTGGCATGATACTTGGTAGTTTTGTCAGGTGGAAGGTATTTTAGAAGGAATTGCTCCACCATTTAATCCCAGTTGGTGATGGCACCAGATGGTAAAGATTCAAGCCATTCCAAGGCGTGTCCTTGAAGAGAAAATGGGAAGAGTTTAACTCTAATTTGATCTTTAGAGCAATTTTGGATTTTACAGGTTCCACATCTTTGAAGAAATCAGGAAATATGAGACAAAGGATCTTTGTCGAGAAGTCCATGAAATTGGACAGGGTTTTCAATCATATAAATGATGCTAGATTTGATTTCGAAGTTCAAAGAATTTCCGGTGACGCAACGCTATTGCCATAGCCGTCGAGTGTCGGCTTGCCATATTGGCTCATGTTTAGCTCGTTATTTAGTTCCGCCATCATAGGCTCCTCTTGGTTTTCCTAGGTTGATGTACCTTCCCCCGGTTCGTTCTTAACTCCTTAGGTTGCTTTTCTTGTCCGAGAGCGTCTTCTTCGGTGAAAATGGCGTTCGGGTTCAGAAAGTGGTGAAACGAGTTTAGGAGTAGATGTGGAAGACATACACTATTTAGGGAAGTAAAAAAAAAATCTAACGACCTAACTAAAACTAAGCTAATATAAGCAATTTAGAAAAACTAGAAAGATAAAAATAAAACAACAAAAAAAATAAAGAAGATAGAAAATATTTTTGTTCTTTTTGATTGGTTTTTAACTATATACACTATAGACAAAGTTTAATAAATACTTGGATTGTTTGTAAAAATTCATCGTGTGTACCCGGCAATGGCGCCAAAAACTTGATGTTTGGTGTGTATAGGGTAGGAAAAAGCTTTTTAAGTTTTCAAATGTTTGTTCACACAATGTCTAGTTTTGAATTTATAAAAATGATTATTATCTTAACTAAACCACACACAAATAGGCAAGTGTATCTATCGTATATGTAGTAAAGTATAGGTAAGAACCAAGTATCGATCCACAGACACACTCATTTGATTTTCACTACTAAATCATTTTATTTATTTTAACCGAAAATGAATATCATATTGGTTTTGTGTTGACAAGTAAATTTTAAAAGGAAAGTACAGACATAAATTAAAAGAAAATATTTTTGGGTTTTTATATTTTTGAATAGATGATCAAGGATAAAAGTGTATCATCTTGGTTCAAACTCCTCTTAACTTAGTTTAACAATTAGTTAGTAAATATGTGATGTGAACTTGCTATAGTGATTAAATATGGGATTAACACCTTATGTTAATCCCACTAAAACGGATTTCGAAGTCATGTTAATCCATGATAATTAAAGAAATAGATATACCTAACTTCATGATCTCCACTAAAACATCATTTTATGTAAGCAAATGGTTTATAATAAATATTCACAAGATAACTCACTTTAAAGATGAGGCAATCCGTTAAATTACTAAGTGAATTTCCCTTGATATTTTAGTAAAAATAACCTTTGTATCATACATAAAATACCAATTAATATTAGTTGAGTTGTAAAGGGTTAACCTTACATTACCAAGTATTAATCCTCATAACTCTTGAACAATTATAGAACTTATGTAATAACCACCCAAGAGCTGTTTAAAGTAGGTTATGCCGCACGCTCACTTAACAAGTAATTAATTGATTTTAGTGGAAGAACATCAACAATCCGTTTTCACAAACATTCCCAAAATTTCCCATTTTAAAATGATTAGTTACTACTAATAATTCATTTGGTCCATGTTCATATTAGGATTTATATTATTTTACCAAGCCCTTACAAGAATGGCAATTCCTCGACTTATCATCAAGCTCGGAACTTGGTGTCTCTTTTAAAGATTCATAATTTATTAACCAAGCCCTTACGAGAGTGGTAGTTCCTGGCTTATCGTCAGGCTCGGAACTTGGTGTCTATTTTAATGCTCGCCAAGGCCTCAAAAGACTAGCAATTTATCGGCTTATCGTCAAGCTTGGCACTTGGGGTATCTTTTAAAAGTATTATAACATTCCTCATCAAGTGATAATTGCAATATAACCTTGACTTTTTTAAAAACCGATCACATGTTTAACTAATATTATTGAACTTCAGTTAAGATTCATTATAAACCAAGATGATACTATGAAACTTTAGCCAAAAGTAAGCATAGTGTTATACATCAAAGTAATAGATACAAACATGAACAAATTGAAACAATCTAACTAATTTGGATGACTAATTGATCAATGTCGAAAGGCAATCAAAAATATATATAAAAATTTCCTTTACAAGCTAGGGCAAGTAAGGTGTCGAATCCACAAAGAATCAATGGAAAGTGTCAATCAAGTTCAGTGTTTATTTATTAACTAACTAAGGCGGGTAGACGATGTCAAGTAATTTTGAAAGATGATTTTAATAAAACACGATTGCTTTTATGGTTTGTAAACGATTATGAGAAAAGAGTGATTCACTTCAGGTTTAGATAATGTGATAACAAGCTAGTTATGAATTATGTTAAGTAGATTAAGTAATTATTAGACCTAGTAGTTTAGTTATGATGACAAACGAAACCCTATCCGAATTGTTGACACAACTGAACGCGATCTACCCAATTGCCAGTTTTATATTATGAAAACTAATTATTAAGCAATGACTAGCGGCTATCAGATCAATGGCATAAGAATATAACCCTAAAGGTTGATGAACACAACCGAATAGTTTATGCAAGATTTGATCAACAAAACACAAACTGTTTAAACAATCAATCAATAAAGCAAAGAAATATAAAATAAAACAATCAATCAAGCTTTGAAACAATTATGAACATAGAATTCGATAATAACAAGTTTACACAAACCCTACACCTGAAGTGGTCACGAGAGAGTTAGCATTGCCTCTACATCATGACAAAAATCATCCAAATATTTGTAGTAGGGGTGTTCTTCGGGTTATTTATTCGGGTTTCGGGTTGTTTAGGTCGAGTTGTTCGGGTTTGAGCTCAAAACAAATTGACCCAAGAACCGACCCAAATAAGTTCGGTTTGTTCGGGTTTCGGGTTATACGGTTCGGGTAAATTCGGGTTGGGTTTCGGGTTTAACAAATTAAAAAAAATCCACCTTTAACAATATCATAAATTAAAAAACCATATTCCAAGCCGTTATAAAACCATAATATACAGTCATATTCAACAATAGCATATATTATTTAGCAAAACATGAAATTTGTCATACAAGAATGCATTAGATGAGATGAAGGAGTGTTGTAGCCTGTGGATTAATACCTGTATAGATTGAAGAAACATGCTCAATAAATATTGGTTTAAAAATTATATTATTTAAGTTTTTGAATTGAAGATACATTCTCAGCATGCTTTATGGTCATTAATACATTGGGATGTGATAGATCCAATATTAATTGGAGTATTGAGAACAACCGAACAAGAATACATAAGGTCACTGTGCTACTTCACCGCTAAACTACCCTATAAAATTAGGGATACATGCATCGATGTATTATACTTCGGGTTATTCGGGTCAACCCAAATCTGGGTATTTCAACCCAAATACCAACCCGAATATTTTATCTCGGGTTCGGGTTAGGAGTTTAATTGGTTCGAGTGAATTCGGTTTGGGTTATTTGGGTCTCAGGTCGCTTCGATTCGGGTTTTTTATTCGGGTACGGTTAAAAAGCACTCTCCTAATTTGTAGACAAAAAGCTTCTTTGTGTGAGTCCAAAAACCCTAATTCTGTTAAAAACTAAAAACTTCCTTGCGTCTCTTCCAAAACTGTCGTATGATGATCTTCTCTTTTTCTAGGGCTGCTGCCCTACTTTGTTTTTGTTCCAAACCGACATGAGTAACCCGTTTGATTGCGCAGGTCCACTTTTAATTAAATTAGATTGGTTCACAACCCACTTGATCTCTATATTTGCCGACTCCCAATTAATCTATTCTGGCCCACACCACTTTTAAAACTCCACGTAAGTTTTTAATGGTTGCATACATGAACTAGGATAGTACTCGTGTTACACACGGTTAAACATATTTAAGACATAACATTTATGTAACATCATACTAATTTAATGAAATGCAAATGTTGTATTTATAAATAAATGATAATTTTACGTGAATTATAAGGCATCATAATGTATTTTAATTCAAATATAAAAACATACAAATACTAATAGAGATAATTGAAAAGTTAAAGCATTATATAACTTATAACATGAGTACAATAACAAACAAAGAATATTAGTCTCCAAATAAATAAATATAAAAAAATCTATGTCTCCAAATATTAAAGCATAACAATGAAAACATATCATTTCTTTATTAGTCAATAAATGGTAATCATAATTTGAATTTGAGGATGAAAATAATTTGAAGAAATCACCAATTACATCATCTGAAAACAAACTGAAGAGGAAACTTGTGGATGTGTTTGACGTTGACGATGAATCTAGCATGTCAGCAATTAAGTGTAAAACATCAAATATGGAAGAGAAGACCAATGTGTTTAGTGTTGTTAAAAATGGAGTTGATGACAAAATAACATATGGTGTTAAACTTGTAACTCATAAGTTGCAGAAGGTTTAATGCTTATGATTATCATTTATTGACTAATAAAGACAATTATATGCTTTTATTGTTATGCTTTAAGATTTTAGAGATGGGCAAAAAAACACGGTTAACCGACCTCACCCGAAAATCTAACCGAAACCGAACTGGTTTGAAACCGCTTTTACATAAACCGGTTTGAAACCGATTGAAACCGTAGGGTTAGGACCGGTTTAGAGTTTTAGAGCATGAACCAGGTTGAAACCGGCACTATAGAACCGGTGAGACAAAAACCGGTTTATAACCGGTTTATAACACTCCCATAATTCTCTAAATATTTTCTAAATATAGTTATAGATTTCTATCAATCCTAGCCGTATATGACCTTAAAATTAAAAATCAATTTATATGATAAAACCGTTTGATTAATTAATTTTTGGAAAGTTGAAATCTAATTAGTATTAGTTGACCATATATAATAAATGCTAATCACTGCTGTTTTCATGCCAATGAATGCCTACTAATTCCATAAATGTGAGCTTTGAATTCAAACCGGTTTAAAACTGATTTATGTATAAACCGGTTTAAACCGACCCAAACCGGTTCCACAAGTTCAAGTTATTAGGGTTCTAAAACCGGTTTCAACCCGAACCGGTTTTACTAAAAACCGGGTTTGACCATAAACCGGTTCGGTTTCAACCCGAACCGGTTTAGATTTTAAAACCGATTTGTGCACCTCTATAAGATTTGAAGACTTTATTTTTTATTTTTTTTATTTGGAGACTAATTTCCTTTGTTTCCTTATTGTACTCATTATATAAGTTATAAAATATTTTAGTTTTTCATCTATTTTTGTTTGTATTCGTATGTTTTTGTATTTGAATTAAAATAAGTTATGATGTCTTTTAATTCATGTAAAATTATTATTAATATATAAATAGGACATTTACATTTAATTAAATTTATATGATGCTACATATATTACGTTTTAAATATGCTCCAACCATGTGTAATACGGGTACTATCCTGGTTAACATAATTAACGTAAGGCAATAATGGTATATAATTTTATAATAATCGATTAACATAGTTACACTATTAATTAATTTGAATTACAAATAGAACATTGATTATAATGACTATGTTCATGTTCATTTTAAATTGAAGTATAAAACTATGTACAAACAGAAATAAATGAAGGTATATTTTATTATAAAAGAATTTTTAATTTAAATTTTGTTTTAATTACTTTTAAATTTATCAATTAATACTAATTAATTTTACTAATTTGACTAGTTAATTTAGACATAATTACAAAAATAAAAATCAAATCGATTAATTTGAAAACTTCAAAAAATTATGGAAAGTTTTGAAATGGATTTAAAATTAGGGAGATTATTAAAACCTTTAAAAGTTTGTTAAAAGATTGGTCAAATTCTGAATTTAAAATGAGTTTAAATATTTTATAAATATTAAGCATAAATTAAGGTTAGTATTTAAAGACGGAAATATATAAACACATATTTTCTTATTAAAAGTTTTTAATTAAACTTTAAAGTTAGATATCAATTTTAAGAATAATAAAAAAATATCAAACTAATAAACTTGTGTTATATTATTTTTACTAAATAATATAGAGATAATTACAAAGGTTAATGACAAATCACAAGAATTAAAATCAAATCGGTTATAATTTAACTAATTAATTTGACTAATTAATTTAGAAAAAATAAAATCAAATCGGTTAATATGAAAACATCAAAAAATTAAGGAAAGATTTTGAAATGGGTTTAAAATAATGGAGAGTATTAAAACCTTTAAAAGTTTGTTAAAAGATTTATCAAATTCCGAATTTGAAATGAGTTTAAATATGTTATATATATTAAGAAGAAATTAAGGGTATTATAAAAAAACCAAAATATATAAATTTATATTTTCTTATTAAAAAAATTTAATTAAACTTTTTAGTTAGATATATTAAATCGAAAGTTATGTTCAATTTTATGAATAATAAAAAAAAATATCAAAACAAGAAACATGTGCTCATTAAAAAGGTTAATGCAAATCACAAAAATTAAAATCAAATCGACTCGTAGAAATTTGATATCTTTCTTTCCGTCTCAGCAAATCGTTTTTTTTTTCCACAAGGAATTGTGATGTCTTTCTATGGGATCGCGGGTCTTTTTATTAGCTCCTATTTGTGGTGCACAATTTCGTGGAATGTAGGTAGTGGTTATGATCGATTTGATATAAAAGACGGAATAGTGTGTATCTTTCGTTGGGGATTTCCTGGAAAAAATCGTCGGGTCTTCCTCCGATTTCTTATAAAAGATATTCAATCCGTCAGAATAGAAGTTAAAGAGGGTATTTATGCTCGGCGTGTCCTAATTCTACTAATTTAACTAATTAATTTAGATATAAATACAAAAATGAAAATTAAATCGATTAATTTGAAAACTTCAAAATATTATAAAGAGATATTGAAATGGGTTTAATAATACGGAGAGTATTAAAATCTTTAAAAGTTTGTTGAAAGATCGGTCAAATTTCGAATTTGAAATGGGTTTAAGTGTGTTATAACTATTAAGCATAAATTAAGGGTATTATATAAAAACCGAACTATATATATTTACATTTTCTTATTAAAAAAATTTTAATTAAACTTTTTAGTTAGATATATTAAATCGAAGTTTAGGGTGCAATCTGTCTTTTATTATTTTTACTAAATAATATAGAGATAATTACAAAAGTTAAAATTAATTCGGTTTGTTAGAAAACATACAAAAATTATGGAAAAGATTTATATTTTTGAAACTTCAAATTGGTGGTTTATATTTTATTTGAAAATTTGAATATGTATAATCCTTATTTTGGTTTCACTATGACAAACATCCGAGTACATGAGTAATACTAACATTAATTATTCATTAAATTTTAATTTAAATAATTTGACTTCATATCAATTGTTACTTAAAAACTTATTCAATTGTTAATAACAATAATTTTGACATTTATGACTAATTAAAAATTGGTCAAATATAAAAGATTGAAAGTTTGTTGAGATTAGTCAAATAAAGGTAAAACGGTTTATTTTGATACTTAGCCATTTAAAATGGTCAAATATAAGATAACGGAAACCTGAATTTTTCATTAACAATTGTATTATATCTTATTTTAGAATTCAAAATTCAAAAAAAACTTCCCATTTTTTTTTGGAAATTCACTAGCTAAACAATATACTGTTAATTTTTTTAATTTTTGACGAAATTATTTCCAAGACCTTCAATATAAGATTCACACATGTTAATATATATATAGTTTAAAATATATATATTATATAGGGTAAGGTTAAAATATATATAGTTTTTTTTTTGTTACATGTAATATATGTTGTAACATTTAATACAAAACATCGAAACATTAAAAAAATGGTTTGCTATTTTTTAATATTTTTTTACTAATTTTTATATATGTTTTCAGAAGACAGAAAAAGTTATATTTGTATTTACATTTTTTATTTACTTTAATTGTGGACCACAATATTCAAACATTAATTAAAAACATGTGGTTGAGAATGAGTTTCTAAAGTTTTTACAACTCAAGTGGGTTTTCATTTTATACTTAGCATATATATATACATATGGGGAAAGTGAATATGGTGCTCTTTGCCATTCACAAACTAATCCAACCCAATCTAACATTAAAAAATTAGTTTCTCTTTCTTCCACCTATACAACCCAACCAAACTTAATATTCCACTCTCATTCACAACCCAACCCAATTTAACCAAACTCATTATTAAATATTAAATACATATAGTTTATAATTACTTAAACAATATATATATAAATAAATTTTAATGATAATAAGTTTGTGAACCAACAATATTATATTGTAATTATATTATGAAAAAGACATATTTTCTAAAGAACTCCGTGTTTCATAGAATTTGTATTGAGATGTTCGTAAAAAAATAACAAACAAGACTATGTTTTTATTTTCTTTAAAAAAATAAAATAACTTAACTTATTACACAAAAATCAATATGCACGTTAAATTAATTGTTGGAATAAACCAAGAAATATAAACCAATGACATAAAAAGTGATTGCAAACTAGTTTAATGTGGAGAACCGTTTGCCATAATATGTCAAACCAAATTTGATTTTTCAATTTTTTTATGTTACACCTGGCAAACCAACCCAAGCTAAGTTTGCTGGTGGGAATGGTCTAAGCATGTAACCTTACATGCGAAACCATCAAAACTACGTCGTTTTGAATAAAACTTTCTAAAAAAGATTAATTCTACTATTTTAAATACTTGTTTCCTTTCATTAATATTACATCCCTAATTCTGAACCATGTCTTCATATTTGAATATGTTGTTCTCATATTAATACCGTCATGAAAGATTAAACTATGTTTATTTTTTTTAAATATGAATTACTTTAACTAGAATTCATGGTTTTAGATTATGTTTTTGTTATTAATAATTACTTGTGGCTTGAGGAAATGAAAATTCAAAGGTCAAATGAAAATGCAAAAGTTCTTATCTTCACAGGTAAGTTTTTGAGATGTTTTTTTTTTTAAATATCAATTTACTAAAAGCACAACGATACCAAACCAATTAACAATGCCGTGAATAATAAAAATTCAGTTCCATTAGCTTAGTAACAACCATGATTAATTAAACTTTTGAATTACAATACACAGGTGTAGAAATATATATAGTTGCTTTGGGAGTAAATTGACTTGATGTTCATTTTTTGAAAAAACATGATTTTTATGATCAATGTTGTCAGAGATAATTCTTTAGAATGATTATTCAGAATTAGGTATGTAATATTAATGGAAGGAAACAACCATTTAAAATAATAGAATTAATCTTTTTTGGAAAGTCTTATTCAAAATGACGTAGTTTTGATGGTTTCGCATGTAAGGTTATAATCTCAAATATTCTACTAGTTTTGTAAAATTTTAATTTTAAGCGTCTAAATCTAAAGATTTAGAGGATATCCTTTAATATGAATTTCACTTATTCATATTGGTTTAGAAATAATCTGACGAACGATATAATTATAGAATCGGTGGGGTTATAAACTTAATTACACACATAGGCCTGTAAATGAACCGAACATTCGATGAACTATCGTGAACCGTTCGGCAGGAAGTTCGTGTATGTTCGTTTATTTAATAAACGAACGAACATGAACAAAAAATTTGTGTTCGTTTAATTAAACAAACGAACATGAACACATGTTTCGTTCGTTCATTTATGTTCATGAACGCTCGTTTATGTCTATTTATGTCTGATTATTTATGCTCATTTATACGTTAATATTAATAGAAAATAATTAAATATTATCTGGATAAATCATCTGCTTAAATGTTTATAGTTGTTAATTTGTGTTCATTTAAGTGTTTTCATTTAAGTTCGTTTATATTTTGTGTTCATTTACGTTTGTTCATACATGTTCGTTTATCTTTATTCAGTTATGTTAGTTTAGATTTTAAACAAATGAACACAAATGTCCATTTTTAAATAAACGAACATGAACATAAATATTTGTTCGATTAAGTGTCCGTGTTCTTTTAAAGCTAAATGAACGAACACGAACATGCCCTTGTTCGTGTTCATTCGATTCGTTTACAGGCTTTCATTATTCACATTGACGAATACATCAGTCTCAATTTCTAGGCTTTGCCAATTTTATTTGTGTTCGTGAACCGTTCGTGAACACATTAATTTCCTTAATGAACGAACACGAACATAAAATCTCGTTCGGTAAGTGTTCGTGAACCGTTTGTGAGCACATTATTTACTTAACGAACAAACATGAACAAGGTCTTGTTCGTGTTCGTTCGGTTCGTTTATAACCCTATACATACATAAAATGAAATTAGAAAAAATTTGCATGTGTCCATTTCAAGAAAAACAAATCCATTAAACTTTGATTGTATAGTAACGTGAAAGTGTAACTAAATCCTCTTTAACAATGGATCAAAAAATGACCTGCAAATACGTTTGAAGGAAATTTTAACTGTAAATGGGAATGAAAGTTGTCTATGAATGTGACGAAATTGATGTAGATCTAGAAATAAATACCAAAATAAATAGATTTTGTTACCTTTTAAGATGGTTTTAATCAAAATGACGTAGTTTTGATTGGTTTCGCATGTAAGCTTACATGCCTAACAACCCCATATTCACTTTCCCTATATATATATATATATATATATATATATATATATATTATTCATGTAAAAATGAATTAATGTACATGAATTGTGCAACCTCGATAAAATAATAAATAATCATAAATTAATACGTAATATACATTCGTAATGACCAAAACAAACACAATCAACCTATTTTATTCATCAAATACTCTATCTATGCAGTTAGCCAATCTAACAAGTTGGGCCTCTAGAAACTGAAATTATTAAAGATCAGCTAATGTTAAATATACAGAATTATTAATTAAAAAGCAATTTAGTAAGAATTATCAATGGATGCAACTGGAATAATTAACAGAATAATTCCGATAACGAAATAAATCAACCATATTTTCGTATATCTCAAACACTTCAACATGTTCATTGAATCTTGGAGTTTGATGTAGAACTTATATAGATTATAGGAAAATAAGATTAAAATTTAAACAATACAAACAATAAAGTGAAAAGAAAATGAAATGATAATGCAAGTAACGAATATCATATGAGAATCGACCGTTAGTTTAGAATAAATACTTTACCGAAATGTTGTGTACGGCTAATATATCGAAGATACGGGCGGAAGAAATGAAAACGAATACATCTTGATGGCTAATATATCGAAGAGAGAGAGAGAGAGAGAGAGAGATGAATTTGAGGGGTTTTAATGTTAAGATTTATATAATATGTACTATGTAAAAGGTGATTTGACATTAATAGGAATGGTAATATGTGATATGGCATCTAGTTGGCATCTAGGTGTACACGCTAGAATGATGCCATGTGGACAAAATGGTGTTGTTCTAATATATTAGTTAGATTTCACTTCTCTTCAAATTGTTAACATAAAGTTCCCAACTATTTTAATTTCACCACATGTTTAATCACTTGCTCGAATATTAACCTTAAGAGTGAATATAAACACATCTTTGCAATGTTTGATTGAATAATTCATCGTTTTAGCTCGTTGGATCTTAAGACCAACAAAATATAAAAACAAATCAAAGTAGTATATTTATAATAATATTAATAGATAAAAATTGACTAAAAACACATAATTAAGCTTGGCTAACATGAGTAAGACACCAATGAGTAAGACACCAACCTATCATTAATCCTTGATGCTAATGACTTCTTCCAAGAGCTTAATTTCCTTAATCTTCAAAGGTTGGATGGGTGGGATAATTCCCTTATCAATGGTGGTGAAAAGAGGTGGCTGAAGTGGAGTAAATGTGTTGTAAGGTGTAATGAATGTGGAAGATGAGCATCAATTTATAGGTTGATGAGGTGCCCCAAACACGGCCGTGTTCGGTAAAACACGGTCATGGTGACTGTTTTTGTCTTGTTGCATTAAATGCTCATCATCAGGTCGTACAACAATTGCTAACACGGTCGTTGTGAGTTTGGCAAAGCCGTGTTAAGTCCACAATAGTCCAAATTTGTCTTTTTCTCTTGTACTTTAAACATGGGATGTGTTTTGACAAAGCATGGTCATGTTCAGTTTCAGAACCTTCGATTTTGTTTTCTCCTCTTGTTCTTGATAACATGGGTGTGTTGAGGTTAAAACGTCCATGTATTGGCTTCCTGAATTTTGTCTTTACTTCATATGCTCTAGACATGGCCATGCCTTGATTCACCTGGGGTGTGTTGAGCCTTGATTCACCATGGGGTGTGTTGAGTCTGTTTTCACCGTTTATCTCCGTTTTTCTTCGTATATCAGCTCGCTTTATTCTTTAGGGCTATGTTTGCTTATAGATAGAAATTATCAACATTAGTAGTTATTTATTCTAATGTAATTGTCGAAATTACGCTTATTTGGAGATATTTTAGTGCCGAAAAGATGTATAAATTCTTATACATCAGTATGCTATATCTGGAAATAGTTGTAATAGAGGTTTGATCGATTATAGGTCGGATTCTTGCTTAAACTAAGTAAACAAACTTAAATGAGCGTTATAATGAGCCTACCTTCCCTCCAAGCTAAAACAAGACCTGATGATGAACTAAAAATGATTACTAATGCTCATGGATCTTAGAGCTTCCCATAGCCTCAAAACACCTTGGATCAACTTGCACTTGCTTATGAACTTTTGAAACAACCTTAGAACACTAAACTATTTCATCTTGAGTGCAATATGATTATCAAATGTTTTGTGCATGAAATGGACGTGATATGCTTGCTATTTACAGGCCAAGGGATGATAGATGAGTCAACAATCGCGAATAGCCACATAGCAAACGATTTTGACATCTCATGTGGACACAGAGGATTAGACAGACCGTTTAATTATGAGATTGCCTGTCTCATAATTGTGGCTCGCCCAGTCTCTTAAGTACAACACATGTGACGCCTCGTCTCATCTGGAAAACCTTCGAGGTTTGGGCTTGGTTTAATACAGAATGTCTAATAATGAGACGGTCCGGCTCATTCCACTTTTGTATAAATACAGATTAGACCCTATACTTCAAGTTATAGAAAAATGACCAAATGTTCCCTCAACTTCTAAAGTTGTCAAAAAAATGGCACGAAAGTTTTTGGGGTGTTACATCCTCCCCCATTTAGAATAACCTTGTACTCGAGGTTTATTGAAATAGATGTGGGTATCTTTCTTCATTTCTGATTCAAGTTCCCAGGTAAATTCCGGACCGCGTCGTGAGTTCCATCTTACTTTAACAAGTTTCAACCCTTTTCGCTTAAAGAACTTGGTCTGACTGTCTTCGATAAGAATTGGTTGATCTACGAATTTAAGGTTTTCATTAATCTTTATGTCCTTCAAAGGCATTGAGAGAGATTCATCTACAAAACATTTTCAAAGATTTGATACGTGGAATCATTGTATACTCCTTTCATCTCATCTAGTAATGCCATCGGGAGGTTATTGGTCCAGACTTTTTGGTCATTTCAAAAGGACCTAAAAAACGGGGGCTTAATTTTCCTTACTTGCCAAATCTGACTACGCCCTTGCATGGTGATACTTTAAGCAAAACCTTGTCTCCTTCTTGAAATTCTAATTGTTTGCGACGAACATCAGCATAGCTCTTTTGTGTGTCTCTTGTTGCCTTCAAACGTACTCTAATCTGAAGTACTTTTTCAGTTGTCTCTTGAACTATTTCAGGACCTGATAATTGATTATCTCCAGCTTATGACCAACATACAGGCGTTCTACACTTACGACCGTATAAAGCTTCAAATGGTGTTGCTTGAATGCTGGTATGGTAACTATTGTTATATGCAAACTCCATTGGAGATAAGTTTGTATCCCAACTACCTCCAAAATCTATTGCACATGCCCGAAGCATGTCCTCCAGAGTTTGAAGTTCTTTTACTTTGTTCGCCAGTTTGAGGATGATAGGCAGTACTTAAGTTCAAGTTTGTGCCCATTGCTTTTTGAAAACTCTTCCAGAAGCGTGATGTAAACCGAGTATCTCTGTTTGAGATAATAGATAACAGCACACCATGTAATGATACTATGTTATCAACATATATGTGTGCCAATCTATCCATACTACACGTTTCTTGTATAACAATGAAACGTGTAGACTTAGTAAGTCTGTCTACGATAACCCAGATTGCATCATTTTGTCGTGAAGTTTTTGGTAACTTCATAATTGTAACAACCCACATTTAAAAAAAAGGTAAAATATTGAAATTAAGCCAAGTGAATTAGATAATGTATTTAACACATAATCCTAATAAATAATAATAACAATTCCCGTCCACATTATCATAGTTCATCAAAACACTCTTTTATATTGTTATTTGAAGTTAATATTTAAACTTAACTAACTATACTCCCAAAAATACCAATCAAAGATTGGATTCCAACTCTCTTATCCCTTTGATTTCAGCTTCCACTTCTAATAAGATATATTTTAACTTCAAATTTTGAATGAACACAATTGTAGTTCCATTCAAAGAACTTGTGTAACAAACTCTTCATCCTCATCATAATAACAACCATCCACCCTTATCTCCATTTCATTACATTGACAACCACAACCCACCTTTTCTTTTCACAACCTATATAAACCCTAACACAAAAACTTTATCAATCATTCAAGTCATCAAGATTCCAAGATCGTTCTAGGTGAATTAGACTCTAAACCCTATTGTATTTTCTTTAATATGCAAAACACAGATTCTAAACTAACTTGATTATTTTATTACTTCTGAAATCATCCACCAAAAGGGATCCAAGTCGTGAGGGCAGCCAAGAAACATCGTCCTCACCGAATACCAAACCGTCCTCGCTATGCTTATACTCTTCGTTTTGTTGTTAGGCCGTCTTGTGGGTAAGCTAAATGAGGCAATGGCTTTAGGCCTCCAGTTTTATAAGGCCTCTATCTTAATTAGGAGTTATGTATTATGAGATTTTGAAAGTATAGTTATTTTAGAATTGACAACTCATTGATGTTCACAAGCTAAGGAGGATTGTTTCATATCCATTACCACCGCATATCATCCATATTTTATAATTATAATTCTTGTATACGAGACAAAGAACGTTCTGAAATTTGGATCAAAGCCACCAAGAACGAGACAAAGATCTTAAATATTTAAGCCACCAAGTCTACCTCTATACGCATAACAAAAAGAAAAGGAAAAGGCCTCAACATTTTAGTTAGTTTTAGGCCTCCACGGACGATGAGCCGGCCTGGTTGTTTCTGCATAAATATTTATAAACATACCCTAATGATCTAGACATAATGATAATATAACATGAATATGATGATAGTTGGTCGTTTATGATGATTTCATACAAGTTTGATACGTAAAAACTCGCTTATAACTCAAGCAGTCGCAACAGTTAATAAAAGCATATTTGAAAACTGAGTTTCATGGCACCATAACTTGTTGATAACTAATTTTGGTTGATTCTTGAGTCTAAATTGTAGTTCTATGAGTCTAGTTTTCAGAAGACTAAGTTTCGTATATTTTTTGTAAAGTATAAGTTGGTCAAACAGATTTTATACAAACCTATGTCAAATCTGATCTCGAGACAGATTCACTGAGCTGTTTTCCTGAAGTCATAACTCATTCGCTATACTTCCAAAACACTTGAGTCTTCTTCTGGAATGTTATATCATCTAGAAAGTTTTCCAACTGGTCTTGCATAATTCTCCCAAGCGTATAATTATTAATGAATTTTGGCGTAAAGTGTCGCTAAAAAGTGACGGTTACAATCCGTCATTGTTTTATGGCTTTTATTAAATTATATATAAATAATAAAAATAGAAAAATAGTTTTGAAAACTAGAAACATGTTAGACATTTTCATATAATTTTTTTCGAACAGAACTTGATCGTTTGGTCACTCAATAAATTCGGGAAACAAACCCCAAGTTTGGCAAGAATCTAAAACCCTCAGTTTTAATGAATAATTAAGTTCTTAACATAATTAACTCTACAACCTAATTACAGAATTTAACCCTAAGTTTATCATTTGGCGTTAAACCATCATCAATTATCAATAAAAACCGCAATGCTTATCACTCAATCAACTTAGTCCTTATACGTGAATGTGTTGTAGCAACCTCATAGGACGACCCTTTCAGCTTACTTGCAACCTTTTTGTGGAATAACTATCAACGCTATCAGGTGAGTTCATAGCCCCTTTTTCATGTTTTTAAACGTTTTATACTTTGGGGTGGAAACATGCAACTTATTTATTCTATGTTTTATATATGCTATTTGATTCAAGCTTTATTTCATAACATTCGTTATGTGTGATCATTACAAGTGTATACATATTCGCATTGACAACCATTAACTTGTTAAGCCCGTGGTAGTATAATGATAGATCTATTGGCCTGACCCACCCACTCAGGCCTCAAGTAGAGACTTGTGTGTTCAGAATCTAATGATCTTTAAACATTTAACATAATAGTCTGATTAGACGACTCACTAAACGTGTTAAAGGTTTGGTTGTAATCACAAAGGTATACAAGTAACTTAACACATATGGAATGTTTTCAACATATAACTCATATTCTATTGTTTTACTTAAAACTTGCGTTCTCACAAACTATTTTGAGTTGACACTCTCGCATGGTTTTCAGGTATTGGAAATTAGGTTGTTGAAAGATTGCTTGGTGCAAGACATAGGCAGATGGACCTAATTTAAATAATGAATATAATAATCTTTATTTCATGTTTTATTTGTTTGTTTTTATTTGAACAATATGTGTTTGTTACTTGTTTTAAATCTATTAATGAATTATGAAACTTTAGTCGATCATGAGCTATGAGCAATCATCGTCTCGTCCGGGCATGTTCCGTCGTTGGTTGAGGTGTGACAATAATGAAATCCATAGTTATCATATCCCATCTCCAAATTGGAATCTCAGGCTAGTGTAGTAAGCCTGCTGGCTTTTGATGTTCTGATTTGATCCTTGAACAAGTTAGACATTTAGAAACATAGATAGCAATGTGTTTCTTCATTCCAATCCACCAGTAATCATTCCTTAAATGTAGGAGAATATTTATATTATTTTGTGTATAATTTAGAGCACGTCAAATAACATTTCATCTTTCTTCTAAGTTTGCCATGAAGAATCTTCGCTCCCTAAGTTATTTTCTTTGTATATCGGTTTCTCGGAATCCAAAAGAAATGCTTTTGTTTCAATAGAAATATTCCCAAGACATTTTTAATAAGGCAAAGATGACCGATTGCAACCCCGTACATACTCTGGTCGATACAGTCGGTAAGTTGGGTACTAATGCAAGTTATTTAATTCCATAATCTACCATGTACCATAGCCTCGTCGCGGCTCTTCAATACTTAACCTTCACTAAACCGGACATCTCCTACGCGCTTCAGCAAGTCTGCATGCATGTGCATGCTCCTCATTTTTGTCATCTCGATGCACTCACCAGATTTTGAGATATGTGAATGGTACCTTAACGATGAGTGTTTACATGAGACGTAGCTCAATTTCTTCTTTTTTTTTGTATACGACGTTGATTAGGCGGGCTGCCTCGACACTCGTCGCTCAACTTCCAATACCATCTACTTGGGTGATAATCTCATATCCTGGCAGTCTAAGAGACAAACCACGATCTCTTAGAACACTTGGGTTGGCAAGCGCGGTTGTGGTATTATGTTGGATTTGAATCTCCTGCTTGATTGGGTCAACCTACACGAGGAGCATCCCTAGTGCATTGTGGCAATGCAAGTACTATTTATATATCGGGGAATCCAATTCAACATCAAGGTACCAAGCATATAAAAACTTCACCCGGAACAAAGTTCAAGCCAGCCAAATTCGTGTTACACGTTCCTCGCTATCAACTAGCCGATATTCTTACGAAGGGCTTGCCACGTGTGTTGATGACTTCAAATCCAGTCTAAGTTGTTTAATGACTTCAGATCCAGTCTAAGCATCCAACATCCTCCTTAGACTTGGGGGTAAATTGACTAGATTAGTTCTCATAACAGTCGACGAGGGTAGTCGAGTGTTAATATTGTATCTATGTATATGATACGATAATGAGGAGACCAATCGATTGAGCCATAATAATTCTATTATGAACCATCTTCATCATTTTAAAAACTTGATACAAACAAACGATTTCGAAATAAAAAAACAAAACTAGTAGCTAAAAATTTAATCGTTTTAACTCGTCTGGCCCAATCCATCCAACCCAAAAGTTTGCTTGTTTTTCCAAAACCAAAGCTAGTTGTTCGGCCCAAAAATTTGGTCAAAACCAGTTGAACCAAACTAGAAACACCCTATTTAGTACTAATCCGGTTCGATTCGAACCAGCCAGATGGGCCTAAGTTATAATAATAACTTGTACTTGGCCTTAAAACATTCAACCAATTACCAACACATTATATATCACACAAACATGTATTTAGTACCACGAGATCAGTTAACTAGAACAAACTAACTCAGGCCAGTTAATTTCGACCCGCACTCTGAAACTTAGGGTACCTATTAAAGGCATATCATATCCATATCCATATTCATATTCTCTACTTGCTGTTAGAAGTAATTTGGGTCACATAAATATAGACCAAATTTACACAATTAACTTTGTAAATTAAGATACTATAGCAAGGGGTCAAGTGCACACTTGTTGTGGGTTAGCCCGCACCAGCAGTAACCACATCAGCTCGTGGACTAGCATCCAGAAGTTGGTGCACTGGTGCACTCGAACCAGAACCGGTGGTGTCTCCAACTACTGAACCAGAGTGGTTGTCGACTCTCGAGAGGAGGTTAGCAGTGGTCAAAGTTGAACCTGTTTTCTCGGGCATTGGGTCTTCGGTAGCTTCAAGTTGTGCCGCCTTGAGTTTTTCCTATAACCAGAATTAAACAGTTACTGAAATAGTTGTTTGTGTAAGTGTAAGTGAATGTGTAGTATATCCTTCAAGAACCGTAAAGTAAACAAATCAAATAAACCAAGGTAACTCTTGACTAGGCGTGTGCATGGGTCGGTTTTTAGCTCAAGTTGACCAGAAACCGAAAATTCGCATTTTTATTTTTTAAAAACCATTCGGTTTCGATTTTTTCAATTTTACCATTTGCGCTTAAAATTTTTGGGCTGAAAAAATATTTTTGGCCCAAAATAATAAATTTGGGACTAAATCTTTTTGCTAATTAATGAATAATCGACTGTTTTTTTTTGGGGCTGAAATATTTGGGTTACACGGTTTATTAAATTCTTATAAGTTACTTCACGTTGAAAAAACGAAAATGAAAGTCCATAAGTTCATTTCGGTTTTTTCGGTTTTAACCACATGCGAAACCAAAACCGAACCAAATATTTGGTTTCTAACAAACCATAAAACCAAACCATCGGTTTTGTTTGGGTTCGGTTTTTCAGGTACAGGCGGTTTCATGCACATCCATAAGTCCTTACGAGCTGAAACATGGCATGAAAACAATCAGGTTTTGGGTTATCATATCTAAATAAATGTGTCGTGTTTGTGTTTGTGTTCACCGGTTAAACTAAACAGTTCGTGTTTGGAGACCGGTTTAATCCATTTCTCACAACCCACGAGCCTGTTTTAACACACCCGCCAATCCTATATAAAAGCATTTAAGTTGAGGAACTGTATAATAACGAGAAGATTCTGGAATCTACGCAAGTACCAGTAGTTTAGCATTTTGAATCTTCAAGTTAGTTGCATTAACAGTTAATTGGTTGACCTCAGACTTGAGTTTCAAATTTTCACTAGTGAGTTCTTCAACTCTTTTACCAAGTTCTTCAGCTTCCGCCTGGATATTAAAATATTCAAAAACAAAAAAAAAAAAGAATTAATCATTTTTAATATTTTTCTGGTATAACTAATACCATAATACGAGAACGGTTTGATCTACCTGTTTCCTTAATCTCGACCTCCTAGCAGATTCTCGGTTTGACTGCTTTCTTTTTTCCCTTTTCAGTTCCCGTTCATCCTAGAAATAAATAACATAATCCAAATTCAAAATTAAATTTGAAAAAACAATATTGATTTCACGCGAAATATGTACCTGAAGCACTAGACTGCTGGGAACCATGGCCATGTTGGCAGTTGCAGGGGACTTTTTAAGCTCCAGCTCGGTTCCCAAGTCACCAGAAATAACCGCTTCAACTTCTTTACCCAAAATCTTGACACCTGTCACTTTCTTAGAGAGCATGTTCGTATCACTTCGCTCAGTCTTGACAACTTCAGCTGGTTGTATCATGTATCAAGTTTTAGTTAGGGATGTGAATTTCTAACACGAAATTTGCAGGATTGAGTTTAGTGTAAACGGGATTGGGTCCGATTTGGGTCGAACCCGCGATCAAATTTAGCTAAAGGGGTCATGTTCATGTAAACCTTGTGGGTTTATTCATTTAACCCATTTACTAATTTGGTTTTTTTAGTTTTTTTTTTTTTTCAATGTGTTTTACAAAAAAATATATATATTAGAGTTTTTGTTAATAAACTTTTTAAATAATATAGCATATTTAAAAATTAAAACATAACTGATTTATAAAATAAAAATAATATGTAAATATAGAATTTTAAAATATACAGAAAAAAAATTGCCGGTCAAACAAAGTTGTGTTCATGTCAGCCCACCAATAAGCGTGTTGCAATCGTGTTCGTGTGTGACATGAAATTGAATTCGTGTCAGGTTGGACCCGCCAACCCACGAACACGACCCGTTTAACCACACCAGTTTTAGCATACACCAAAGACTACACGCAGCCTTATTTTTTTATATTTTTCAAATCATGTAATATTAAGCTTACAACTTGTAGATGATCCTCCACGGATGCTTTTCTGACCATTTTTACAACTTGTATTAGTATCACTGCCTTCACTAGAACCTTCAGTATCCGGACTGTCACGAACATCAAAAGAGTTAAAAAGTTTACTTACATATATCAACCAATACACGGTTTTAAATTACCTATTAGAGATTCCATTGGTGTTCCCTATCGACATTGTCAACTCATCAATTCCTTTCAGCTTCTTTATCAAGCCTCTATCTGCATTCCCGGACGACTCGATAGGTACGGGTGTAGGATTAGTATTACCCGCCTGCGTCATACGAACACGAGTCAGTATAGACACATGATAACTCATATAAACAAAATTGTTATTAAGATTACCACAGTAGCTCCTGGATGCGCATAAACACCTCCATGTGGATACATTGCAGCATAAGGCGGCATCATATGCTGAACCAAAAGTGCAACAAAAAGTCAAAGGATGGTCTAGTTTTAACATATTCAAAAGATTTTAGTTTTGTATGGCGCAAATACCGGCATTGGGCCCCACATATATGGTGGAGGTGCATGACCTGATGCAACAGGTGAACTGAAGTATGGTGGCACAGGCATTTTCGGGCCATAATAAGCCTGCAAAATCAGTGTTAGCTAGTTACTCTGGTTCAAGAGCTCAATTTTCAGTTGTAAACAAAAATGGCAGTTAAAATCATTAGACCTGCATGGACGCCCAATCGGAATATGCATGACCGGTTTGCCGCTGCTCCTGACAATAAGAAAAAAAAAGGAAAACAAAAGAAAAACCGTTAGAAATAGTATCAACTCAAGTGACATAGTATCATTCGGCACGAAACGACAAATTGCCATATGAAAATGGTATGACGAACGAAAAAGTATTAAATATTAAACAACAAAAAAGAAGACGCTCATGTAAAATGATAATTAATAGTCTGACGTGGTACAAAACGGTTACACGATATAAAATGAGACGTCATAGAAGAATAAAACAAACTGTATGATCTCAAAACATCTGAGAAAGTGATATGTTGACAAATTAATATGATCATCAATTTATCTGTACATAGTTGATACCTTGGCAAACTGTATGATCTCAAAACATCTGAGAAAGTGATATGTTGACAAATTAATATGATCATCAATTTTTCTGTACATAGTTGATACCTTGGCATGCAACGTATAACTTTTGATAATATTATTCCTTTTTATACAATAACATACATTTTTTCTTTGCAAAAGTAGAAAAAATAAATGAAAAGGGGAAAGTAAATAAGTGTTTGATTCTTACCGCGGGAGGTGAAGATATTTCTTCAGGCTTACAATCCTTTGCTTCTTCACAGCTTCCCATGAGTAAACACCTTAAACTGATTCAAATATGATGCGGGCCTTTCACGTTTAGCTATAAATTTTGTCTTGCTAAATACTTCCTCACTTGGCTGCACACGACAATGAAAAAAAAATATTAAAATTTGTTAATAAATAAGAGGCTCCAGATAATAAACATCAAAACTACCAAGCATCTTTTGGTTGGTATACACTCAAATCACTTTTAATGTAAACACACAATACAACTTTTATCTTCATATTTGCCATTAGAGAATCTATGCTGATTTAGACATACGAGAAACCTCAATGTGTGTGCAATTTAAGTAACTAAATCACAAAATGGAAACATAATGAGCATATAAATGTAACATTCTACATAAACTAACGCAACTTAAGTAAAACACGAAACAACTACAGGCTAGATTTTACATTAATTTTTAATAGATGCACATCTACGTTTCGCAAAATAAACCTCCTTCCCTCCCTATAACGCGCAACTATATATATCTATGCATACATTTGCGTATATATATGTTGGACGTCATTAATCATCATAAGGGTTCACTCAAGTAACTGACTCAATTTGCTAAAAGTATCACTCACGCACACCGACACGCCCGCTCACGCCCCGACGCATTAAGTAAATCAAGACAAACGATTAACCGTATTCTTAAATACAAGATTCGCTTTCCATTTAAAAGAAAGCATATCCCAGGGTTAGAACTTAAAACCTAGTAACCACTTAAAATTCATAAATCCCAACATTCACCAAATTTATTAACCGAATAATTCGTTACGCGCCTTTATCATCAGAATCCCATCAAACTTTGCAAATACAAGTTTATTCCAACTCCAATTACTTCCCAGAAACCACCAAATTATTACTATAAAGACCTTGACATAAAGCAAAAAAAGGGAAAGATAAAATAAAAGGTACACGCCTTTGTTGTCCTTCAAGATCCACATCTAACAATTATAATAAAGTGATAAACAAAAACAAGAATTTCAGATTTCTGACAACCCATCACTAAAAATAAAAAATATATATGTATAAAAAAATTAAAAAAAAAACTCAGAAACTAAAATCAGATGCCTTCTAAATAAGAACTACAGCTTTCTGACAACCCAGTATCACTAGAAATCCATAAAAATAAAAAATAAAAATAAAAATAAAAAACCTTCAAAACAAAATTTAGTCTTATCACAACACAATGCTTTAACTTAATTAAAATACCAGTTCTATTTATTAGGGTTTTAATCAATTATGAGCTAATTTTCCCCAATTTAAACTTCTGATCTCTCACTAAACACATAATTGCCATCAAATCTAACACAAATAAACCAAACCCAGTTCAGATTAAAGCTAATTACCAAAGAATCATCATAAAAATCGAATCTTTTTAACAATTTTGTAATTAAACATCAAAATTGAACAGTAATAATTGAAATTGGAGGTGGGTTTGGTTTGAAATGCAAGATTTGAGAGTGAATTGAAGAAATAATAGTGAGAATTAAGGTATACCTGTATGGAAATTGGGATAATGGTGTAGTTTGATCATGTGTATGAACAAGGAAGAAGAAGTTGGGGGTTTTTGCTGAATATGGAGAGAGATGGTAATGTTCCACGTCAGCTGACACGTGTTATGGTTGTATATGATGATGAATAATAAATACATGGATGTGTAATATTAATTTTCTTGTTGATTGTTGTTATCGTGACATTTGGTCAATGAGTTTTCGCTTCGGTTTTATCGTAGTGGGTTTTTAGTTGTTTGGGTTATTCAGCGTTGTTTGTGATCACGTGTGCATGGGTTATTAAGAGTAGCAGGACTTTATTTGTCGGTCATTTAATAAAATTATCATAGCATTTGTTGTAATTACATTTATTTAGTCGGAGATAACACCGGTTTAGAACCTTCCTTTGATATAAATGGAATTAAAAAGCTCGAAGGTTAACTGTGATTGGTTGGCGTTATGTTAGAATACGTAACTCTAGAAATATCTAAGCTGAATCGCTGGAAACTGAATCGAGAATTTTTGTGGATAAAATAGACAATTAAGTATGGATTACGGATAGTGATATGTGAAATACTAAAAAGTCCATGTCAGGTAACGAAAAACGGACAACGGTTTTTTAATGGGTGAAACAAATAGTTAATGTGATCGATAGGAGTCGCGTCAGATTGTGTAAGCGGCTGAAAAGTCTACATCGCATTAGCAAAAGTTTTTAATGAAACAAAAAAACAGTTAGATGTAGCCAGTGATGGTTTTTTGGTGCAGGCGGACTCTTAAAATCTAATAAAGGTCGTCTTTAAGAGAAGTAAAATCAAGTTAGGGCTTTAAACCTCCACTTGGATAAGGCCTTCAATTTAGACTAAGGTTAAATCGAAACATACTAAAAAATAATGAAAATTAGACCAAAAACATACTAAGCGATGAAAATGATCCTTAAGTTATTTGAAAAGACAAACATGTTCATGGTTAGTTGTTTTGCTTCGTAACAATAAAATTTGAAAAAGCTCTCGAATTTTCGTTTCGTTTTAGGCATCCAAAAAGGTTAGAGCGCTCTGAATCCAATCTGTAAACCAAAAGCAATTATGAGGTTTTAACTTTTTATAGTGTAGCGAATGGTATTAGTTAAGGAGATCTTAGTTGGAAGTTGGAGCAATATTGATCGCTTTTAGTAATTATAAGTTTTTTTTTAGGTTTTAACTTTTAATAGTAAACAAATGGTATTAGTTAACACGATCGTAGTTGGAAGCTGGAACAATAAAGATCATTTTTAGTTATATTTACAAGAGCATTATCAATCAAATCTTTGTTTATTTTTATATAATTACATTAATAATCATTATTTTTTGTATCTCTTTTTAATTAAAGAATAGTTTTTTAAGGTCAAGTTATTCTAAAAAATTTAACCTAGAATGTTTTGTGGCCGAAAGAAATCCTAAAAAAAATTAAAATAATCATAACTCAAAAACAAAAAGGTAAAAAAAAAAACTAAAATGTTTCCTCCGTATCCTCATTCAACAAAAAAAAAGACATAATTTTGAGGAAAAAAGATCATTGTGTGTGTATGTGTGTGTAGGGTTTTAGTCAAATACAAATGAAATTAACGTGCTAATTATGAGAATCAAGTAAAGTATTTATTTTATACAAGTAGAGTAGTTATGTGATTTACTCTATGATGTAATCACATAACTACTCTACTTTTATAAAATAATTACTTTACTTGATTCTCATAATTAGCACGTTAATTTCATTTGTACATTAACTTTTTCATATACACACGCGCGCGCACGGTTTGAACCATGTAATCCCAATTTAACTTTCTCGCAAACAATTCCTTTCTCACAAACAATTCCTCTCTCATTTACTCATAATCTTTAGGCGAGTAGATGGCTTTCACTAGTTGGATCCTTGAACTAGACGAGTTTTAGCTCACTGCACTACCGTGCCTTCGGGCGAGCGTTCACGGGTATTGGCCTTAGGTGAAGATTTTTTCCGGATCGAAAGACGAGTGTCTCCAAATGTAATGGATTTAACCAGTAACCCACTTAAAGAATTCGTTAGTCGTTAAAAAAATAATAGTTATAATGTAAATAATTGTTAATTAAGTTCACAAAACAAAAGTCAAAGTAGTTTGTATTATAGAGACACGTGGTAGAGCCTTGTACAATGTGCTAACTGAGTTGGCCCATATGATACCATGCTGGCCGTTGTGTACTCCATTAACTTATCGTGATGTCAGCATTTACACTTTGACCCTTCTTACATTTTATTTTCATTTCATTGTATTCTGAATTTTGAATATATTTTTGTGAGATTGAAATACAAACTGAGCATGAGATTTAAGTATACAATTCAAAACAAGCTAAACTATAACTTTCTTAAATTAAATAATGTTTTATAAACTATATTGATAAATAGTTATACATGAGTTTGTATGAATATAGTTAAATAAATTCGAAATAAGTTCAAGTTTACAAGTTTATAAAATTACTAACCACCAAACTACACTTGAAACTCTTTGGGTAACTTGAGTTCAAGTTTAGTCAAGCGCGGCTGATTCGGCTCGTATCTATAAAAAAGTTAGATGATTGTTTTAAAACAGTGTGCAAACAAGGGGACTAGTTATGATCATATGTAGAGTTGGGGGGGAGTGCATAATTTACTAAACTGCGAGGGTGGTTTTGGAACAAAAATGGGAGCAAATGATGATTACACGTGTACGTTTGAGGATCAATCTACTAGTCATCAAAATCGGGCCAGTCAGTCCATCCTCATGTGGCTTACCTGGCAATATTTCTTTTTTAATTTTATATTAGTTAGTTTTACGTTTTTTTTGAACAGCAACAAAAATTCATTCGAACAAAAGGAACCTCCGGCAGGTAGCTGAAGAAATTCCAAAAGAAATACACAAGCCAGAAAATAAAAATAAAAACTACAATCAACTTATAACCGACCTTTAAACCATGAAACAAGAAAAAGGAGATTCTCTCCAAACCCACCAAACCATTCGAACAAAAATTCATTCAAACACAAGGAACCTCCAGCAGGTAGCTGGAGAAATTCCAAAAGAAATACACAAGCCAGAAAATAAAAATAAAAATTACAATCAACCTATAACCGACCTTTAAACCATGAAACAAGAAAAAGGAGATTCTCTCCAAACTAGGGATGGCAATGAAACCCGAACCCAATGGGAAAACCCGAAACCTGACATAAATGGGACGGGTAATGCCCGACCCGTTAGGGTTTGGGACGGATTTGGGAATAGTTTTGAAATTTTTCGCGGGTTTGGGACTGGTTTGGGATTTCTAATATACCCGATTACCCGATAACATAGACCTATTTACCCGATTATGTACCCGATGTACCCGATATAGCTTATTATATTATATTTATTATATTCCAAATATATTATTTGTCAAAACTTCTTTATGTCAATTATTTGAGATAGTTTACCTTTATGGTAACAATCTTTGTAATCGATTAGTTATATTTTGTCAAAACCCCGGTAGAAACCCTACGTGTTTTGAGCCAGGTATACCCGACGAGTATTTTTTCAAAACTCGATAGGAAACTCGAAACCGATGGGAAAACCCGAAACCCGACAGGTAATTACCCGATTAAAACTCGACGGGTTTGGGATGGACTTTTATAACTGGGTATGGGTTTGGGAATACCTAAACCCGACCCAAACCCGACCCATTGCCATCCCTACTCCAAGCCGACCAAACCATATTCTTATGTGTTGATCTATACTTTATCCATCCAAAGAGATTTATCATAATCTCATCCACTGTGAAAAGAGTAGAATGAATCTCGTGTTTGAAGATCCGCGCGTTTCGACTTTTCCAAATGAACCAAATAGTGGAGAAAATAATGGAATGCAAAATGCGCCTGCCTTCTCTGTCTCGGGGTTCCTTGGCAACCTGTAATAGTTGTTCGAAAGTGTCTAACCCCGTTAAATCCCATCTACACCAAAGAGAGATCGCCTTCCAAACCTCTTTTGTTCTTGGACACTCAAGAAAAACATGTACAGTGGATTCCGCCGTTGAATTGCACATTGAGCAAACAGAAGGTACCGAGTTCAACCCTCTAGCAATTAAATTTACCACAACCGGGATCCTATTTTGCAAAAGCCTCCAAATAAAGCAGTTGATCGTTATAGGTATCCAAGACTCCTAGGTACCGATAGGAGACCCGTCACTATACAAATGATCAGCGATGCATTTTCTCAGACTTTGCACCGAGAAGATGCCCGAGGAATCCCTTGACCATTTCCAACTGTCATCCTTGCCATGGTGAAAACTGAAAAGGAAAGCAAACAACCATCTCTTTCAAATCCTTAATATCAATCAAGTTTTCATGTGACAGATTCAATTTAGACCAAGCCCAAACTAAATTGACCACCCCCTAACCATTCACCCACACTTTATCATTAACAAGGCATCCTTTAATAGCCTCCAACTTATAAAGATCAGGAAAAAACTTCTTTCAAAGGACAACCTACATAACCATGCATCCAACCAGAATCTAGTATGGTTACCCTTCCCCACTTCCTTAACAAAAAAAGCTTTTAGATTTAGACCCATGGCAGAAAAGTTTTTATCAATTTTAGATATTTTTTGCCAAGGCCCACAGATAGACATTTTTGCCATGTTACCCTCGGGTTGCAAGCGGGTAGAATGGATAGCCTTTTAATTCTTAACCCATAACGATCCCGTTTCCGTTTTCAATCTCCACCACCATTTTGCTATTAAAGCCAAGTTCATTAATCCAAGCCCACCTACACCTAACCCGCCATACCTTTTTGGTTTGACCACCGAGTCCCAAGCCACCCAGTTAATTTTTCTTCTAGCGCCCGAACCGCCCCATAGAAAGTTTCTACGAATTTTTTCCAGAGTCTCCATGACTTTCAAGGGTGCAATAAACATAGAAAAAAAGTACAATGGTAAACTCCTTAAAACCGGTTTGACTAAAGTGAGTCTACCCCCGCAGGATAGAGAAGCTGCCTTCCAACCATTTAGTCTATTTTCTACCCTTTCAATTGCAGAACTCCAATGCTTCGAGAGCCCCATGTTTGCCCCGACCGGTAAACCGAGAAAATTAACTGGAACCGATCCCACTTGACAATGAATGATCCTAGCCATGGAATTGATTTCTGAATCGTTAACCCCAATGCCAAATACCTTACTTTGTTGAAATTAACTTTAAGACCTGAAGATAAATGGAAACATCTAAGCAGCCGAGCCAGATTAACCATATCGCTACAGTTCCACTCACTAACAAACATCACATCATCAACATACATAACATGTGATACGAGTGGTCCATTGTTTGGCAATTGCACGCCTTTAAACAAATTTTGATGAATAGCCGATTTCATAACAACGTTTAAACCTTCCACTGTGATTATGAAAAGAAACGGTACCAAAGGATCTCCTTCCTTAATGCCTCATTTAAAAACATATTCCACCGTAGGCGAACCATTAACTAAAACCGAAGCTTTCCCGGAATACAAATTCCACCGTAGTTTTACGTCTATACTTGTTCTTAATAAACGAATTTTTTAAAACTTTTATTGTTTATAGGACTTAAACGCAAGAACTTGTAAATTCTTCTAACTTAAGATGTCAATATGTTTAAGAACTTTGCATTTGCAAATGAACCACCAAACCATTAGTTTATAAAATTAGTACTTAGAATTTAGATTACTAGTTTAATAATTAATATATAAAAAGATAGCATAATTCTTATTTTATAGAAAAACTTCACAATCCATCTTTTTATATTAAAGTCTACAAAATTTTCAAAAATATACGTATTTTAAAATACAAAATAAAATAATTGACTTTTACCGTTAAAAAAATCAAAGTTTGAGGAAGTGCCATAGAATTTTATTTATTTAAAGTGACAAAATTTTATTAATTAGTGTCTCACGTCAATAAAATAGTTTACATGATATGTACATCCAAAAAAAATCCAATGTACATTTTATTAGAATATTTTACATTGAAATGATATGCAGGTCCAGCTTGAAGATGTGCAGATGCAGGAGCATTAACACTCATAATCTGACCCGAGATTCGTGAGGAGGAATCATTGGAGTAAAGATTTGGGAATAAGTTACAAGATAATAATATGAAATTATTTGTAATTTTAATTCCCTTAATTTTGGCTAGCTTTTATTTGCTTCCTTTTTATGTGTAACCAATTCTACTATTTAAGATGTCTAGCTACATAATGATAGATAGTTTTGGATATTAAGAATATTGTGAAGAACACTTGTTCTTGAACCTTTCGGTTCGTTTCTAACCTTTTGGTTAGATGAAGTCTATGAATAAACTATGAGTTTCGTGAGCCATTTGAGTAAAGTCGTGGATTCGGCATCATTTGGTATCAAAGCTTTGGTTGTTCAAATGGCTCTGCGTGAAGATTAATTCTTTTCTGTTCGTAGAGTCGCCGGCAGAGGCAACGACAAAATTAATGGTGGTTCGTGTGCCCGAGGAAGAGATTGGTTACTGTTTGCAGATTCGCCGGTAGAGGCAGTAAAAGAATCCATCCCAACTTACGGGGTGCAACCATTGAAGGAAACCGAAACAGAGTTTCATGTCCGGGACATGAGGCGTTGGGGAAGAGGAGCATCCTTTGATTGTTGCAATCTATCAATAAATAATATTATATATATATATATATATATATATATATCGATTTTGTTACAAGGGAGGCAGCTTTAGGATACATCATCTTATAGGTAACGATATCTTCATGTGGCTAGCAAAAAAAAAAACGAAAAAAAAAAATTTTGGCTTGTTATGATTTTACAAGAATTAACACAAGATTAGTGCTAAAACTTGAGAACTTTAGAAAATTTAGCAAAGAGAGAAAGTAGTGAAATGTATCACTTATGAATATGTATGTATGAGGTGCATTTTCTCCTTTACATTGAGCTAGTATTTATACTACAAAAGATTAACCTTTTCTCTAGACAAGATTAACTATTTGATGGTCATGTAGTATGGGACATTATCAATAAGTTTGACAAAGAGCTCATCCACTTGCTTGGAAGATCTAGATGGGTAAATCTTGATCTTGAATAGATATTCATAACACTCCCCCTTGGATGACACTTGCAAACTTTGGGGTCTTGAAGTACTGTCTCGTTAAAAACCTTGCTAAAGAAAAACCCAATGGGATAAAAACTTTAGCTAAGGGAAAAGAGTGCAGTTTATAGCTCCCCCTCAAGTTGCAGTATATAATGTGTTACATCCTCTATACATGGCGCATGCCAATGTCATGAACGTGTTTCCGGAATGTTGCTGTGGGAAGTGCTTTTGTGAAAAAATCAGCTAAGTTGTTGCTTGATTGGACATATCTCATCTCAACCTGATTGTCTTTAATAAGGTCCCGAGTATACTTAAAATATCTTGGTGGTAAATGCTTTGTTCTGTCACTTTTGATATACCCTTCCCTCATCTGCGAGACACGAGCTGCATTATCTTCATAGATAGGAGTTGGACTTCGATCTTTCTCTAGTCCACTAGAGGTCAATATGTGTCGTGACATAGATCTTAACCATACGCATTCTCTTGAAGCTTCATGCAGTGCAATGACTTCAGCATGATTTGAAGATGTTGCAACAAGTGTTTGCTTTTGTGAACGCCATGAAATCGTTGTTCCTCCATTCTTAAATGCGTATCCAGTTTGAGATTTTGCTTTATGTGGATCAGACAAATAACTTGCATCTGCATAACCAACTAACCCTTCTTTTGAATCGTTAGGATAAAACAAGCCTAAATCAATAGTACCTCAGAGGTATCGAAAAATGTGTTTAATCCCGTTCCAGTGCCTTTTAGTAGGGGCTGAACTAAATCTTGCTAACAAATTAACTGCAAAAGAAATGTCAGGTCTTGTACAGTTAGTAAGATACATAAGAGCTCCAATTGCACTGAGATATGGTATTTCTGGACCAAGAATCTCTTCATTATCCTCGCATGGACGAAATGGATAATTGTCAACATTGAGTGATCTAACAACCATCGGGGTGCTTAAAGGATTTGCTTTGTCCATATTAAAACGCTTTAAGAGTTTCTCAGTATAAGTTGACTGATGCACAAGTATGCCATTATGCATATGCTCAATCTGTAAACCAAGAAAATATTTGGTTTTGCCAAGGTTTTTCATTTCAAATTCTTTCTTTAAAAGAGCAATTGATTCATTGATTTCTTTTTGCGTTCCAATTATATTAAGATCATCAACATACACAGCTATGATCACATATCCTGACGTTGTCTTCTTAATGAAGACGCATGGACAAATAAGATTATCTGTGTATCCTTTACTTATCAAATAATCACTCAAACAGTTATACCACATCCTTCCAGATTATTTTAGTCCATACAAGGATCTTTGTAACTTGATGGAATACATTTCCTTAGGCTTTGAGCTTAATACTTCTGGGAATTTAAATCCATCAGGAATTTTCATATAGATGTCCACTATCTAGTGATCCATACAAGTAAGCAGTGACAACGTCCATAAGGCGCATCTCTAAATTTTTAGAGACTGCTAAGCTGATTAAATATCTAAAGGTTATTCCATCCATAACAGGGGAATATGTTTCCTCATAATCAATCCCTGGCCTTTGAGAAAAACCTTGACCAACAAGTCTAGCTTTGTATCTTGTAACTTCAATTTTCTCATTTCGTTTTCATACAAAAACCCATTTGTACCCTACTTAATAGATTTTGGCTCAGGATCATCATCTCCACTCATGATGTCACTTGCTACAGAATAAGAAAATGTTTCATCAATATTTTTCATTTCATCTTGATTCCACAAGATATGTGTCTGACCATAGTTTATTGCCATTTCTTTATTATTATCAACATCCTCCTCATGGGGGTTTTAGTATTCAATGTTTCATCAAGACCATTCACTTTGTGATTAACTTCCTTTTCAAGAGTTTTTCTTTTTCGAGGATTTTTATCCTTTGAACCGATTGGTCTTCCACGTTTCAAACGTTTCTGAGATTCATGAGCCATTTTGTTATCTACTTGATTATTTGGAATCTCAATTCGAGCTGGGGCATTAGCAGCTAGTATGTGAGATTTAGTAACTTTGTTTATATCAGTAAATGCATCAGGCAATTGATTTACAATTTCTTGTATGTGCATTATTTTTTGAACCTCTGTCTCACATTGTTTAGTCCTTGGATCAAGATGTAACAATGTAGGTACATACCATGAGACATCATTTTCTTGTTTTTTCTTTTCTCCCCCTAATGCAGGGAAAAATGTCTCATTAAAGCGGCAATCAGCAAAACGTGCTGTAAATACGACACCCGTTAAAGGTTCAAGATATCTTATAATGGAAGCCGATTCGTACCCAACATATATTCCCAACCTTCTTTGAGGTCCCATTTTTGTGTGTTGTGATGGTTCAATAAGAACATACACTGCACACCCAAAAATTCTAATATGGGATATATCAAGTTGTTGGCCAGAGGCAAGTTGTAGAGGAGAGTATTTATGATTTGCACTTGGTCTTACACGAATTAATGAGCCAGCATGTAAAATTGCATGACCCCAAACCGACACAGGAAGTTTTGTTCTCATTATTAATGGTCTAGCTATTAACTGTAGACGTTTAATCAATGATTCAGCTAAGCCATTTTGTGTGTGTACATGAGCAACGGGGTGTTCGACTATAATTCCCACAGAAATGCAATAATCATTAACGCATGTGATGTAAATTCACCAGCATTATCAAGTCTCACTCTTTTAATAGTGTAATCAGGGAAATGTACTCATAATTTAATAATTTGTGCAAGAAATTTAGCAAAAGCTATATTACGAGTTGATAACAAAGAGACATGAGACCATCTACTTGATGCGTCTATTAAAACCATGAAGTATCTAAATGGTCCACATGCTGGATGAATTGGTCCACATAGAAATACAGGTGATTCCTTTTCAACTTTTACGGGTGAAGGCCTTGTAATTAATTTTCAAGAGAACAAGATGTACACACAGGAATTTTATACGATTGTGGAATCTTTTGATATTTCAATGGATGCCCATGAGTATTCTCAATTATTCTTTTCATCATTGTAGATCCTAAATGGCCTAATCTGTCATGCCTTAAATTAAATGTCTCAGGATCACAAAAATTTTCTTTGACTGCCATATGTGCTTGAGGCACATAATATGTGTATAGTGTAAGCCAGAATGGAGAATTGGCAGTTTTTCCAATATCTGATCTTTGCTTATGATATGCAAATATTTTTCATTACCAACAGTCCTTGACTGAGTATCATATCCATTATGATATATCTTTTTGAAACTCAACAATTTCTTGTTGATTTTGGGGAAAACAAAGCATTTTCTATAATAAGCTTTGTACCATTTGGTAAAGCAAAATTAGCTTTTCCCACTCCTTCTATCAAGTTTGTAGGACCTGATATTGTATTCACGATCCCTTTTGTTGGTTTCATTTCATAAAAATATCTTTTCGATTTAAGTATAGTATGCGTGGCTCCACTATCCGCTATACATATATCTTCTTCATTTGTTTGATCTTGTACTCCATTGATGTTCATTTTAATCTTGAAAGTATTAAGAAAAATAATAAGTGTATAATGAAGACATTAAGATATTTTAATTATAACTTTATTTCATTGAAAGACAGACAGTATATGAAGGAAAAACACATAATTAAAGATAAAACACACAATTAAAGATAGTAGGAAACACACTTAGTTGTTGCATATAATTATTGTGGTCAAGCAACATTTGTTTCAGAGTTCCACATCAAAGTCTGCAGTGTTCAGCTCAACACCAAGATCATCAAAGTTATCCACATGGTTAACTTCCTTCTCTTTTCTTTTGAGAGAGGCTTGGTAAAGTTCACATAGTTGTGGAGCTGTGCGACAAGCCTTTGACCAGTGGTTTGTACTACCACATCTAAAACAGGAAGTGCCATTGTTTTCGGACCTACCAGCTTCATTCCATTTATTGTGTTGGTTGAATTGTTATTTTGTGGAGCGTGATAATTGGTAATTCTTTGATTTCAGCCACGGCCATGAAAATTTCCTCGGTAATTATTATTACCTTTGAAAAGACGGTTTCGACCATTAAAATGGCTTTTATCAAAATGGCCACGACCACGGCCTCGTACCCACTTTTTTCCAGAGTCTTTAGTATCATTATTAGTAGCAACATTTGCTTCTGGGATTGCTAGTGATCCGGTGGGACGAGATTGATGATTTTTCATTAAAAGCTCGTTATTCTTTTCTGCTACGAGAAGAAATGAACTTAGATCGGAATATCTTTTAAAATTTTGCAACCTATATTGTTGTTGCAAATTTATATTTGATGCATGAAATGTGGAGAAAGTTTTCTCCAACATATCCTCCTCAGTAGCAGTTTGCCCACAAAATCGGAGCGTTGAGCATATTCTGAACAAAGCAGAGGTGTACTCATTTACTTTTTTGAAATCTTGGAACCTGAGATTGTTCCATTCATCTCTAGCAGTGGGATCCGGAGCCGACTGGTTCAGCATTTGATGATCTTTGAGAGTAGCACTTTGTTTTCGTTGTTTTTATTTTAGGACTTGTTGACTTTATTTTTATCTTGTATTTGTAGACAATTTCATTTTTTTTGTGGATTTGGGATAATGTTGGAAGCTATTTGGATTGATGGTATGGATTGTATTTGTGTATTGTTTTGTTTGGTATGGTTTGGTTTGTCTTGCTTGATCCTTGCAGGTGGTTATGGATTGCACAGTTGGCATTGTCGGGTCTTCACTGTTGACCCTCCAAGGTCTTCTGTCTGGTAGCCTTGCAGTTTTCACGGGAGTTTTCTGTACTCTCTTTTGCATTTACTTTTATAGTTTTTTGTTGTGCAACGAGGGCGTTGCACAATTCAAGTGTGGGGAGGGTACTTTGTGAATTTGTTTGTCCGAACTCAATGTTTTTGCAAAACTCCTAAATTTTTGTAGCAAATAATAACCACTAAGCAATTTTAATTCAACTTTAATTGTTTTGTCAAAGCACAAACCTTTAAGACACTCAAGCCGAAAACCTTTAAAAGACATACCTTTAAACATGACAAACAGATTCACATTCTTTCCTTGCAAAAGTTACCCATTCCGCCCGTTTCCGTGAGTTGGCCTCATCATATTTTTCTCATGTTTTTGCTGGCAATTGAGTGAGCCGGGTGATTATTGTAAGGTAGAACTTGTTTTTGGGATTGCATTTTAAAACCATATACATATAATGGCATAAACCATTGAGGAATTTAGGATAAATCATTTGTATAGCCATTTTTCCATTCCTTACACACATTATCCGCTTAGTAACCCATGTTTAGCCTTTTCCCGTGTTTTTATTATTTCACCCTATTTTTATCGCCACTTAGCCATATAGCCTTTTATATTTTCACCCATTTTTGGTTAGAAATCCTGTTCGGCTAAGTTAGTTAGTTTATTTTTGTATTTCATCTATGTTGTATTTTATTCACTTGGGAAAACACAATGCTATCTTCCAAGTTTGTATATAAAGTTTTTTATTTGGCAAAAAAAAACACCTCCTTATAAGAAAAGAAGAGAAAAATAAGAAGTTAGTTCATCACATATTAGGTGAAACTTGGTTTCAAAGAGCAATTTTTGGTTTGTTAGCTCTCGGCCCGTTTAAACCATTTGGTTTAGTTAGTTAGATGTTGTTTTATAGCTAACTTAGTTCCGGATTTTCTAGCCGTTTAGCCACTTTTCCCAAAAATTCCTCACCCTAACCCTAAGCCAAGTTACAACCCTCAATTACTCGTGTTTTATACCATGTATGTGTCGGTTTGATTTGACCCTTAAACAAGCCTATGCCTTGCTTAGTCATCGTCTTGGCATCGAGTGTTCTCAACATGCACTATTACACGCATGATCACTAAATATAGCCGAGCGTATGAGTGAACATTGTGAGGTTTGCAAGGTGGGAATGTGATGACAAGTTGTAATGTTCTCTAGATTATGTCTTCATCTTTACTAGGCTTGTTTGGACATATTTACAATGCTTGCTTGATATATTAAAGATTTGAATGATTATTGCTTACGGGTTATTATTGCTATTTTGGAGTTTGTTTTATTTGCTTGAGGACAAGCAAAGTTCAAGTCTGGGGATGTTTGATGTAACACAAAGTGTACATCTTATTGCATAGAATTATCCTCATATTTAAACCGAACTCCATGCAAATTCATTGTTTTAGGTACTTATTTGAGTTATTTGTGAATTTGCAGGTCCAGACGCCCGCCTGACAAAGAAAACATGAAAAGAGGGTGATTCGGGGACAAAAACAGCAATCTGCCAGACCTGCACGCCCATGCATGCCCGTGCATGGGATCGTCCCACCTTGGAAAATCACCAGTGCAAGCCAGTGTAGGATCTAATGCCAAGAAAATTCAAAATGGCCAGCCCGTGCACGCCCGTGCCAGACAGTGCAAGCACGTGCCCGAACAGAGAAATCTGACTTTTTGGTCAGACTAAAGCAATGGGTTGACTTTCCACATCAGGGAACGACCGTGCATGCCCGTGCCAGACGTCCAGAATGCATAAATACACCTTCATTACCTACATTTCAAGTGTGGAGCCTTAGGGGAATTCTCTGAAATTGCTGAAAATTTATTGTGTGTGTTCTAGAGAGAATTCAAGGCTTCCATCTTGTGTGATCATCTTTGCAAGTAGCAATCATCATTCATTTTAGTTTGCAATTTCTTGTTCTTAACAATGCTTTGTAAGACTACTTTGATGTTGTTTGTTGTATCAAGCCTTATGAGCTAATACTTTTGTTACTTAGATTATGTTAAACTTTTACTTATGTGATATTTATCTATGCATGATTTTGGCAAATTGGTGTTCTTCAAGTTTATGACATGTTCTTGAATAGAGTTTAATGGCTGAATGCTTGTTTTAGTTCCTAGTCTTGTTAGTTTGATAGATGATTAGCCATAATATGTTGGAAAACCATGTGTTGAGTATTTGTATATGAACTTAGTTTGTGTATGCATACTTTGTTTATATCACTAAGTTAGGAATGACTAGTGGAAATTAACTTGGTTGTGAATTTTTACAAGCATGAAACCTATCACTTGATATTGGAAAATTGTTTGGTGATAACATGATTCTTTGAGTTGGTTGATGTTTGCTAGAGATTAAGGCCATAATCCTTAGTTTATATTTTGCTAATTTACAAGATTCATGTGTTTAACTAGTGTTCTTGAGCTTGTCTATTTTACATGATTTTAGGTGGTTGGTTTGTTGTTTTCATGCTAGCTTTCCTTTAATTATGAGATTAGGTAGTTTTGACAAACTTACTAATCTATGGCTATTATCTTGAAAAACACCTATCATGATGCTTGTTGTTAGTGTTAGGTTGCCTTGATTGGAATTTGATATTGATGCTTGCTCATGATGTTTGCCATTATCATTGTCATTTTGTCACTAAGTTTAAGTGGATGCATAGTCTAAGTAGCTTTGTTTGAATTGATTGTTACTTGTATTTTATTTGCTTTGTTATTGTTATATGTTAGTTAGTAATTTGAAAAACCAATTTGATTGCTTGTTCGGTTAAATTAATTACAAAGATTTATTATCAAAAGTTCGCCGTGTCCATGGATTGACACTCGGTTCTTACCGATACTTTGCTACAAACAATAAGTACACTTGCCTTTCGTATATGGTTTTGGTTGTTGGTGAAAACCATTTTTAAAACCCAATTTGTGTGAAACTTTTATTTAAATTATATATATATATATATATATATATATATATATATATATATATATATATATATATATATATATATATTCGCACACGTCAATAAACTATGAGTTTCGTGAGCCACTTGAGTAAAGTCGTGGATTCGGCATCAGCAAGCCGCATCTTTGACGAGACACTTTTTTTCTAGGGAGAGGGTGGGTGGGGGGGGGGGGGTTGGAAATAATAATAATAATAATCCGTTAAAAGAAGCGCCAATCAAAATAAGGTCTATGACAACAGTTCGTCCTTTCATTCCCCCTTTCAAGTTCCAACCCTCTTTCAGATTTTTGGCATCAGTCATCATCATCTTCATCAGTCCACCACCGTTGGCGCCACTAAACAGAACACTGACCACCATCACACCAACTCAGTGACTCACCAAGGTACGATTTTAAGTTTTAACTATTTGATTGTTTTATTTTATGGTTATTCCGCTATTAGGTCGAACAATTAGATATTTGGATAATATAAACTGCAAATATGCCAAACAATTGGTTGTCAAGAATGCTAGGAGAGTTTCCCGAATCATTTGTTAGCGGTTAGCTATTTTTGTATTTGATTTTATTAGTATATTTTTGTTGTTTTTATTGTTATAATGTTAATGTCGTCTAAAAAATTAGCTTATATCTTTCGTTATTCGTTAGGGTCTGTGGACTTTTTTATTTCAGCTTGACCGAGTTATTAAAATTCTCGGAGACGATCATGATGATATGCTTTCTAATTATACAGACTTTTTTATTTCGGGCTTAACTGAGGTATTAAAATTCTCAAAGACGGTTATGATGATATGCTTTCTAATTATATATAACTTAAGAAAAAATTACAGTTTTGTATCAAACAAATAAATTTTGAATGTTTCTACAATTCTACACATGATTGATTCCTTTCGTGGCATATCACGTAACATAGACAAACTCTAGTGCATTTAGCATTAACTTTATTAACACACTAGTGACAGAGAACAGTACTGCTTGAATAAAGATAATAATTACAAATAAAATAATATCTAATTACAACAAATAAAATTATAAAAAACTTTATATATATACGAAATTCATACTAGTATATTTAATTATAACTAAACTAACATATATTCTATTTAATACTTTATTCCTTAATGTATGAGTTCATGTAGAAGTGCGTTAGTTTTCGATACTATGTTACACACAAATTTTTTTCTTATTATTCTTGTTTTAATGTAGCATGTAATGTAATGTATTATTAACATTTCATGTGGGTATGAAATGAATAGCGGAATCTCATTAACCATTTCTTTTTCTTTCTTTCTTTACAGATGTATTTACACATACTATTTGCAGCCCACTATTTGGAACCCATGGCCCATGAGAAATACTTTTGTTCTGGGTTAATAAAAAAGTTGGTAGTTTGAAAAAGTGTCTCTAATAAACATGATAATGCATACATCAAAATTATATAACTTAAGTATTTAAATTAATATAATTATTGGAACTTTATTGGACGAAAATGATAGGTATTTAATCAGGATATAAGTCTTTTGAACGAATTAGTGATGTCGTTAGTTAAATTTTACAAACTTTCCCATCTTCTATTTGAACAAAATGTCCAATGATGTGATCCTTCCTTTTCATGAATGATGTGTTGTGGTGAGATGATGAAGTTCTATAGAACTTGAGAACATAATTGGGTTGCCAAAAGTTATAATATACTTATATCCATGTGGATTTGGAAATATGTTAAATAGTATCTATACTTTAGTCCTTATTAAGTACCTAAGAAGAATATTCTTGATTTTCCTCCAATCCTTTTCATTGGGATGCATAGGAGTGATCACACTTGTTTTTCTTTAGGCATAAGCAACACCTCTTTCTTATGTAGCATAACCTTTTTTATACAACATAGCATGACAAATATGATCAAATCGGTTGTTAATGCAATATATATGTTACTCATGTGTTATCGTTCAACGTTTAAACAAGGGTATCAAGTTTTAGCTAATGTACGACTATAAATTAAACATTCCTTCCATTTGGAACTTGTTTAAAACCTTTTATATGTATGTAATTTTAGCAAGTCTCATAAATCATTTTATCTATATATCGATCTTTAGTCTTTGCATATATATTAAAATTCTCTGTTTTTTTTTTTTTTATCAAATAGCATTTCCTAAGCTTTTGACTTTTAACAACCCACTCACATACTCTTTGACTTTACTTTTGACAACACGGGGCGTGAATCTCTCAGTTCTCACCATCTAGAAAGACAGTCTTATTAGTTATCAAACATCTTGGTATCGGTAGGCAAAAGACCCTTTGGTAACATTTCCTTATCTAGGACTTCGCATTTTGAATCATGGGATCCGGATCTCCTTCCTATTTCTATCGAGTAGCATGTCATATTTGTACAACTCCATGGTCAAGCGCTTGCTGAAGAAAATAAAAACAGCCGCTTAAAGCTTCATATACATGATCCACGGATAAAGATATAAAACCAAAGCAATGAGAAGTGATATGCAAGACTACAAACTATTAGCTTTGCGGCACGATGAGAAATGATTTCCCTATGTGAAAACTCCAACATGGGGGATAAGTGTTGGTGAATGCTTATATTTGAGTCAAGGTTGTAAAAGTCGTTAGGCGGTCGACTGGGAAGTTGCGAGTACTCGGGAGTAGTCGGGGATTACTCGAAAAATACCTACGGAGTACTCGGCCGATACGGGGAGTACTCGATCTTGGCGGGGAGTAATCGGCCGCCTACTCGGGAGTTTTACAACATTGATTTGAGTGTAGCATTGCATTCCCGACTTTTATTGAGTAACCATCACACGTTAAGTGGTCTTCATTGAGAATTGAAGTGGACACCATGAGCAATAAATAGATAATCATGGGAGAACGAAGTTAATATCGCTCTATAGACATATGTATAAAAGCAAGTATTATGTCCGGTTATAATTATAGTAGTATATATGTTAAGGACTAGTGTAGTAAATAAAAACATTAAAAATAATATTCTTTTTAAAAATTAATAAAAATTCGGAACTAACACGTGAGGATAGGATAGGATAGGTAACATGAAATGAAACAACTGATTATGAGATTCGGTGTAGTGACGTGTCACGAGGAAAACACTTACATTTTTGGTTGAACAGAATAAAACCATAAATTCAGTGCAAGTGTGGATGAGAAAATTTTATAAAACTTTTCATCTCGGAATATTAATTTTTGTGTCTTCAATGGCGTCTACTACTGCCATCATGCCAATGTTATTGTCACCTCAATTTCCCACCACCGTCCGTTGTACCACGTTACCTAACCTCCCACCTCGTCCCTTTAACCGAGGAGTTTCAGGTAATCGGTACTGGATAATTTAAGAACCTTTGGTAATTAGGATTCGATGTATGTACATGTGCTAGCTAGACATTTATTATATGTGATGATTAAACTCTGTTAAGAAAACATCTACTTTTAGTCAAATCAAAGTAGCTAATTGAACTAAAGTAGGAACTGAATTTATAACCTGCCCCAGTCAGAACAAAGAAAGGTATATAATTTGTGAGTGTACTCAGGGTTTTAAGAATCGCTAGCACTAGTCGGGTGGTGGGATACCAACTGGCATATAAATTTTGTTTAAACCCTCGTTTGATCATCTTTTGTTGCTTAAAAATTGAACGGGTGATGCTTAAAACTCGGATTAAAACCAAAGGACTGATTTGGACCAATTTTGGTTGCCTACCCTTTTTTTTGGGTACGATTGCATGAAATCACCGATTAGCCATTAAACCCAATTTTTACAACACTGGGTGTGCTTTGGGTAAAAGATATTATTGTTCTTATGAAAAAAACAAAAGGAAACATTAAACTTAATGAATCATCATTTAAGTACAATGGTCTTTTGGTAATTAAGTTTCATGTAATTGATTCACAACCACATGTTCTTGGGCAATTGGTCGGGGTTTTGGTAATTTCAGTCTCATAGTCTTATACCTGATTATAAAACCATGTCTCATGCATGGTCCATTCCCATTAGATATCCGTTACACGTTACCCATCGCTGTAGAAGGGTATTTTTGCATATTTAAAATTTCAATAATTACTACAAATGTTGTGAAATCATTATTATCGTATTGTTTGAAACATCTTAAGCTGGCACCTGCAACGATCTTCAACTCTTATTGAATTATCAAAAATATTCCCTATAAAGCCCTATGTTTCTTTAGATTTCATTGCATTTTCTTGAGGACCATGAAATTGTTGTGTTTTGGTTTTATTTTCTTGGTTCGCTTTCATGATGTCATGGCAGACTCAAGGAGATCAGCTCTGTTCCGTGTCAAGGCGTCAGAAGATGCGTCATCCTCCCTTGATTCAGACGAGTTGTTCAAAGATTTAAAGGAAAAGGTAAAGATCATGCTTCAAAACGGTATTTAACATTTAACTAGGTGGTTTTCTGGTTGCTTTTTAGTAGTAATGTAATTCTCCTTAGTCCTTAGCATTTACAATATTGTTGTATATAGTGGGATGCAGTTGAAAACAAGCCAACAGTTATAATATATGGAACAGGAGGAGCTGTTGCAATTTGGCTATCTTCAGTTGTTATTGGCGCCATTCACAAAGTTCCATTGGTAACTTTCCTACTTTCTTGTATAAATAAATATACACAAGAAATAATCATTTATTTACTACATGACATGTAGTAAATGTTTTCTTGATTAATCATCAGCTTCCCAATATAATGGAGCTGGTTGGAGTTGGATATTCTGGATGGTTTGTTTATAGATATCTTCTCTTTGAGGTAAGATTATGCTGACTAATGGATGAATTAGTTTTTAACTGTTCTGTTACATACGTTAAAGTACAAATATAAAATAAAATAAAATAAAAAATATTTATTTTAAGAAAACTAATTTCACACTTGTGGAATTGCAGTCAAGCAGAAAAGAGTTGGCTGCATACATAGAGTCAATCAAGAAGGAGCTCTCATAGATGTAACCAACAAAATGAAAATTTCTTTTGGTCTTAAGTTGTGAATTTGATATAAAAAGCATGTTATAGAGAGGTCTTGTATGTAATATACTAATATGTTTATGCATCTCAACACATAATAAACATGTGTTTTCTTATATGAAAATCCATTCTGGGAGACCCAATAAACACCGTAAAATAAGAAATAATTAATACGTTAACAAGAATAATATGTTGTTCGTAAATGTGCCCCATGCGACCAACATTTTCAACCGAACAAATCATACATGTTATGTGCGTCATAAACATGTTATTCATAAATTCGTCATGCGACCTATTAACATTTTCAACCGAACAAATCATACATGTTATGTGTGTCATAAACAGATTAAACCCGCTGCTAAATCATGTCGGCCCACTCATGACCTCTATTTACCCCATACACTAACCCTGTCAAGTCATGTGACCTCCAGTTTATCTTATATGAATGAATTTATATTATTCGTTAAAACACATTCATCATTCAATGAATTATTCCCAAGACATAAAACCATAATTCTAATACTTTCTCATAATTAAATAATCCTTTCTTCAAGTAATACCAACTGTTAAGTAATTTCTTTCATGGATCAGACTATAACAATATCCAGACAGTTGACTCGATTTCATTTACACAAAATACGACTCGAACAAGTCGCAAAATTAAAATCCTCCATGCCGATTCACATTTCCGGAATGCATTTTAGTTAAACTAACCACTATTTCATTAAACCGATTTATACCTTCGTAGCATCACAAAAACCTTCTTGCCTGTTAGTTCCTCAATGCCTAATAGTAAGCTCGGCCTTAAGATGAAGAATGCCATTGATGAAAAAAACACTATCTTCGCCAATGAACGTCGTCCACGGTATCCCAAACAAATTCCGGTACCCGACTGCTTTACCACCCGTAAATACGTAAGTCCCTTTATATTTGCTAATAAACTCTTCAACAGGCTTTGACCGGGCCGAAAACTCATAGTCAACCACAAACGAAACGGACCCTTTTTCTTGCATACCCAAAAAAAGGCCAAAACAGTGAAACGAGTTTTGTGGGTCCATGTTACAATGGGCCGACAAGAAAAACCCTTGACCGTTTAAATGAAACGCTTGAGAATAAACGCGGCCCAATGGAAACAAACGTGCACACTCGCCATGTTTTAGATCCAAGTAAACAACACATTGTGGGCGTGGTTGTGTAAACTCAACCACCTTAATGGGCCAGTACTTGTAGGCCCGTTCGGTGAACCGACGGTTAAGATTAGAGTTTTCATCATTGATGTACGCACGCTGTTTATGCAGGGCATCGGCTTTAAAGAAAAGTGCTTCGATTACTACTTTTTGGGCAAATTCCGGGTCGAAGTCGGGGCAAGTCATGACTTTTTTAAGCTTTCTGCATGACATGTAAGGAAAACGGATGTACTTTGCGAGGCGGGCCCCGAGAATCTGACGGCGGTCCTCTAGTTTGGGGCATTGAGCCCGGGCCCATTTAAGGACGAAATCGTAAACAATGTCCTCTGATGCTACTTGGAGATCATCACTGGATATAATTGCCTCCACACCAGCAAGTGGCAGTTGAAGAACCTCATCATGAAACCTGTTAAATATAGATATATTATTAGCATAAAGTATTGACTGTAATGCAAAATTCAGTTAAAACTAAGACCCCTACTAGTTTTAATATTCACTAATAGTTATACATATTGCTAAGGGTTTGCACGGGTCAGTATTGGCCTAAAATCAGATCAAAGACGAAATTGAAATTTTGAGTTTTTAAAATCCGTTCGATTCTGGTTTTTCGGTTTGGGTTAGGTTCGGTTCATGGCTTGACTACATATTGCATTTTTTTTTTCAAAAATCTTACTTGGTTATGTCTTTAAAACGACCAGCAAGAAACTGTTTTGCAGCAACGGTTAATGGTTTAACTGCTTCAGCCATTAAGAGATAGGAAGGGAGTTCAAGATAAGATAGTGCAGATTCAGGCGTCATTGGCAGGTTTCTTAATAACTGGCTACAATATCTCATGCACGAAGCAACCTCAAACTTGTTAGCAGCCATCAATACATCCAGCAGCTCACGAGGTGTTGTAACTGTCAACTGATTGTTGTACATAAAGCTCAAAAGTTCCATTAAAGCAGCTTCTTCTGTTCAAAACCAAAAGCCAAAGTCAAAGTCAAGGTCAATGTTCAATGATCGAAAAGCAGCAAAACTAATGCAAAAGTACAAACCTGAGGCATTGATTCGCAAGATTGCATGGCGTTGATCTGACTCTTTCATTCCATTTGAAAACAGCTGCGAGAAAAAGGTAAAATAATAAATAAAACAATAAATAAAATATTGAAATCATTAATTCAGAGAAAATAAAGCAACTTGAATATGGAGATATGACCTTGTAGAAAAATGGACTTCTTGCAGCTAAAATCGGTGAGCTAATATGCAAAGTTTTAACTCTTATTATCGTTGAACACTGCATCGCCCCGTTTGAATCATAGTCATCTGATATTAAAAGCAATTTATGTAAATGAAAATAAGACAATAATTGCTGATATGTGAGCGATACCTGATGGTGATTCCTCATACATTGCAGCAGGCTCTTCGTCTTGACTTTCAGTGTCTCCGTCATCATCATCATCAGGAAGATGATCAAGTTGATTGAGAACTTGTTCTTCTGCAAACCCGATAGCAATGTCTACAGCTGTAAAACAAAGCTTGCAATCACTTATACATATAGCTGTTTAAATTGCTCAACGCTGACGCTTGATCGAAATATGCTCGAAAATGCATGTTCGATTTCGGCTTGGTTCGTTTGCTAACGAACCAAGCACAAGCAAAGGTACGCTCGCTATATACAAACAATTATATAGAACTACATCGACCACCATCTAATTTTCTATACTGTTATATCGGTCCAATACTATAAATTTACTAGCCCAGCCACTAACTAATTGCCCAAGTCCCAAATATTCAAAACACTAGTTCCATTAACAACTTACCTAACTCAGGCACTCAACTGCTCTTGTCCGCTCTCAATTCTTGGTCACACTCCACGACCTCAACCTTCACACTACTCATCTAAACTACTCGTCGCTCGCTCAAAAATGCTTGTTCGATTTCGGCTGGCTTTGGAAATGAGCCGATTGGCTCAGTTTAAAAATCAAACCAAGCACGAGCAAAGCCTCACTTGGTTCTGTTTGTTTTACTCGAATTATTTTTTAGTTTATTATTTTATAAATATCGCTCGTTTCATTAAATTCAAACCGTTGGATTTGTCTCCGTTTCAAACCAAACCAAGTATGATCAAGCCTGCTTTCAGTTCGTGAACAGCCGGTACCTCACAAGCAAGCCCTAATCATACACCAATTCTAAAATAATAATAATAATAATAATAACAACTATGATTAAGTCACGTAACTTCATATCAATTTTGCACCTAACGAACACCAATTGCACGTAATTTCAAAACAATCAACAAAAGAAAAAAAAACTGACCCACCGTTTTCCTTTTTAATAATATCTTGTCTGCGGCGTTTGCGATTGGTGGTCCAATCGGAGAGGTTGGCGCAATTGTTTGCAGAGTCCTCAATGGGGTCCGAAACGATCTCGATGCGAAGAAGACGGTCGGAGAAATTGATATCGTTGAAGGCGAACCCGAAGTCGCTTGGGCCGTCATCCGCCGGATCCGAATTTGAATTTGAATCTCTCATTGAATAATAATAATAATAATAATAATTAATTTGGGGGATTTCTGAAACAAACCCTAATTTTGTTACACGAACTATTGTATTTTAGTAATAAAAATGGTCCCGTCTTCTTTCCCCACCAAAGTAGACAACTATTCCGGCCACCAACAAACACACCAATTTGAACTACAAATGCACATTTGGAATTCTTATTCTTGCCATCAACATTTATGTTACTGAGAAAAATAAACCAGTCACTGATTTCTACCGGAGGTTGTATCGGTGGTAGTTCATCAAGCCGAAGAATCCCGCTCCAATTAGGTTTCCGTCGGCTTGATTAGATCTAATAGTCAAAACGGAGACGCGCATTCGAATCCCAGGGTTTTAGTTTCGACTTCTTGCTAACAGAGCGGAGCCATGTTGTCACCATCGTGGCTCATGAACGTTCTTCTTGGCGCCGGTGTTTGTTAGAAGAATAAGGCATTTCACAACCAGTCGTTTACAATCGCCTTCACCGGCGTAGAACGGAAGCAGTGGTGCGTCGAGCCTCCGTCGACGATGAATTCAACGGCGGATCAGGCGGTTGTGAATCGACAGACAGACGAGTCTTTGGTAGTGGCAGGCAGAACGCCAGTTAATGGCGGATTTCCCGGCAATGTTAGAGATCCGGTGATGTTGTCTTTGGTGGTGGATGATTTTATTTTCTTTTGTATTTTTTAAACTTAAGGGTATTTGGGCAATTTGACAATAACTTAAAGAACAAAACTAACGGAGTTAATGATTTGTTAGACCGAGATTGTTATGGGTAACAAAACTGAAAGTTGGGATTGCCACTAGTCACAATGTAAGTTGGGATTATTAATGGCCAATGGTCAATAGTTTGGATTATTACAATCCAATTTTCCATTTATTTAATAGGCTATATGTACTGGGTGACAAAAGGAGTGGAATTGGCCGATTTTGGGAGAGAACATCGCCCTATAGGTGACAAAGGGGCGATTTATTTGTGTGTGGTGGTGGTGGGGGGGGGGGGCGATCAACTATAGGTGGTGCGGGGGGCGATTTTTGGGCTATAGCATCGCCCCTAGGTTACATATCGCCCCCACTGGCGACGTGCCAACCCCCCCCCCCCCCCCACAATTTTGTAGCCCTCAACACATCAGGATACACTCCTTTTCCGATCAAAGGAAAAACCTCACCTATGACAATGCGGTGAGATAAAGTTCGTTATGTTCAAGGATCCAACTAGTGAACACCGTGGGATATTATTCTCCTCTTCATATAACTACTCGAGAAGTTGCATTTTGTTTTGTTTTGTTTTTTTTTTTTTTTGCAAGAAGGTAAAAGACCATACATAAATGTGTCATAAAGAAACAAACAACAAAACAAGGGATACTAAAAATACTAGTCGTAAACTACCTATGGCTAGGGGTGTTCTTCGGGTTCGTTTTTAGGGTTTCGGGCTCTTCGGGTTTCAAAGTTTTAAATCTTAGCCCGAAACCCAACCCAAATCTCTCGAGGGTTTTTCGGGTTCGGGTTTTTTCGGGTTGGGTTAATCGGGTTTCGAGTATCATAGAAAATGAAACAAATAACAAAAAAATTTAAAAAACTTTAATGCTAAAATTAAAACAGCATATTCTTCTTTACTCGTAACGCAATAATAAACCAACATAACTTGATAAAAAAATCATAAAACAATTCAAAAGAAGAGTAAAACTAAGTAACTAAGTCGAACCATAATCGTCTTCAATCAGACGTGATTTGGTTGTTCGATTGCAGTTGCTATTAGTAATATATGGAAAACATAAATTAACAGTAAGCAATCGATACATAATATTTGGAATGACGACAGTCAATTAGGCTAAATTTGTGATAACTTTAGTGACTAAGACTAAGCCTATTATGCCTAAAAAATATATTTAATTTCAAAACTAAAAGTTTATTCGGGTTTTTGGGTTGACCCGAATCTTATAAATCAAACCCGAGAACCGACTCGAATTACTTCAGTTCGGGTTAGTCTTTTCTCAGGTTCAGGTTTTTTGGGTCGGGTTAGTTCGGGTTTGGGTGCGGGTTTTTTCAGGTTGGGTTTCGGGTAAAAGTGATAGCCCTACCTATGACAGATAGAGTGAGAAATAAAACTATAATAGTGATAGACAAATGTTAGATAGAAAAAAAAAGAAGGTGCAATAAACCCATGTGAAAGTGCCTGCTTATAGGCTCCCAAAAATGTCTACACGCTAAGGGAAATCAAAAGCGTTGGTAACAAAAAATGTAGGAGAAGCTAAATTCCCGAGAAAATGCTAGGGCAATCTCTTTATATATATTCCCCTAGAAGTCCATAATCTTTACTTGACGTTTTCAAGAAATCATATACCCGAATGTGTTCTCAAAGAGGTGCAAGTCTAGCAAATTAAGCCTCATTTGTTCATCACATGTCAGTTTGGGTTTGTTTCTAGTTATGCTTCCAATGTCGTTTCTAAAAATCGTTAAAACTTTCTAGGGCAAAGCAAAAAAATTTTGGGCCTTAAATAAAGGGTTTTTTGTTGGTTTAAATAAATAAGTTTTTTTTAATATGCTTACTTGGTTATTATTTAGGTTGTGCAGAAAGTTTTTGTTTACAAAAATAAACTTAAATGAGTTGAGTAATTAGATTTTAACGTTAAAAGTAAATAACTTTTTAATAAAAATATATGAAAAAAATTTTGTTTTTTTTTAAATCGGGTCTAGTGGGGTGACCAGGCCGGTGGCCGGTAGACTACCCTGCCCTCCTATCCAAGCCGGCCATGCATGCTTTCCTCGATTGTGAGGGTTTCCACGGTTCTTATAGACACCGTCATGTGCCTGCTCTAAAAACCATCTCAATCTCATCACACTTATTTGATATGAGATACATGTCACAGCCAGTTTTTCCACCCTAGCTTTCCCATACCTGCTATCTTCAACTTTGACGCTTATGTCTTCTTAGATAAATATTTGATTCATAAAACATTGCAAATAAATATTATCAAACCTCGTTTCGTGTGTTATTAACTAGTTCTTAGGGATTTATGCTATAAGGTAACCTCAGTTTGGGCATAATTAGGGGTGTTTATCGAATCAAATAACGAATTTTTAAGTTAATCTAATCGAATAATTCGAATAATTTATTTTTTTGCTAGTATTCATATTTGATTCATATTCGTTTAAAAGTGGGATTATTCGATTCGTATTCGTATTATATCCCATATTCGATATTCGATTATATTCGTATTTAAAACTCGAATTCGAATAAATTTGATTTGATTTAAGTTCACCTATGTCAAAAACTTTAAAAACCATAATCATAACTGTAAAACACGCAAATATAAGTTTAAAGTAGCTATAATACAACATGATAATAAGTTCAAAATTAAAATATTGGCAAAATTAAGAAATATCAGTATAGGTTATTGGGTTTAATTATTATGTATTGGACATTTATTATTTACGGATTCGACCTAAGTTATTAAATTAAATATATATTTTTATATTATATAATTTGAATTAGAATTTCGAATCATATCAAATAAAAATCATGAATTCACATTCAATTTGTATTCGATTACTATACTCGAATACGAATTGAATTGAATTCGAATATTTTAAAACCAAATTTGAATCTTCATAATCTAATTCGAATCAAATTGAAGTTCGAATGTTTCGAACTCGAATCAAATTCTGAACACTCCTAGGCATAACCCCTCCCCCCCCCCCCCCCCCCTTTCACACACACACACATGATTTGTGATTCATGATCTGAAATGTTACTCTGACTCGAGTGTTAAAGCACCCTCAGAGCTATGAATCTTGGGTTACATAATGACCTAAGAAGAAGTAAACCGACATCACTTCGTCCTTTAAAACCACATTATATCTTTTAATCACATTATGCTTTTATTTAACAGTGAGATTATTCTTCCCTTCATAGAATTGCTCAAGACGCTGCATTTTGTTTTTTCGCACGAAGTTAAAAGGACCGGGCTCAAATATGCATATAGAACCAAACAACAAAATAAGGATACTAAAAAAATACTAGTAGTAAACTACCTATGACAGATATCGGTGAGAAAAAAACTATAATAGTGATAGACAAATGCTAGACATACAAAAAGAAAGAAGGCACCACAAGCCCACGCGAAAGTGCCTATAGGCACCCTCCTAAAAGAGTCTACACATTAAGGGAAAACAAAAGCGTTGGCAACAAAAATATATGAAAAGCTAAAGTCCCAAGAAAAAGCTAGGATAATCTCTCTCTATATGCTCCCTTAGAAGTTCATAACATTTACTTGACGTTTTCAAGAGACACATACCCGATTTTGTTCTCAAAGGGGTGTAAGTCTAGTAAATCCAGCTTAATTCGTTCATCACATGTCAGCTTGGGTTTCTATCTACTCATGCTTCTAAGGCCGTCTCCGAGAATCCTTAAATTGTTTTGGGCCGAAGGTGAAAAAATTTTTGAGCCTTAAGTAACAGGTTTTATGTTGGGTTTATACAATTAACTTTTTGAAAGGGCTTGCTTGGTTATAATTTGGGTTGCTCAAAAATTTTTTGTTTAAAAAAATAGGCTTAAATGAGTTGAAGTAATTGGATTTAAACATTAAAAGTAAATATATTTTCATAAAACATATAAAAAAGTTAAAAAAAATTTTTCGAGCGTAGCGGTGTGATTGGGCCGATGGCTGTCGACCACCCTACCTTCTATCCAAGCCGGCCATACATTCTTCCTCGATTGTGAGGGTTTCCACGGTTCTTACAGACACCGTCATGTGACTTCTCTAAAAACCAACTCAATCTCATCACCCTTATTTCAATTATTTTATATGAGATACATGTCACCTCCGGTTTCCCACACTAGCTTTCTCATCTCTAGTATCTTCAGCCTTCGCGCTTATGTCTTCTGGATAGCCCATCAATCCGTTTTAAGTAAAAACTTGATTCATAAACATCGCAAATAAATACTATCAAGTCTCGTTTATTGTGTTATTAACTAGTTCTTAGGGATTTATGTTGTAAGGTAACCTCATTTTGGGCATACCCAACTTCATCAAGCCTAATAACAAGCATTTATTAATAGATGATGTATCCACATTATTAGAAGAACCCCCCCCCCCCCCCTTCACACACGCGCACACACAGGATTTGTAATTCATGATCTGAAATGTTACTCTGACTGAGTGTTAGAGTACCCTTGGAGCTACGGATACCGGGATGCATGATGACCAAAGAAGAAGTAAATCGACATCACATTTTCTTTTAAAATCTCATTATATCTTTTAATTACATGATACTTTTATTTAACAATGAGATATTATTATTCCTTTCATAGAATTACTCTAGAAGTTGCATTTTGTTTTTTCACAAGAAGTTAAGAGGATCGGACTCAAATGTGCATATAGATAAAACTACAAAACAAAGCATACTAAAAATACCAGTAGCAAACTACCTATGACAGATAGTGTTGAGAAAAAAACTATAATAGTGAGAGACAAATGTTAGACATACAAAAAGAAAGAAGGCACCACAAACCCACGCGAAAGTGCCTATAGGCTCCCTCCTAAAAGGGTCTACACGTTAAGCGAAAACAAAAGCTCACCGGCAATAAAAAATATAGGAAAAGCTAAAGTCCCAAGAAAAGGCTAGGACAATCTCTCTCTATATACTCCCTTAGAAGTCCATAACCTTTACTTGATGTTTTCAAGAGATCATATACCCGATTTTGTTCTCAAAGGGGCGCAAGTCTAGCAAATCCTTCCTAATTCGTTAATCAAATGTCAGCTTGGGTTTGTTTCTACTTGTGCTTCTAAGGCCAACTTTTTTTGGGCCGAAGGTGAAAAAACTTTTGGGCCTCAGGTAACAGGTTTTTGTTGTGTTTATACAATTATATTTTTAAAAGGGCTTGCTTGGTTATAATCTGGGTTGTTTAAAAAATTTTGTTTATAAAAATAGGCTTAAATGAGTTGAAGTAATTGGATTTAAACATTAAAATTAAATATTTTTTCATAAAACATATAAACAAGTTTAAAATTATTTTTTTTCGAGCATAGCGGTGTGATTAGGCCTATGGTCGTCGACCACCTTACCCTCTATCTAAGCTGGCCATACATTCTTCCTCGATTGTGAGGGTCACCACGGTTCTTACAGACACGTAATGTTTCTGCTCTAAAAAGCATCTTAATCTCATCACCCTCATTTTAGTTATTTTGTATGAGATACATGTCACCTCCACTTTTCCCACCTTAGCTTTCCCATCCCTACTATCTTCAACTTTCGCGTTTATGTCTTCTTGATAGCCCATCGATCTGTTTTTAGAAAAACACTTGATTCGTAAACATTGAAAATAAATATTATCAAGTCTCGTAATTGTGTTCTTAACTAGTTCTTAAGAATTGGTAACCTCATTTTGGGCATACCCAACTTCATTAAGCCTAATAACAAACATTTATTAACAGATGATGTATCCACATTATTAGAAGACCCCCCCCCCCCCCACCACACACGCGCGCGCGCACACACATGATTTGTGATTCAAGATCTAATATGTTACTTTGACTTAGAGTGTTAAGAGTATCCTCAGAGCTACAGATCTCGGGTTACATGATGACCTTAGAAGAAGTAAACCGACATCACTTTGTCTTTTAAAATAACATTATATCTTTTAATCACATTATACTTTTATTTAACAGTGAGATATTATTATTCTCTTCATAGAATTGCTCAAAAAGTTGCATTTTGCTTTTTCACAAGAAGTTAAAAGGACCAGACTCAAATGTGCATCTAGAACCAAACAACAAAACAAAGGATCCTAAAATTACTAGTAGTAAATCACCTATGACAGGTAGCGGTGAGAAAAAAAACTATAATAGTGATAGACAAATGTTAGACATATAGAAAGAAAGAAGGCATCACAAACCCACGCAAAAGTGTCTATAGGCTCCCTTCTAAAAGAGTCTACACGTTAAGGGAAAACAAAAGCGCTGGCAAAAAAAAATATGGGAAAACCTAAAGTCCCAAGAAAAGGCTAGGACAATCTCTCTATATATACTTGCTTAGAAGTCCATAGCCTTTACTTGACGTTTTCAAGAAATCATATACTCGATTTTGTTCTCAAAGGGGTGTAAGCCTAGCAAATCCAGCCTAATTCGTTTATTGCATGTTAGCTTGGGTTTGATTCTACTCATGCTTCTAAGACCTTTTACGAGAATCGCTAAAATATTTTGGCTAAGGGCGAAAAATTTTTGGACCTTAAATAAATAGATTTTTTGTTGGGCTTAAACAATTAAATTTTTAAATAAGATTACTTGTTTATGATTTGAGTTGTGCAAAAAATTTTTGTTTATAAGAATATGTTAAAATGAGTTGAGTAATTAGATTTAAATATTAATAGCAAATAATTTTTTCATAAAATACATTATAATTTTAAAAAAAAAATTGGGCCTAGTGGTGTGATCGGGCTGGCATCCGTCAACCACCCTACCCTCCTATCCAAGCTGTCCATGCATGCTTCCCTCCATTGTGAGGGTTTCCACGGTTCGTATAGATACCGTCATGTGTTTGCTTTTAAAACCATCTCAACCGGGCCCACGATGGCTTCAGAATTTGAATATGATACATTTCACCTCCAGTTTTCCACCTTAGCTTTCTCATCTCTGCTATCTTTAGCTTTCTTGCTTATGTCTTCTTGATAGATCATCAATCCGTTTTAGATTTTTTTTAGAACAATGACTTTTTTGTATTTAGGCTATCGCACTCTCCAAATTTGGAGAGTCCCGATGCCCTACTCTGGGTATACTATGTTGTCTTAACTGAGCCAATGCTGGCTTCAGAGTTTGGCTTGGCAATTCCCCCAGAAAACCATATCGCCAACTGCCACTTAACAGTTGTTGTGTCATCACAAGAGCAAAATCTCTGGCGTAACACATGTGGGACGAAAACCCGGGTGGGCTCAGAGTTCGAACTGACAACCTTTGAACAATGCAAAACTCAAATCCTTCATTGTCAATATCCAACCAAAAGTAACACAAGTGGGATTCAAACTTTAGTCTCCACTAGAGAGCCCACGCCTTCTACCACTAAACTACAAGTGGGGGATATCAATCCGATTGAGATAAACACTTGATCCATAAACATTGCAAATAAATATTATCAAGTCTCGTTTCTTGTGCCCAACCAAGAAACCCAACATACGACTTCTGTTTCTTTGATGTGTTTTTTTTAATAGCATTTGAAACCACCCTCAATATCCGAATAGGCCTTCTTTGATGTGTTCCTACTGCCTCTCTAGATCTGCTTGTCTGATATTCTCCAGCCGAAAACCGATCTTTTCTGCCTTGATTCCCTGAAATTATACTAAAGAACCAAACGAATATCTGTCTTTAAAGAACATTAATTTATTCCCTAACATTATTTTTGTTTACTTGCATTGGCTTTATTTCTTCACAATTGGCATTCATATAAACCATTAACCTTACTTAAAAAGTTTTACATCTTTTGTAGGTCCTGGAATTGATTGATACAGGAGATAAAACAAACTCTAAGAGTGTGGAATTCCCTTAGTGTTTGATTACGAGTATTAAATCAAACAAGAACAATAGAAACAACGATTAAATCAAACGATTGCATGTATTGAATAATAACACTATATCTTTCAATATACGACAAAACCACTTCACAAGAATACGGCTGGAATGAACAACTTTTAAACCTAGGCCAAAGATATGTTTATATACCACATATCTTCGCATGTTACATAATAGGCAAAGTTAGCATAACTTTGGTTAACCCATAAGTTCGCCTATATCCAACCCGTTAAAACATAAAACATAAACAAAATACATTGTTTATTACAAACAAAACAAACATAAAACTTATGGACTAATGACACACCAAAATGCACCAACACCTTCTCAATAGTATTCCCGACTGGTCGCTTAAAACTTCTTCTTTTTTTTCTTTATAACCTACAAAATATCGAAAATAAAGAAAATAAATCCTTCTTTTTAAACTATTTTACCCTCTCACATTATAAGAATGGAAGCTCACGTAATAATAGATGAATAATTGAATATTGTGTGTTTTCACATCATAGAATCACAAGGTTTGTGCATCAAGTACCAAAAAAGCATACAAGATTTAAGATTTGTTTTTTTGAATCCTTAAGTCGTCGAAGACTTCGCTATGTCTCATCAGCCAAAACCTCTCAATTTCTTCAGGTTTTCGGCCAGGAATTCTGCCTGCGATCAAATCCCACCTGAAACATGACATCGGTTAACAAATGTTTTTATAGCAAATAATATAACAGTAACCATGCAACGTTAATTTAAATATTGGCTTTGGTTCAATGAAAGTCTCTGCAACTTGAATTCAACTAAATAACTTTTTAATTTAAAGTTACACTCGAAGAGTATGCATAGTGGGCGACAAATGGCGACAACACCGCCCCTCTGGGCGATATTCGGCCGATTTGAGAAGGGGGAGGGGGAGCGATATAGATTCGTCGCCGGTCTATGTGATGAAAATAATAATGTTTTATTCAATGAGGGTGATTTTTTGGCTTGAACACCACTACACCCTTAAAATAAATATTGCCTCTCTGATAACGTGGCGCTACGTGCCTAAAATCCCACACAGGTCTAAGGGTTTGCCTTCTATATCAATTTAAAAAAAAAGACTAACTTAAATTCTAATTAAGTTTTATATATATATATATAGGGGAGATTTCAAATGAGAACCCCTTTGAGTTTTAAGAACTCGAAAGAATTCAGTGTAACAATTTTTTTTTCGAAATTTTTTTTACACATACGTAATATATGTATGTTACATATCGTAAAGAAATTACAGAATTTTTTACGCACCGAGTCGACTTATTACATATGTGTAACGGACGTTTAAAATTAGTGTAATCACTTACAATTTTATTCTCTCTCTTACTTTGACTTTTTAGTCAGATTTAATATCAACCACACAATCCAATCCATTTAATAAAATGTGTGGTTAAGAATTGAGTTCTTAAGTTCTTAAAACTCAACATGGTTCTCAAAATATCCCTCCATATATATATATATATGGAGGGATATTTTGAGAACCATGTTGAGTTTTAAGAACTTAAGAACTCCATTCTATGCCACACATTTTTTAAATGGATTGAAATATGTGGTTGAAATTAAATCTGACAAAAAAAGTCAAAGAGAAGAGAGAATAATTATGTACAGTGATTACACAATTTTAAACGTCCGTTACACATATGTAATAAGTCGACTCGGTGCGTAAAAAATTCTGTAATTTCTTTACGATATGTAACCTACATATATTACGTATGTGTAAAAAAAATTCGAAAAAAAAATTGTTACACTAAGTTCTTTCGAGTTCTTAAAACTCAAAAGGGTTCTATTTGAAATCTCCGCTATATATGTATATGTATGTATATATAATTTCAAGATTCATAAGTTAACTCAAATGATATTAATATGATTAGGCTTTAAAGTGAACTTGATGATATCATACAATTGGGGAGTCGCAAGCCATATGTGGGTCGCAACTTGAATTCAACTAAATAACTTTTTATTTTATAATGTACACTCTAAGAGTATGCATAGTGGGCGGCAAATGGCGACAACAACGCCCCTTTGGGCGATATTCGGCCGATTTGAGAGGGGGGGAGCGATCTAGATTCGTCGTTGGTTTATGTGATGAAAATAATAATATTTTATTCAATGGGGGTGATATTTTGGCTTGAACACCACCACACCCTTAAAAATGCCGTCTCTCTGATAACATGACGCTACGTGTCTACAATCCCACACATGTCTAAGGGTTTGCCTTCTATATCAATTAAAAAAAAGACCAACTTAAATTCTAATTAAGTTATATATATATATATATATATATATAGGGGAGAGATTTTTTGAGAACCATATTGAGTTGTAAGAACTTAAGAACTCCATTCTAAATCACACATTTAATTAAATGGATTGGAAAAAAAATCAAAGTAGGAGAGAGAATAAAGATGTAAGTTGTTACACTAACTTTTACGTCCGTTACATATGTGTAAAAAGTCGACTCGGTGCGTAAAAAATTATATAATTTTTTTACGTGTATGTAACCTTCATATATTATGCATGTGTAAAAAAAAATTCGAAAAAAAAAAAATCGTTACACTGATATCTTTCGAGTTCTTAAAACTCAAAGGGGTTTTCATTTGAAATCTCCCCTATATATATATATATATATATATATATATATATATATTATTTCAAGATTCATAAGTTAAAACTCAAATGATATTAATATGATTTGGCTTTAAAATGAACTTGATGATATCATACAATTGGGGAGTCACAAGCCATATGTGCGTCGCAGCTTGAATTTAACTAAATAACTTTTTAATTTATAATGTACACTCTAAGAGTATGCATAATGGGTGACAAATGGTGACAACACCGCCCCTCTAGGCGATATTCGGCCAATTTGAGGGGGGGGGGGAGCGATATACATTCGTCGCCGGTTTATGTGATGAAATAATAATATTTTTTTCAATGGGGGTGATTTTTTGGCTTGAACACCACTACATCATTAAAATAAATATCGTCTCTCTGATAACGTGGTGTCACGTGTCTAAAATCCCACACATGTCTAAGGGTTTGATATCAATTTAAAAACGGACCAACTTAAATTCTAATTAAGTCATACATATAGATTCATAAGTTATAAAACTCAAATGATATTAATATGATTAGCTTTAAAGTGAACTTGGTGATATCATACAATTGGCGAGTCGCAAGCCATATGTGGGTCAAATATGTACGACCAAGAAATCCTTGGACGCTATTGAACTTGGGTTCCCCGCAAGTATTTCGAGCCACAAAACCTAGTTATTGTAATTAAATAATTTTCTTTTTTCTAAAACTACCTCTAAAATTTTAATGTCAATTTTAAAAATTAAATGCTACAATAATTACAATATTACATCATCCACATTATGAAGTTCTTCTACTCAAGGCACTCTTTGGAGAACTTATGACATTTAAGTCTTCTTTAATATTTCGATTTGGTCAAAAATTATATTTTTTAATAATACAAGATGTTAACGACTATGCTTTATATGACTGTGTTCGATACACAGTCCAAAGAAAATATAAAATAAAAAAATTTGAAGATATATAATTCAATTGTATGTTATTAAGCGATTACCTAACTTTACTATATATGCATGTAAACTTTATAAGTATTAATTTGTTTTCTTCTCCTTAAAACTGTTGTTACGCTAATTTACCCCCCATAAAAAAACATTTTTACATGCTTTGGGGCATTTTTTATGTGGAAGTTTACACTATTATAGAAAACGTATTAGATTAAAGGAGCCAGTTTCTTTATATAAGATGTGATTTTGTAAAAAAATATTTTATAAAATATGTACAAGAAATAATCACGTTTTAAATAACATATTTGATATTATGAAAGTAGTTTTTAAAAATAATTAATATTATCAAAATATTAGAATGGCATCATTGGAGAAACAGAGTCACGCGTGTATGTGGACAAAAAGTGCATGCCGACAACTATTACTTAAATCGCTATCATAATACAAATAATTGTTGAGTAATAGAACGCAACGAGCATTTGCGATATAACATGATGAACATTCGCTGTCCCAGCAATCACACCCGCAATTAACTCGCTTTCCTTAAACTATTGTTAAACTAGCAAAACATCATCATTTTCCCTTGGTATAGTTTCTTCAATTGATTCGTTTTTCTTAAACTGATGCTTTGAAATTAACAAAAAAAAAAAAAGAGAGAAACATCTTTACCCCTTAGGTATAATTTCTTCTAGTTTCGAATAGTTAAATTATGACCATTAGAGATACATTTACTTACTCGCTTATTTTCTTTTACCTATATATCACCATCGATTGACTATTCACGAATTATAAAATGAACCATTCTTTATAATTGAATTTAAAAATTCACTTCTATTAAAAAGGAAAGAAATATAAAAGTTGAACAAATAATGTTTTAAAAATATAGAACGTTTTAATTAAAGATAAAGTGTAAAATACATTATGCATAAAACATACAAGGTAAAGTGGTTGCTTATTTTTGATGATAAAACTATGATATAGCATGTACTACAAAATATGATGAAGATTTTATATAATAAAACAAAAGGCTAAAATGTTAAATCAATAGTCATATTAATGACCCCCTTCTAACATATCCTTTCTTTTTTCACAACAAATCCACATCCACTAAATATTCATCAAGTTTTCCCACATTTCATTCTCCTCCACCACACCACTCCTACCACTACCACTACCACCACCACCACCACCACTGCTAACATCAAAATTTTTTATTATTCGTGACTTAAATCCATGACATTTAGGTGTGATTAATTAAGACGCTTTATCGCTTTGCTTTGCTATTAAGATGATTTAACTTTTAAGCCAATTCAAAAGTATTGACTCTTCAAATATAAATAAGTTTATTTGGTTTGGCGTGGATAATAATAATAATAATAATAGTAATAATAATAAAAAAGAAAACTTTGGTAATCGGTTTAATTACTTAAGGGTTAGGGTATATTCTCAAGTGCAAATTACAAACTATAATTTTCACTCCTGGAAAAATGATTTTGATAACTTAGCTTACCTAAATAAAAATAATTGTAATAACTTTAAGAAACTGGAAGGTATAATATTAATGACTAATATATATATATATATATATATATATATGTGTGTGTGTGTGTGTGTGGTTAGGTTAAAATAAAAACCCACTTGAGTTGTGAAAACTCTCGAAACCCATTCTCAACCACATGTTTTTAATTAAAGTTTGAATCACGTGGTCACAATTAAAGTTAATAAAAAATGTAAACATAAATATAACGTTTTCTCTTTCCTGAAAACAAATAAAAAAATTAGTAAAAAAATGTTAAAAAATAGCAAAACAATTTTTTTTATGTTTCGATATTTTGTATTAAATGTTACAATATATATTATGTGTGAAAAAAAAACGATGTTACATAGGGTTTTCACAACTCAAATGGGTTTTCATTATATACTTCCCCTATATATATATATATATATATATATATATATATATTAAAGTAAAACCATTTTGTCCACATGCCATCATTCTAAGGTATTCACATAGGATGCCACCTAGATGCCACATAGACTATTGCTTAAAATACCAACATAGACTATTGCTTAAAATACCAACCTATCCATTTAAGCTTCTTACGGGTATGTATACCCATTTAACTTGTTTATATTATGATCCATGACCCGTTTTCCTATTATAACCTATGACCCTTAAAGCTTTATAAAATTTTAAAAAATAAATTATTGTGTAATAGTATAATACGGGTTTTGAAGCTAAGACCTTAGGTTTCAAACCAAAGGTGCTTACTAACTCCACTAAAGTGGTAATTGTATTTGATTTACTGACTAAATATATAAAGACGTGATTACAAAATTAAATTATTTATTTAAATACCATTTTGGTCAAACTTAACATTTAAGGTGTAATTTATTTACGATATGTAACCTACATATATTACGTATGTGTAAAAAAAATTCGAAAAAAAAATTGTTACACTATGTTCTTTCGAGTTCTTAAAACTCAAAAGGGTTCTATTTGAAATCTCCGCTATGTATGTATATGTATGTATATATTATTTCAAGATTCATAAGTTAACTCAAATGATATTAATATGATTAGGCTTTAAAGTGAACTTGATGATATCATACAATTGGGGAGTCGCAAGCCATATGTGGGTCGCAACTTGAATTCAACTAAATAACTTTTTATTTTATAATGTACACTCTAAGAGTATGCATAGTGGGCGGCAAATGGCGACAACAAGGCCCCTTTGGGCGATATTCGGCCGATTTGAGAGGGGGGGAGCGATCTAGATTCGTCGTTGGTTTATGTGATGAAAATAATAATATTTTATTTAATGGGGGTGATTTTTTGGCTTGAACACCACTACACCCTTAAAAATGCCGTCTCTCTGATAACATGGCGCTACGTGTCTACAATCCCATACATGTCTAAGGGTTTGCCTTCTATATCAATTAAAAAAAAGACCAACTTAAATTCTAATTAAGTTTTATATATATATATATATATATAGGGGAGAGATTTTTTGAGAACCATATTAAGTTATAAGAACTTAAGAACTACATTCTAAATCACACATTTAATTAAATGGATTGGAAAAAAATCAAAGTAGGAGAGAGAATAAAGATGTAAGTTGTTACACTAACTTTTACGTCCGTTACATATGTGTAAAAAGTCGACTCGGTGAGTAAAAAATTATGTATTTTTTTTACGTGTATGTAACCTTCATATATTATGCATGTGTAAAAAAAAATTCGAAAAAAAAAAAATCGTTACACTGAGTTCTTTCGAGTTCTTAAAACTTAAAGGGGTTTTCATTTGAAATCTCCCCTATATATATATATATTATTTCAAGATTCATAAGTTAAAACTCAAATGATATTAATATGATTTGGCTTTAAAATGAACTTGATGATATCATACAATTGGGGAGTCACAAGCCATATGTGCGTCGCAACTTGAATTTAACTAAATAACTTTTTAATTTATAATGTACACTCTAAGAGTATGCATAGTGGGTGACAAATGGTGACAACACCGCCCCTCTAGGCGATATTCGGCCAATTTGAGGGGGGGGGGGGGGGAGCGATATACATTCGTCGCCGGTTTATGTGATGAAATAATAATATTTTTTTCAATGGGGGTGATTTTTTGGCTTGAACACCGCTACATCATTAAAATAAATATCGTCTCTCTGATAACGTGGTGTCACGTGTCTAAAATCCCACACATGTCTAAGGGTTTGATATCAATTTAAAAACGGACCAACTTAAATTCTAATTAAGTCATACATATAGATTCATAAGTTATAAAACTCAAATGATATTAATATGATTAGCTTTAAAGTGAACTTGGTGATATCATACAATTGGCGAGTCGCAAGCCATATGTGGGTCAAATATGTACGACCAAGAAATCCTTGGACGCTATTGAACTTGGGTTCCCCGCAAGTATTTCGAGCCACAAAACCTAGTTATTGTAATTAAATAATTTTCTTTTTTCTAAAACTACCTCTAAAATTTTAATGTCAATTTTAAAAATTAAATGCTACAATAATTACAATATTACATCATCCACATTATGAAGTTCTTCTACTCAAGGCACTCTTTGGAGAACTTATGACATTTAAGTCTTCTTTAATATTTCGATTTGGTCAAAAATTATATTTTTTAATAATACAAGATGTTAACGACTATGCTTTATATGACTGTGTTCGATACACAGTCCAAAGAAAATATAAAATAAAAAAATTTGAAGATATATAATTCAATTGTATGTTATTAAGTGATTACCTAACTTTACTATATATGCATGTAAACTTTATAAGTATTAATTTGTTTTCGTCTCCTTAAAACTGTTGTTACGCTAATTTACCCCCCATAAAAAAACATTTTTACATGCTTTGGGGCATTTTTTATGTGGAAGTTTACACTATTATAGAAAACGTATTAGATTAAAGGAGCCAGTTTCTTTATATAAGATGTGATTTTGTAAAAAAATATTTTATAAAATATGTACAAGAAATAATCACGTTTTAAATAACATATTTGATATTATGAAAGTAGTTTTTAAAAATAATTAATATTATCAAAATATTAGAATGGCATCATTGGAGAAACAGAGTCACGCGTGTATGTGGACAAAAAGTGCATGCCGACAACTATTACTTAAATCGCTATCATAATACAAATAATTGTTGAGTAATAGAACGCAACGAGCATTTGCGATATAACATGATGAACATTCGCTGTCCCAGCAATCACACCTTCAATTAACTCGCTTTCCTTAAACTATTGTTAAACTAGCAAAACATCATCATTTTCCCTTGGTATAGTTTCTTCAATTGATTCGTTTTTCTTAAACTGATGCTTTGAAATTAACAAAAAAAAAAAAAAGAGAGAAACATCTTTACCCCTTAGGTATAATTTCTTCTAGTTTCGAATAGTTAAATTATGACCATTAGAGATACATTTACTTACTCGCTTATTTTCTTTTACCTATATATCACCATCGATTGACTATTCACGAATTATAAAATGAACCATTCTTTATAATTGAAGTTAAAAATTCACTTCTATTAAAAAGGAAAGAAATATAAAAGTTGAACAAATAATGTTTTAAAAATATAGAACGTTTTAATTAAAGATAAAGTGTAAAATACATTATGCATAAAACATACAAGGTAAAGTGGTTGCTTATTTTTGATGATAAAACTATGATATAGCATGTACTACAAAATATTATGAAGATTTTATATAATAAAACAAAAGGCTAAAATGTTAAATCAATAGTCATATTAATGACCCCCTTCTAACATATCCTTTCTTTTTTCACAACAAATCCACATCCACTAAATATTCATCAAGTTTTCCCACATTTCATTCTCCTCCACCACACCACTCCTACCACTACCACCACCACCACCACCACCACCACTGCTAACATCAAAATTTTTTATTATTCGTGACTTAAATCCATGACATTTAGGTGTGATTAATTAAGACGCTTTATCGCTTTGCTTTGCTATTAAGATGATTTAACTTTTAAGCCAATTCAAAAGTATTGACTCTTCAAATATAAATAAGTTTATTTGGTTTGGCGTGGATAATAATAATAATAATAGTAATAATAATAAAAAAGAAAACTTTGGTAATCGGTTTAATTACTTACGGGTTAGGGTATATTCTCAAGTGCAAATTACAAACTATAATTTTCACTCCTGGAAAAATGATTTTGATAACTTAGCTTACCTAAATAAAAATAATTGTAATAACTTTAAGAAACTGGAAGGTATAATATTAATGACTAATATATATATATATATATATATATATATATATATATATATGTGTGTGTGTGTGTGTGTGTGTGTGTGTGGTTAGGTTAAAATAAAAACCCACTTGAGTTGTGAAAACTCTCGAAACCCATTTTCAACCACATGTTTTTAATTAAAGTTTGAATCACGTGGTCACAATTAAAGTTAATAAAAAATGTAAACATAAATATAACGTTTTCTCTTTCCTGAAAACAAATAAAAAAATTAGTAAAAAAATGTTAAAAAATAGCAAAACAATTTTTTTTATGTTTCGATATTTTGTATTAAATGTTACAATATATATTACGTGTGAAAAAAAAAACGATGTTACATAGGGTTTTCACAACTCAAATGGGTTTTCATTATATACTTCCCCTATATATATATATATATATATATTAAAGTAAAACCATTTTGTCCACATGCCATCATTCTAAGGTATCCACATAGGATGCCACCTAGATGCCACATAGACTATTGCTTAAAATACCAACATAGACTATTGCTTAAAATACCAACCTATCCATTTAAGCTTCTTACGGGTATGGATACCCATTTAACTTGTTTATATTATGATCCATGACCCGTTTTCCTATTATAACCTATAACCCTTAAAGCTTTATAAAATAAATTATTGTGTAATAGTATAATACGGGTTTTGAAGCTAAGACCTTAGGTTTCAAACCAAAGGCGCTTACTAACTCCACCAAAGTGGTAATTGTATTTGATTTACTGACTAAATATATAAAGACGTGATTACAAAATTAAATTATTTATTTAAATACCATTTTGGTCAAACTTAACATTTAAGGTTTTGAATTCATAACTTAATATTTAATTTGACTTTATTATAAGAAAGCATATGTTAAATTTGATAACAACTAATAATAATTTACAAAATGATCACAAAAGTTTTTTTTTAAATATTACAAAAATCTCGGTTTGACAATGTATTTTTATTTAAATTAGTAGTTCATTCTGTTTTGAGTTTTTACTTTTTAGTATCTCATATTTAGATATCACAATTACGATATATGCATTTAAATTGAATATTATTTCATATGATTTTACATATACATTACGTTTTATATGTGTTCTATCTGTGTGTAACACAGATACTATCCTAGTATATATATATATATATATATATATATATATGTATATATATATATATCAATAGGCTGTTTGATCATTTTTGGAAACCAATAAAGTTCATGACCAATCAGTTATCTTAAAAAACGTCATTCCTTACTTTGATGAGATGCTAAGGTGATTAGAGTATAGAATAGAATGTCACGGGCTCAATTTATGTTGAGTGTAATAATTAGCCAATTTATGTTGAGTGTAATAATTAGCCAGCAAAAAATAATAAACATCACATAATTATTTGCATATTTTGCTTAAACGGCTACACATACAAGTTGGCTATACTGTTAATGCAATTTTCCATTTAGAGTTAGTTATGTATTAAACGCGTAACATCTCCATCAAAAGAAGAGAAGTAATATTTGCTAGTAAATATCACATATGAGGATTCAAAATTCTATTCCTTACCTGTTACCGACGAGCTTGTGCATCCTGTAAACCAGATCTTCTTCTTGTTCGCTCAAGTTAATGAACTCCCATTTCCTACTGCTCACTTCTGCCAAATTCCAACATTTTCATTAATTTATTTTTAGTTTTAAAACCATTTAATATATATAATAATATCACTCAGTTTTTGGATATGTGGAGGAACAAAGACACAGCGTTTGACACCAAAACATCATTAAGTTGTTGAAAATATATGTTAATTGGTAAACTTTGAAAAAAGAATATGTAGGGTAAATTGTAAATATAGATGTTGTGTCAACACTCAAATTATATAAAAGTAGGATTGAAAACCAAAAGTAGTGATTTAAAGTACTGACCTTCAAACTCATTATTGTGGTTTGAGGAGGATCGATTCTTCTTCCTCCAACGTTTATCCATTAAAGGAGGAGAGGAAGAGTAGACTACAAATTTATTTGGTGTGGACTTTATTGCCTTTACAAATTGCAATCACACACACACGTATATATATATATATATATATATATATATATATATATATATATATATATATATATATAGGCAAAGTATAAAATAAAAACCCATTTAAGTTGTGAAAACCCGTGACAACCCTATATAACATCGTTTTTTTTTGTTACATGTAATATATGTTGTTACATTTAATACAAAACGTCGAAAACATAAAAAAAAATGTTTTGCTATTTTTTTTACATTTTTTACTCATTTTTTTACAAGATTTAATCTTTAATTAAAAACATGTGGTTGAGAATGAGTTTCTAGAGTTTTCACAACTCAAGTGGGTTTTTATTCTAACCTAACCATATATATATATATATATATATATATACATATATATATATATTAGGGAAATGTTAACGTATAATAATCGGTCATCGTACATTAGGTACGTGAGCATTTTGAACGTCGATATCAATTTCACACGGTGACATAAATGTAAATAACTTAAATTTAATTCTATTATCTGATTCATCATTCGAGCGTCCATCCATATCAATATAATTCAACCGTCGATCAGTATTAAACTAATTTGCAGGTCGATATCAAACTAATTGAGTTATCTAACCCTATAAATTTTCATTACCTGCAAATAAAACCTCAAACCCTAATCGATCATTTTTTTTCAATTAAATAAACAACTGTATCTTGTTTTGGGTGTTGAAGAATTAGAGCTGAAACAAAATTTGAGTGTTTCTCACAGTTGAAACTTAATAAGTTAGTTGAAACTTATTAGTTCTCTAGTTCTCTCTCTAAGAAGGAGTTCTGTCACACCCCGACTTAGGGCCTGATACGACGCCTGTTAGTTGGTATCTGTTTTGAAAATATATCAGAGTTGCGGGTTTGTTTTAGCGGAAGTCTTTAAAATAATTTTCTTTTAATAAAATAATGGGTTCAAATACCCATTTAATATCATAAATTAAGTTTGGCAAAATATGAGCGGAAGCCTTCTTAATAAAATATTATTATATTGAAAACTTGGGATTTGAATACCCGTTTGATAATTTAAATACCTGTCTTTTGAAAATATAGTTCTTTATAACATCTGAATAAAATATCTGAGTCATCAGATCACCTCTAATGACTATGTCTTCAATCTTCTAATCTGTCTTGCCTGTTTGTTCTATTCTTTACAGTTTCTCTGAAATATGGGGAAAATATGTCAGGACACAGCTGGTGAATGACGCTGACTCAGTTTTGTAACAATCGTCAATTTTCGTACCCGAAAACCCGACTTGTTTTAAGGGTTTTTTTTTGTTATTACGATCCGGGTTACAGTTATGCTTCAATAATTTATTAATCATTTGGATTATTATGAGTGCCCGATGCTCGGTTTTGATTTTTGTTTATTATTAAATCATTATAACTATTAGACTAATACGAAAACCACCCCTAACAATTGTTTTCACCCATTTCTGCCTCCACATTCTAACATCAAGGACCAGCAAGCAAAATATTTGAAATATAATTATTGTTAATATTTCTTTTCTTCCCTCTCCTTCTTCCCTCCCGTCGGCCACCACCCATTTCCCCCCTTGTTTTCTTTGATCCTCAATTACAGCCGAGAATCACGGGATTGATATCACCAACATGTTAATTGATCAATGACGTATTCAATCATCGTTTAAACATGGAATTTGACAACTATTAGACCTCGTAAATTTAGTAACAGCCCACGGCTCTAAATCAGCTCCAAAACCTTATAAATACTACACCATAATTCAATTAACGAATCACACAATCCTTATAACATCAAGAAGCAAAACCCTACCTTTATTTCACCAATCGAAGGCGTTGCGATCAGTTTAGAGTTCGGGTTAGGGTCGCAAGTATAACTCTTCGTCCTCTAGCCATTCAACCTCCTAAGTGGTAATTGAACTATGATTATGGTTCGTTTTTAACTGGTAAACGTAAACCCCAAAACAATTTTAAACAAGATTGATCAATTAAGCCATTTACCAATTCTAGGGTTTTATTTGGGGAAGAACAAGAACAGGCTGTGTGCCTGTGTATATAAATTATTATTTTTATCCTATAACCAAGTTAGACACCAGCCCACCTGGCTGGTGCTTCATGTGTAAACACGATGAGCCGGCTTGGGGCGCGGGTTCGAACCCCCAGGTCCGGTTTTGATATTTTTTGGTATTTTCTTTTATTTTAACCATTTTAACTGTGATATATTGACTAAAGAGCATTATTTTAACGAAACCGAACACCGGGATTATTATTTTCCCCTCATTTTGACCATTGCTTCATAATTCATCTCTTTAATTGTAAGTTTATATATATATATATATATATATATATATATGTGACATTTGAGCCAAAACAAGGTACACCTCAGTACGTATTTACCGATTAAGCAAATAAACGCCTTTTACGTAACAAACGAACGATTAATCGAACGGGTCGGGTTATGACCCAGATATCTCGGGGGGCCATCTATAAGTGATATACGATCTATACAAGCTAAAATATTAGTAATATAGCCATAGTTTGATAGCAAACAAGTTAAACGAAAATATGCTCGTTTAACTACCCGCTATAGATTTAAATGCGAAAGATAGTTACAAACCAAGCATTGTATCATCTGTTAAACCGAAAAAGACTTACCAAACACTTATTTGAAGTGTTTTAAGCGATCTGTGAAAATATTTTTGATTTTTTCAAACATATAGTATGTTTTTATAATTTTACACAAAACTAGCCGAAAAACACTCGTTTTCGCGCTGTTTAACGCACCCGATAAGTTTTTCGCGCCAAAAACCGAACCCAAACTAAATTTGGACTGGGCTTTTCGTATTTGGGCTTGAGAAATCAGAAACTTGGGCCAAAATGGGCCCAAAATGGGCCCATGGAGTTCCGGCTGCAGCCGCCACTCCACCCCCCTTTATTTTCTTTTCACATATAAACTAGTTTTGAGATCTTTTTACACATTCATCCACAAGTAAATTCTGGATAATACTTTCTTCATCAAAAAACTCAAGAAACCCTAAGGTAAGGAGATTAAATAAGTAACTTTTGTACTTGTTTAACCTTGATTAATACCATAAAAACATGTCTTGATTACTAAAAATCATTCCTAACCATGTAAAAATCCCAAAAATGGTCCATAAACATGTTTTGATCATACACATGGTAAGGAACCTGTTTTGATAGTTTTTTTTGGCCATAAACACGGATTAAAGGGTTGAAACGGCGTTTTTACGGTTAAAAAGTTCGTTTTTGTGCACTAGCCGAAACCCTAAGTTAAGGGCTGTTATGTTGATGAAAAATTGCTCGGTTTGTGATATAGGACTTGTATCTAGCTTGCATAGAAGCACAAGAACCTGAAAATTTGATTAGAAAGTCGGAAACGAGCCAAACCCGCTAAGGTAATGCCGAAACACTCGCTTACGGGCTGTTTAGGTTAAGGTTGTGATGTGCATATTTTTAGACCTTGAAATTTTGTAGGAACATCAGGGACCATGTCAATAAGTCCCTGTTCGAATTTGGTAATTTTTTGACCATCCGAGAATATTTGGCGAATTTATTACCGAATTGGGATGTTTATTTGAGAAAAATAGCTAAAATACATCAAAAATTATGAAATTTTTCTGGGAACTCAGATTTGATGTATTTTGATCACATATGAATTTTTGGATCATTTTGAGAAGTTTAAAGGTGTTTTTCTTATATGCGTTCGTGTGAATTTTTATAGCCAAATTTGGGCCGCAAAGAATATCGCATGAGCTTTTTACATTCTGGAATTGATACAGGTTGATTTGGGACATGAATTGAGCATTCAGGAATTTTTGTGGAATTTTTGGAAATTGTTTGGGGTAAATGGACGATTTTCAGGCGAAATATAGCTGATAAAATGAATTTTTATAAATTAATAAATCAGTAAATAAATTCCAGAAATATTTTTATAAAAATATACATATTTTATTTGATAAGTGGTTAAATTTTCATAATTTAATGAATAACGGTTAATTAATTATGCTAATTTGAATATTAAACAAATTCAGTTTTTATAAAAACCGGCAAGTTCGCCACTAGCGAATCTGCGGGAATATCAAAACACCAAGAGTGATCAAAAATCATATTTTTGGACTAATTAAGTAAAAACGAACTTTTCTATGAAAAACCTGGACAATCCGGATGGATTGTGCGCGTTTCTTCTTAAATCAAACTGAATAAACGGAAACGGGTCCCATGGCTAATTCGGGACCCCAGTATGTGATCCTTCTTTATAACTTAATCATTTTATTAACCAATACATTTACCCAAGCTTATTTTCCCATAACTGTTTTCTGAACGCATAAAAGAACAACTTGGCCAAGCTGGGAAAACGGGAACCTGAGCCAAGTTCGGTTTTAAGTATTAGACATTGAACAACATCAAAACCTAAGCCTATTGCCACTTTCTGGGCGTTCCAGCTACACCCAGATTAGTTATACAGCCCAGTTTAGTGTTGAGATTATAATAATATTAAAATATTAATATTATTATAATATTGATTATAGGAACTACTAATAGCAGACTGAACAAACCACGAGTTGATACAGTACTGATTATCTACTAAACCGTGAGTTTCATGATCCCACTCTTTAAACAGTTTTACGAACTTTTGGGGTGAAAAGCATGTTTGATTACATATACATACCTGAAACATGTATTGATGTGAATTATCTAAGTGCTAACACACGAAAGTCCCCACGATCATAGTGATTAACTTCGAGCCGGTGGCTTGTGAATAGTACTATTGGTTTGACAAACCCAAACGGAATCGGCCTGGTTGCCGTGTCACATAGCGCCGTTTGCACATGACCATATCTATACAAACAGGCTATGTAGTGTTAGACATAGCTACCGGGGCATGTTGTGGACGGAATGGGGCCACATTGGTTGATTGAGCGTGGGAAATGGATGCACGCAGCACATACAATCAAGGCTTCACTGTAGCTTAGCATAATTACATCATCTACATACATACATACTTATTTCATGATTACAAGTGTTGACTTGTGAATACTCATTACTGTTTTCTTGAAACTCGTGAAACTCACCAACTCTAGTAGTTGACCCGTTTTAAACTGCTTTTCAGGTGTACCTAAATCGGAGTAATTTGGTGATCTGTTACTTGCCCAAGGTGTGTGGTTAATGCTATGTGAATAGAGGCAAGGGTGTTAGTAGTAAGAACGTATAGTTAACGAACTAGTTTTGTTTGTATCACCTAGACTGTAAAACAATGATAGAACAAAGAAATGTAATATATTGTAAATTAGTGTGTAATGTTTCTTTATAAACAATGTGTTGATACCAGAGGTGTCTGTTACATTCCCGTTTTACGCTTCCGCATTGTGCTAGTCGGGGTGTGACAATATATATATATATAATTATATACATATACGATGCTTACTAAATTAAACAAGATTAGAGCCTCAAATAATTTTCCCCATTAACATAAATACTTATCTATAACTTTATAGGTAGATAATAAATATATAATTTTTTTATGAATAATTAATATTGGTTATTTATTTTCAGTATTCATTTACTCATCAATGTAAATATAGATAGATATATGTCATATAATATTTCTCATTTTATTTATCAATCATAAATACTAATAATAGTAATGGTAATTATATAATAAATAATATATATAATAATCAAAACCCTAAAAGACTCCAAATGCTTCTAAACCCATTAATAACCGTTACATATCGCTTCATTTTAGTTATTTATGTTCTCTAACTTACTTACTATTTACAAATTTAATAATATTATAATTACAATTTTTACTTAAATCCTATCAAATCTTAAATCCGTCATAAGTCTTGTAGTCATAATCATTTTGTTATAATTAACTTATATTATCGTTAACAATTAGGAACTTTTTCGACGTATCCCGAGGAGCTCGACCATCTCTATTTTAATTATTATCATCATCTCATCCTCAATAATCCACTCGTTAAGGTGAGTTTACATACCCTCTTTTTCCATCTTTTATATTTTGGGGGTAGCATATATACCTTATTAACTTTACTCATGTTTTATTTCCTCATCTATTTAAAACACAATTCAATTTATGTCTATGTGTGATTATTGCATGCTTTATGATTATTCTCTATGTGCTTAAGTGTTTATTTTATGTTTGGTGGTTGGTATCTCATCCTCATCTATTCTCATCTAGTATAATCATACACTTACCCAATTACATTGATTTTGTATCAATAGGAACGGGTCCACATCTATTTAGTTGTTTACATTTTCATAAGTGTTGTAATGCTCACCATTTACATATGAATTGTGATTTACAAATATATATATATACATATATACAACTAAAACTTATGTATTCTCACCAACATTCATGTTGACAAAATCTATTTTTATTCATGTTACAGGTTCAAGTATATGATATATTCAAGATCGAAGATAGTTAGTTGACCTTAGGATATTTATTCAAATTACAAGTTATGATTTATTTACATATTAAATTTGTGTACTTGTTTAATGTTAATTAAGTTAAATAATTATTGTCGCTTTAATTAGTGTCTTTTGAGCTACTGTCCAATCAATACGTTACGCCCCGGCATGTTCTGCCTTTGGTCGGGGTGTGACAGATTGGTATCAGAGCCGAAGGCTATAAAATAGGTGGTTAGATATAACGACCTAGTAGCATGCTTAGGGTCCCTATATGTGATATGCCTTTACGTGTTTGCACCCTAATTTATATAATTGATTGCGGTAGCTTAAATATTATTTAATTGTTTGATATTATTCCTGCACACAAAAGCACACACAATTTCGAGGCTGCGCCTCACTCTTAAAATTATTTTCAAAACACTAGTTATTATTTTAAAATTGGGAAATTCCTTAAGTATTCCCACCATTTTTACTCCCCTCTCTTTGAGAATGGTTCGTGTAATGGATACGTAGTAACTGTAAGGCACCTGTACACCGATCCCTTGACACCAAGGCTTGCGAGCCTAAGGAAGTGCAATGCGCACAAATCTCGATCAGCTGCGAGACCTGGTTGCTTTCCTAGAGGGTGAGGTGTGAGTGTGAAACTTATTAAGCCAAATCGTATCACACCAAACGTTCACGAATCTACTACCCTCATTGTATCAATCGTGGTCATGTGACGATCACATCTTAAATCATAACCGAATTCACAGTGATAGGTGGCTAAACTCGGTTCTTCCTTATGATGTTTTAGTTGAAAGAATGGATGGAAAAAGCCATGGTGATATATGGATACTCCAACCATTCATCTCAACGCCCTTATCTCGATTTCAATCAACTTTAAATATGTTGTTGGAAAATTAAGCCATGTGATACATGGACATTTCAATACAAAGTATTTTTTTGTTTTGGTTTAAATTTTTTTATTTAGTATGAATGATTATTTTTATGTATATCTCAACCCACCATTTAAGTTTTACCATTTCATTTAATTATTAATTTTATCAATAAGCTAAGGCTAAAAAAGACAAAAAAATTTATTTTGTACGCTTATGAACTTTCACAAAACTCGGAATTTTGCATAGTTATACAATGTATCTCAAAACATAATAATTTTTTTTTCAGAATTTCGTCCTTGTAGCATGTCTTCTTCCCGCCTCATCAACCGTAATCGTCCCACCAGCAACTCTAGCCGCAGCATGTCGTCTCGCATTACGAAGGCAATCATAGAAGCCCTCCTAATACTCATCTCTCAACTCCAAACCGTGAATGCTTCCGTAACCCCGAACCCAATTGTTAGCTCATTCATGCAATTTAAGAATGCTAACCCGACTGACTACTTTGGGACCGTGGGTGCTACCACCCTCCCCCAATGGTTTGAGCACATGGAAAGCGTGTTCCTCCATTGTGCGTGCCATGAAGAAAAGAAGACCACATACGCCTCAACCGTTTTCAAATTGAGTGCCCTTACTTGGTGGAATAGCAAAAAAAAAGCCCTTGGGGCTGAGGTTGCCATGGCCTTGCCATGGGACGACCTTAAGAAACTCATGCTCAAGGAATTTTGCCCTAAGTATGAGCTCTATAAGTTGGAAGAAGAGTTTTGGAATTTAAGACAAGAATATGGTGACAATGTGTCTTATAACGACCGTGTCCACGAACTTAGCTTCCTCATTCCACATATGGTCACACCTCTCGAGCGTGCCATCGATAAGTATATCTCGGGTTTACCGATGCAAATCCAAGATTCCGTCCTTAGTTATGACCCGAAGGATCTTCATGATGCCATTACCCTAGCCGACACCTCACCGAAAACCATGTTAAAGCTGGGACCTTGACACGGAAGAATTCCAAGAAGCCCAACGATAGGCCCGCACTGAGCCTACCAAGAATCCAAGACCAAATCCTCTAAGCCCGAATCCTCCAAACACAACAACAACAACTCACCCCATTACTGCAACAACAAAAGAAAGTCAAAATCCCAAAACTATGTCTTGGTCCAATCGCAAGCCCAACAAGCCCGACCCACCAAGAAGTGCTACAAAGGACACCACCCTTTGTGTGATACGTGTAAATTCCACCATTCGCCTAACCTCAAGTGTCGTCAATGCACTCATTGCGGTCGTTGTCACCTCTTTACCACGTGTCGTGAACTCAACCAATCCCTGATTCAACCATTTACCTCACCTCTTACCCAACCCCAAGCTTTACCTTATGCTTAACCGTTTACCCAAACACCCTCATCCATTAGAGCTTGTTACAACTTTGGTGATCCTAGCCATTATCGCAATGCATGCCCAAGACTTGCACACATGAACCAAATTCAATCCTACCCAACCCAAGCCACACACTATCAAGCTTATCAAGCCCAAGTTTATCCAATCCATTCTACCCAAGCCCAATTGAACCAAGCCTAAGTGAATCAAACTCAACCAATCCAACCCCAGCCCATTCAAGCAATTCAAGCCCAACCTATTTCCAATACCCAAGCCAACCAAAACCCTCGCAACCAACCTCAAGTTCTCCAAGTTGCTCAAGGTACTCAAGGACATGCTTGTTACATCAACGGTACCCAATTTTAAGCTTCACCTTTCAAGAATACATGCTACACAAGGGATATTTATTTTGTCAAGTTCTTTTTATTTTAAACCTAATGTAATGACTTGATAACAAGTTTTGTTATGAATAACTAAATAAAGTTTTATTATGAATTCAATTTCCCATCTATTCCCACTATATCGTTTATTGCAATATTTATTGTTACGCAATTTATTATCACATATCAAGTAGTCTATGACCGGTTATTCACCGGGACTATGTGCATGATGATGTTCATGGTTATCTAATAGTACCGTATTTGTATCATGAACTACCTATGACTGGTTTCCTACAAACGTTTTGTTTTGGAAATTTGGACTATGAACATGTGTTATACATAGTTATCTAATAGGAGTCACATGTACAAATTTTATTTCGATATTTTAATAAATGACTACCCAAATTCCCCAAAACTCACCTCATTCCCATGGTACTCTATTCTAATACGATTTTATAATATCGATTTTAAGCCTCATTCCCATGGTACTCTTTTCTCATATGATTTTATAATGTTGATTTTAAGCCTCATCTATTATTATATTTCTTTAATCGTGAGATTCATTTGTTGTGTGAATTTTATTGTCATCGCAAGTTCTATACATCGAATGTGTAATTACTTATCTAATTTATTTCATTTTGTTGTTATTACTTTCAATGGTTAACTTCGACAATTTTCTTATATTTTTCAAAGCATATTTACTAGTTATTCATGGCCAACAAATTTCTCGTGTTTATTTAGTTTCATTTTCCTTGATCAATTAATCCCATTCAAATTTTGATTTAAAAAGTTTTATCTTACCTTGTTTTCAAACCCACACAATAGGACGAACTATGCGCATCATGCGACGATCTAAATAATTATGAGTGCACGCATAATTATCAAAATCCTCGCATGGAACTAATAATGAATACGGTTGTGTGTCATAACCCAGAACTTAGGGTGATTTTGGGTAACGGTACAAGTATCGATGTGATAATGACATGGTGGATACGCCACTGGTACGTCCTATATATAAGTGTCCTTATCATATTTTCTGTTTGTAGCGTTATTCAGATCTTTCGAAGGTTTGTATTATTTTTATTTAAAATAATAATAATAATAATAATAATAATAATAATAATAATAATAATAATAATAATAATAAATAAAAATATATATATAGATCTCCTTATTCTTAATTTTCATTCCCTATGATATGTTTTTCCTTTAATTTCGGGACGAAATTTCCAAAAAGTTGTGAATACTGTAACAATCGTCAATTTTCATACCCGAAAACCCGACTTGTTTTAAGGTTTTTTTTTTGTTATTACTACCCGGGTTACAGTTATGCTTCAATAATTTATTAATCATTTGGATTATTATGAGTGCATGACGCTCGGTTTTGATTTTTGTTTATTATTAAATTGGCTGAGTCATCAGGCGTCCTACCACGTGGTCTGTCGTGGTGCCACGTATCTACACGTGTCACGCATGCATAATGGATACTTCGCGTCGCACGAAGCTGTTCAATGTCGGTTTATCTATTTTGTCTTTCGCGTAGCACGAAGACTTGAGTCATAATCCTTCGCATCGCGCAAAGGAAGGAATTACATATTTTCATTTTCAGAGTCCTAAATCGGCCCAGTGCAAAGTGCGCCATCAAAATGCCACATTATGCCCATTGCCCAAGTCCGTGTCCGTATCTGTGCTCGTGCGCGTTGGGTGCTTCGCACCCTCTGCTAGGACTATGGAGAGTGATTAGCCATATAAGAATATTACTATGGAAACTCTCTTCCTTATAAAGAGCTTACATTTCTTTTCATCTTTTTATGTGGGATGGAATTTACTTACTTCCTTAACATAAGATGTTTTATTTTTCTTATCTCATTTTTCCCATTACTTGTCTTTGAGATTATTTTTAATCCCTCAGCTTTCAAAGTTAACATTTTTAGCCCAAAATAATTAGGGGATTTTCCGGAATGCTGCATCTTCCCCACTTTGAAATGAATCTCATCCTCGAGATTCTCTTGTCTTAGGTGTGGATATTTTTACTTTGTTGATTCATGATTAGATTCTATCTAATCTGATTCTTGAGTTCAACTGTCAATGCAGAATGATTGAAATTTCGGCTCTGTGCTAACTTTACATCGTAGATGACGTATTCAGTCAATAGTTAAGAATATCATTAGTAATTATAAATTTATAAACAGGGTGATCAGTTGTATTTAATTATTATTTTACCTTTTGTATTCTAAGCATTTAATGAGCTTAGCTCTGTTGCTTCTTGGATTCGATTTTTCGAATCTGTTCCATCTCTTGATCCTGATCATTTGTTTCCTTGTATTCTGACAGTACTTTTGTACTTTTGATCAATCTGTTTGTTATGCTATCAATTGCCGTTTTTGAATATTCTCGGGCTTCTTATTTCTTTGAACCTTTTGATCATCTTTGGTTGATATCCTATCAACCGTTTATTGTATGTTTTGACGTCTCTGGATGTTTGAATTTGTCATTTCTCTTCTCGTTATCTCTCGAGATGATACACATAATATCTATTCTGAGTGTCGGACTTTCTTTTCAAATTTAGAAAGTTAACTGTCTTTCTTTGAGCATTTTTGTGTGTTGGCACGATCTGTATGCTATATATATAACTTAGGTAATTAAATACCCTTTCTCTGTTTACAAAATTTCTCGTTTCAATACGAGTTACAACTAATGTACTGAACTTTAACTAATACATCTGACATTCCTTTGATATTATCTTGTTTGCTCTTATCTTGATTATCGTCAGATATTTATGATTTTCTTTTGACACTAACGTCTTGTCATATGTCAGTCTTGATTTGCCTTTTCTTTTCGGGTAATCTATTTTAAAATGGCCCGTTTCTCCACATGTGAAGCATACTCCAAGTTTCTTTCTGCATCCCTCTATCATGTGCCTTGCTCTATTACAGTATGCACACTTATCTGTGCCTTCTAATCGACATTTTCCAGAATGTTTTCTTCCACAAGTTTTACAAGTGGATTTTGGAGTATTTCTTTCTTTTTCTATCTTCTCGAAATTTCTTGGCTTCTTGATTTCTTTTTTTTTCTTTCTTTTCTTCTTCTTGATTTCTTATCATATTATTGATTAAATATACAACTACTTCCATGGCCGAATCAATTGTTTGTGGCATATTGGATCTTATGAAGTCTCTTATTTCTCTTGGTAATCCATATATATAACGAGCTATCTTATTAAATTCTGAAGTAACCAGATGTGGAACTAGTCGGCAGTATTCAAGGAATTTGGTATTGTATTCGCTAATATTTGTACCAATAACCTTATGATTCTATAGCTGGGTCTGAATTTGATCCATCTCATGGAATGGACAGTATTTCTTTATAATGAGACCTTTGAATTCTTCCCAGCTTAGATTGTACATTGTTTCTCGTCCCTTGTTCCAGATTAGGGTATTCAACCATTCAAGAGCTTCTCCCTTGTACATTTGTGAATAATATTGAATAGCTTCTTCACTTGTACAATTACTAATATAGATAATTGCTTCTTGTTCTTCTAGCCATTTTAGAGCGGCTATAGCATCCTTGTCTCCATAAAATTCCTTAGGATTATAAGCTTTGAAATTTTTAAAATTTCATCCTTTTTGAAGTTTTGGCTTCTTACGGGGTTCGTCCCTTGAGTTACTATCAAATGTAGAACTATCATAAGCTTCCTCATTTCTTGGACGAACAGATTTACTTTGACTTTTCTTGTTTGATTGGCTTTGTTTTGTAGAATTTTCCTTGATAACTTCTTGTATCATTTTCTGGATTTCATGTTTATATTGGGCGGGAAGTTCCTTGTTTTCATTGTTAACAATATCCTTACTTCCAACTTTATTGGAAAGATTGTTCTGAGAGTTTGCACTTTCTTCTCTTGACATACTACAATAAAATTTTAAAGATAAGTTCAACATTCGGGGAGTTCAAAATATATCTTTTATTTATTGTATTGTAGTTTACATAGTGCACAACATTATTATAGCTACAATTATTGCGGTTCTTATTATCTATTTTTTTCAGCGGACAATCAATTTCTTGATTTTTCTGTCCTTCTTAGTATTCTTAGTTGTTTCCTTTTTCTTTTTTCCTTCTCTTCTTCCATATCCATTTCGTTTGAGCAATTCTTCGGCTACTTTTGTAACATCGATTCCATAGCATGTTGGATCGTCTATATGAAATGGTACATTCCTTTATAATCTATACTCCGGCGTTCATTTTGAGGATGAGAAAAGTAAGGATGTTGATTTATTGAATAATTAAAATATTCCTGCCCCTGGGGATTTTCTTTCTGATCAGTCAATTTTACTTTTCCCTTTGACATTGCTGATTTCTGGGATCTACTTGATCCAGTTCCATGCAAATGTTGATATGGAATGATCTGAGCTAGTGGAATGTTAGAATCGAAGGAATCTGAATCTTTCTCGTATTGTGTGCGTGGTTATCCAAGCCCTAAATGGAAACCTAGGACCCTATTTATAGACCCTGACATTACTTCTAGAAGTTCCTAATCATTTTAAAATGTAAGACAAAATAATACAAGTGTTGAGTCGTCGAGCAAGGTAACAATCTTGCTCGAGCAGACTCACTACGCTAGGTATGCTTGATGAGTGTCCTCGAGCATACTTTACTTAGAATATCTTCAGTGAAGATATTCTCCTCCAGCAAGCTTCATTCCTCTTGACCAATCCTCGCTTTGCTCGAAAGTCTATCGAGCAAGTTCATTCTTCTTGATGTCTTCAGACTTGTCCTTAGACTTATTGAGTAATCTTTAGCATGCTCGGATGTAAATCTTGCTCGGGGAACTGAACTGTGCTCGAAGTCCTTGCTTTGATCACGTGACATCTTTTTATTGCATCCATGCTTGTCCCCATGTGCTCGATCATCCTGTGCTCGCAACACTTGGTTAAAACTTGTATGATCAAGCTGTTTGCTCGATTGGAAATCCATGCTCGATAGAAGAATACTCTTGCTCGTTGAAGTGTAGCTTGCTCGAAGCTTTAACACTTAGAAGAATCAACCATTTAAGGTTCTGAAGACCTTGCTCGAAGTAGTAAAACCATGATCGATCTTCTAGGATTGCTCGAAGTCCATACTTAGCCGTTCTCTGAGGAGGTTGAGAAGATTCCAATCTTCCTTATCAAAAATCCAACCCAACAATCTCCCCCTAGATTGGAACAAGCTCAGATGCACCAAAACATACCTGCATAGAGTTACACATGTATCAGACATCAAAGATATATCATTCAAGAACATGTCATTTCATTACATAAATAGGAATTCTGTCTCTTGGGTATTACACATTAAAATTTTTACATCAAAATACAAACTAAAACAAAATTACAAAGATAAACAGAAAAAAAATAATCATCATTGAGTCTCTTTTCTGCTATCTCCTCCTCCTACTCCTTGTGTCAGATTTTTCTTTTATTCATTTGACAAGGGCTGCCTTTTGTTTAATCATATCAAGCTCTACAGCATCAGAGGAGTCAATTGGGAATTCTGCATCAATTAAGTCTTGGAGATCTTAAGGATTCATAAATTGAAGATCCCCATCATGCCTGATTACTGCAATGGGAATACCCGACTCATTCCTCAAGGAGATTGAGTCGTTGTGCTGGTTGTAGGTGATGAAAGTGATTCTTCCATTTTGCTGCACCACCGAATTTGGTTCTCGCATTTCCTCCCTCATAGCCAAGCACTCCTTCAAAGTCTTCCTTTTGCTATGTGAGCTGCTTGCTTGGGATTTTCTTTTCTTATTCTCAAACAGAGAGAGTTCCAGAGTATGTACTTCATTGATTCTCTTGTTTCTTTTGTCCCTCTCTACTTGACTCTGTATCTCTCTCCTTCTTTGGTTTAGAACTGGGAAGCCCTTTTCTACTTGTTCTTTAAGAAATTTTGAGAGATCATTTCGTTGTTGCCCTGCCAATTGATTTCTGTTCTGATTGTCATAGAGATCCAGGGTAGCCATCTTCTTCAAATGTTCCTATGAGAAGTTTCTCAGATCATCTCTAAAAATGAGAAGGGTTTCTTCTTTATCTTCTGTAACAACCCTCAAGGTCTTTGATCTTTTATCATGGTAGAGATGTGTGGGCAGATTCATATTTCGTGGTGGTTTAGGCCTCACAATCTCAGACCTTGGGGTTCGGCTCGAGCTTCCTTGCTGAGTACTCTTTGTCTTATCAAGCCCTTTTTCTACATACCATCTCTTAATTGTTTCATCAGTTTGAGTCATCAATCTTCCCATACTAACACCTTTCTTGTGTAGGGCACTCAACATCTCAGCTCTAAACAACTCCTCCATTCTGCTTCTATCCTCCTCCATTTTCTTCTCAGTTTCCATATACATTCTCTGCTCTCTTTTGTATATCTCCAGTAGTTGAGCATGAGGCATTCTATCAAACTCGTCTTCAGTCATACCCTTTTCCATTACTATATCCTTTAAGGTTTGGACTCTCTGAGGGTCTTGGAACCATTCTTTAGCTTCAGCTTCTTTCTTCTCAGACTCCACTCTCTCCTTTTCCATCTGTGCCTTCAAATTCTTTTCTCTTTCACGATCAGTAGACAGTTTTTGACTTTTGTAGGAGTTTTTAACACTTTGAACTTTCTTTTTCAATTCTTCCACAGTGAGTTTGATTAATGAATTGTATTCAAAACCATGGATTTGTAGAAATTGAATATCCTTGTGCTTCTCCTACATAGATTCATACTCACCATTTTCACTCGTCCTTCTTTTCTTGTTTGCCTTTTCAACTAAGTTAGCCATGTCATCCACAAGGGCTTTCTTGTAAAGTTTATCAATAGAATCAAATGATTGTAGGTTTAGAAATGCAGGCTTGTAACCAGCCTTTATCAAGAATTCCTTTCTTGTTTCCCTTTTTCTCCAACCTTCAGCCTCTTGGGCTATGTCCTCCTTTGACAGTCTTTGCAGATACTTCAAGTCATAGTTAAGACTTATCAAATAGGTTCTATCTTAATTTTCCTTTTCAACATCTTTTGATCTTCCTTCATCTATTTCATCGTCTTCATCAGTTTGTTCATCAAGGTTGTGAAGTGCTCCAATCATTTGCTCTTCATCATTCATGGATTGAGCCCTTTTTCTTTTTTCAAGTTTATCAAGTCTTCTCTTGTACACCATTACCTTCACAGATTATTGTCTTTTTTATTTTGGTGTTTCAACCTCAGCTTTGTCCTTTCTTTTCGGTGATTCGCTCACTTCAGACTCTGGTTTAGATGGTTCAGAGGATGATGGGACATGTTTTGTCACTTGAATAACTGGTTCTTCAACTAAAATTTCTTCATCAATCGATTCAGAGGTCTTGGGTTCTTCATCACTGATCTCTTCTGTGATTGGTTCTCTTACATGAGCATCTTCATCACAAACTTCATTGACTGTTGGCTCAGGTTTGTCTTTCAACATGAGTTGGCTTTTCTTCCAATGCTCTTGTATTTGCTCTTCTTGAGCCCTCCTGGCGGCAGCCACAGTTTCTGGTCTATACTCCTCAGGATGTAAGAGAATGTAAAAATGTGTCTTGATCATAACCGAGAGATGAACCTTACATACACATTCCATGGCATTTTTGGAGCCTCATCCCTCTTAGGTTCTTTTCTTATTCCCAGACCAAATTCTGTTTCACCTTCACTTACATTCTCTGGCTGTGTAATTTCATTTTCTGTATCAGCATTCTCAGATTCTACAGGCTTAGATTGTGTGGGTTCAGGTTCAGCTTGCTCAAACTCAGTTGCCACTGGCTCATTTGTTTGTGTATGCTCAGTTTGTTAATTTGGAGTTTGTTCATTGGGTTGTGTTTCTTTTAATGACTCCAACGCTGCCCTAATGGCATCGTCCGCCTCTTTTCTCATTCTCTCATCCTTCTCTTCCTTCTCTTTCATCCTGATCAGCGCTTCAAGCACATCTTGTGGAATTTCATCATCTTCATCTTGATCCTTTTGATTCATTTCATCCAGATCTTCATTCATTAGTCTCATGGCTGTTTTCACTGATTCAACTTCAGCCACATCAAGATCAATTACATTATCTTTGAGAAGTATGTCATCACCATATTGAACTTTGTGTTGGGACTGGGGATGTAAATCATCATCTGTATACGCAATCCCTTTCCCTTTTTGCTTCCTTTTTAACTTGTCTTCTTCTGTTTCTTCTTCACTATCATTTTCCCCCTCATCAACAGAATCTCCATCCTTATATTCTTGATTTATAATATTCAGTGCATTTGATGTACCAACTTCTATAACCTCTTCATCCGAGCTGGCATACACCTCCTCAATCACTTTTAAACTCTCTGCTTCTTCATGTTTCTCCCCCTGTTTTTGTGCATCTAAGGTCTTCTCAACCTCAGGATGCCCCTCTAGGGTTCGAATTTTCAATAACGCTTCAGTTAATGTAGCCTCTAAGGCTTTGTTCCTTGATACCAAAACATCATTCTTTTCCTTTAGCATGATATTCTCAAATTTAAGCTTGGCATTTTCACAAACGATGTCATAAAGATTTGGGCTTGAAGGTGGGGTTTCTTGAGTTGGCTTTGGGGCAGGTTCAGAAAAGGGTTCTGATTCAGCTGTTTCTAGAGATGGTACGTTATAAGGCTCAGGGTCTGTGGGAATGGATTGAGTAGGTTGGGTTATGGTAGCAGCAGGTTGGTCATATACTGGGGAGGATGGCGGGGTTAGAAGATGTGTATCTTGAGCTGATTGGGCAGGTTGGGAAACAGGTGTGGTAATGATAGGTACAATAAGTGGTGATGTTGGTGAAGGGATATGTGTATCATGACCAGGTTCAAAGTCAGATAAGACTGGGTCAGTGGTGGCAGGTGAGGAAGGATCATCATCATTGACATCATTAAGTTCAATGGAGTCTGTGTCACCATTGTATATCTCTGGTGGTGGTGAGTCTGGTGGAGTTATCTTATTAATGGTATTAGCAACATTTGATGACTTTTTCTATAAACACATAATCATCTATAGCCTCTGTAGCTCTGTTGCTCGGACCCTCAATTGGTTCATTTGTTTCTTCATTTATCTCCAATTCTGCATCATCTCCTTCCTGAGTTGATTGTTTAATCATAGGCACATCACCAACAGCCTCTTGAGTGTCATCATCATTACCCATAACCATGGCATTATCACCAGCTGGACCATTGTCCCCTTCATCATTCTGATCATTATCATCATCTGCACCATCATCATCTACATCATCATCCTCTTCATTGTCACTGCTACTAGTGGTGCTAGGCACATCAATAGCACCCAGAGCCGGTACAAGTAACCATGGGAGAACATCCCAATCATTATTATCTTCAAACTTGCTCTTTGCGTCTTTTAGGGATGGCAACGGGGCGGTTTCGGGGCGGGGAATGCCAATCCCATACCCGCCCCGGTTTATAAAACTCATTACCAAAACCGTCTAAAAACCCGCGGGGACTAAACGGGGAATCCCCATCGGGGATTCGGGGAAAACCGCGGGTATTCGGGGAACCCGTCTAGCATAAATGGTTTTTAAACGGGCTAAATTCCCCGTGGGGATCCCCATTTAACCGTCGGGTTCACCGTTTAAAACCCGATTGTAAGAAAATGATACAAAATTACAATACAATATTAATACACAAAAAGTTCAATATCCAAACACATTACACATACAAAAGACATTATTAATACATAAAAATGTTTATTTCTCCCATCACAACGGAAATTAACTTCATGATTGATCCTTCTTACACGTCCATACCGCACCCATTCAACCATTCAAACACTTGTCACGCCGGATTGCTATGATAATCAAACATTAACATATTAATTGGAAACTATATAAGAATCAATGTTAAACCATATTAAAATGTAAACGATAAACCATATATATATGTATTACCTCAATACCATCGTCACAATCATATTCAATAGTTTGGCAATATGCCTCGGATTCTTCTGAACAAGTTGCTATATTCATATCACAAAAGTCAAAAGTTTATATAGTAGCTAAGTTAAAAATAAAAAATAAAATGTTTGTTTACCTTTGATTTCATTCAACAACCAACTTTGGGCGCACATTAACGCTTCCAATGTTTTTGGATGAAGACGGCTACGGCTACAATGGATTGGGAAAGTAGGAAAAAGGTTTTAATTTTTAAACGGGTATATTGGGAAAATAAATAATAAATAATATATTATATATAAATATAAAAATTATATTTAATTAAACGGGTTTTAAACGGGTATACGGGGCGGGTATACGGGGCGGGTACAGGCTATACCATACCCGCCCCGAACCCGATTAACTTAAACGGGGAAAACCCGAACCCGGACCCGTCCCCGATTAAGTGTCCCCGAACCCGCCCCGTTCGGGGCGGGTTTCGGTTTTCCCCATCGGGTTTGGGTTTTTTTGCCATCCCTAGCGTCTTTCATTCTCTTGCAGATATTGGGATTTTGTAATCTCAAAATCTCTCCTGTCCGTTGAAGATCTGGTAAAAATTGGTTTATCAAAATCTGCAGGAACCTTGGATACATCAGGAACCTTTGATGTACTTCCTTCTCTGCATTTGACATTAATCCTTGGAAGATAAATCTTGATATATTGAAGGGCTGTTGATATAAAATCGCTGCAGTAAGAGTGCCCAATTCCCTGCTTAGGAATGTCCAAGTCCCTCTCCTTGGAGATAAAGACTGGATGACATGGTGGATCAGGAAGCGATATATCAGTGGAAAACTCCCCTTTTGGAATTGTCCCTCCTTCACACCGCCTTGATAACCCATAATCTCTTGAAAGGCTCTTAATAATCTTGGACCGAGTAAGATGGCTGAGCGTCAAAATTGTCATTTAGGTTCAATGCAGCTCTTATTGAGGCTTCTGTAATCTCAACATCATGATTTAGGACAGAGACCTCAATCCTCTTCCTATTAACGTCATTGACATAAGTAGCTGACTCTCAAAAATCCGAGATATGGTTCCTATAAAGTGTGGGGCTCTCGGTAAGAGCTACTCTTAAGTTAGAGTTTCTTAGAAAATTGATCATGTGTCCCAAATCTCTGTTATCATCATCAAGCTCTAACTGAGCGCACATATTGTGCTTCTTCTAGAATTTTAAGGCCATCAGTTCTGCAAATAAGAAAATAAATCAGTATAAAAAGTTGCAACACTAATATTCGAGGATAGATAGATGATAATAGCTTCTTCAATAACCTGTTCCGTAGTAATATGCGTACCTACCAAAACAAGTAAACAATTAGTTCGTAAATCAATTAGAAAACCTAATTTCAAAATCGGTGTGACGATTATCGAATAATGATGTCTTACCGAAGTCGCAACAGAGCTAATGGCTGTATTCGAAGTATAATTAAGCAAGTAAAAGAGTATGCGAGCAAGCAGGGAAAAGCACGAGCAAGAGGGGTTTGCGTCTAGGTTTAAAAGAAAGAAGAAGAAATGTGTGAAAAAGTTTCTAAGTCCCCATTTTATACCTAACGTTTGGGTGGTACAGTACCTCCTTTTGTCGTCTAGTGAACGACAGTTGCCATTTAATTCAAATTTAATGTACCTCCCTTGCTCGAGCATACAACCAAAACAATAGCTGGCTCCCCCTGTACTCGAGTACACAGTACAAACCTTGCTCGACGTACTTGGAACATAATGCTCGAGCACTAGTATACTCGAGACAGTGTGCTCGAATAGACTTGTGCACGATGCCTTAGCCAAAAGTTTAATGATCATATTAGTTCCTCGAGTATTGAGTCATACTCGAGGGGTAGTGTGCTCGAAAGTACTTGTCAAAATCTACTCGAATATGTATACCTGAGTCACACCTGTAATCAAACCCTACTCGACTATGCATCATGCTCGAGATACTTAGAAATCTATCATGACAATACCCTATGCTCGAGATACATTCTCAGCAGTGTTGTAACCTTTGCTCGATGTACCCTTATGCTCGAAAGCCTTAGCATTTAATCCTTCCTATGCCTATACTCGAACACACAACCTAAGTGTCTAGAACACTTCTATGCTCGAAACACTTAAAATGTTGCCTATCAGTCATTTCTTTGTGCTTGAAGACTTAGGTCTAACAACTTACCATCCAATCATGCTCGAAACACATAATATCAATTTTCATATCATAGCAGGTGCTCGAAGGTAAAATGCATGCTCGAAACTCTTAAAAGCAATGTTTTTAGATTATCAGTATTCTCAGAAGTAAAAGTCATGCTCGAAACACATAGATGAATCATACAAGTCATACAGTATACTCGAAGCAATATTATCACACAAGCAAGCAAAATTTCTTTGCTCGAAACACTTAAATGATTTTCAGTTCAGATTTTGAACTCAACAGATTTTAAGCCTATCAGTTTGGACATGTTCACACACATCCTTTGCTCGAATTGCAATTTTTCATAAAAGATAAACATTTCAGAATAATGAGCTTAACTAGGCAATTTGTTTAAGGTGAATAAGAGATCAAATTTCAGTTTAATTTTCATTTGAAAACAGTTTCATAGAAAGATCTCAACATGGGATCAGACTATTTAAGGCAAGGTTACACCACTTCATGGTCAGTGTTATTATGACTTGAGTCAGGTTGACAGTAGGTAAACTTAACATAATGGTCATTGCTTTCTGTGATACATTTAAGATTTAATTAGAGCATACGTTAGGAATGGTTATCACTGTGTTTTCAGGTTGCTTCTAATCTCTTCTCAAAGCTTATTTAGCTTTCTCCAAATCACCCCGAATTGACTTCAACCCCTGATGCCTTGGTCAAAATTGTTTTTAGTATAGTGAGCAATTTATTTATTTATATATAAATATTTGTTTAGATAACAGACTATAAGGTTGAACGTTGGACTTACATGCCATCCGGACTTACCTGCCTTACATTTAGGGTGTTTAGGACTTATTTGGATGCCCCACCCCTGTAGTTCCCTTAGTGCCCATTAAGTCATGATATCAGTCAACTTATTTCTTTATAATATTTTTGAGCTTTTTATACTTTTCAGTAACGTTGTTTTTCTTTTATTCTGAAGAATTTTGCTATATAGCAATAATTTATATCTACTCAAATACTTTGTAAATATTTTGTTAGACCAGAAACACCAACAGGCTCGTGTATGATTGGATAATAATCTTTCTGCCTATCATTTGGAGAGATGTGCTAGAGAGCAAACTTATCTTCTAATGGTTCACCACATCAGACTTAGCAGATTTAGATTTATATCATATATGACAACTACAGATTATGGAAAGCTACCATACAGTGCCAATGGCTGTACTCAAAGCCTTTTAAACTTATAATCCATGGGTTAGTTATCTTAAACAGTTTTGTATCACTTCCCAAAGGTTAAATACTATTTCTATCCAAAAACTTTTTAAGCTTCTTAAAAGCTTGCAACTGAATAATCTTATCATATCTCTTTTGTGATCACCAAAAACAGTGTTGCTTAGTTAAAAACATTTCACATTTTCAAAAATCATTTCTTTTGAAAATTCATTTTAAGGATTGATTCTGAAAACTGTGATATCATTCAAGCATATTTAACAAGCACACACTTAACCAATGTCAAACACATTCATTCAGATAGCATAGAACATTCAGATTAACACATAAGTCTGTCGAGCATGCTAAGAAATTCATCGAGCATACTCTAAAAGTCTACCGAGCAACCTTAAAATCTTTCATGTCAGTGCTTGTGCTCGAAAGAATAACTCCGTGCTCGAGTAGTAGACTTGTGCTTGGAATACTTAGAAGGTTTTCCAGAGCACATGTCCATGATCGAGTAGTAGTAACACAAAATTGTGCTTGAATTACTTGAGAAATCTCAAGTATGGTTTGTTTGTGCTGGAAGAACACCAAACACACCATTAAACACAGAGTCATGCTCGAAATACTTGGAAAGTTTTTCAAGACAAGAATCTATGCTCGAGCAACTGAGCTATGACATCTGTGCTCGTAAGACTTAAAAGGTGTTCCAAGTACTCTTGCTTGTGCCCGAGGAGCACCAAGCACAATATCAAGCATAGATTCATGCTCGAAGTACTTAAAAACACATAAATACATCATGCAAGCACAGATCAAAGTACCAAAAGCTGTAATTAACAGTTTTAACAAAATTTTCACACAAAGACAGTCACATACATGATTCATGCAATTAGAATAATTAGTTAAGCATAGCAAAACATCATGCAAACATTCAAAGTGAGTAACAAAGATAATCAGTAAGCACCTCACTTAAGCACACATCCTAAATCAAACTTCATCAGCATTTATCATTCCTAGGCATTTTAACAAAAAATGAAACTTGGTTTTATCTAAAGGTTTGGTGAATAAATCAGCCAAATTATAAAATGTATCAACCCTTTTCATTTCTATTAAACCTTTTTCCTGACAGTCCCTAATGAAATGATGTCTAATTTCAATGTGCTTAGTCTTAGAATGTTGGACTGGATTCTTAACAATGAACATAGCAGCAGTATTATCAATTAAAATAGGAGTAAGTAAGAAATTCAGACCATAATCCAGCAGTTGATTCTGAATCCATAAAACCTATGCACAGCAGGCAGAAGCAGCAATGTACTCAGCTTCAGCAGTAGAGATTGACACTGTAGTTTGATTCTTGCATTGCCAAAACACCAGCCTGTTCCCTAGAAACTGGCATCCTCCAGAGGTTGATTTTCTACTCATGTTGCAACCATCATAGTCACTATCTGTGTAGGCCATCAAGTCAAAGGAAGGGTTCTTTGGATACCAAATCCCCAAATATGGTTTTCCCTTTAGATATCTGAAGATCCTCTTAACTGCTAGCATATGTGAGACCTTAGGGTTAGCTTGGAATCTAGCACAGACACACACAGCAAACATAATATCTGGCCTAGATGCTGTAAGATACATTAGTGATCCTATCTTGGCCCTATATTCATGCTGGTCCACCGGCTCCCCCTTCTTATCAGGTACCATTTTCTCATGTGTGTCCATTGGTGTAGACACTGTCTTGAAGTCTTGGCACTTGAACTTGTTAAGAATCTCTTGTACATACTTTGATTGATTAATGAAAATTCCATCAGCTTTCTGTTGCACCTGAAGTCCAAGGAAGAAATTCATTTCCCCCATTGAGCTCATCTTGTACTTGGATTTCATCACTTGCTGAAACTCCTTGCACATTTGTTCATTTATAGAGCCAAAGATAATGTCATCCACATACACTTTCAGTAGTAGTAGATCCTTGTTCCATCTTTTATAGAACAAAGTCTTGTCAATAGCTCCTCTGCAGAAGCCATTGTCCAACAGATGATTTGACAACTCATCAAACTAGGCCATTGGCGCTTGATGCAGTCCATACAATGCTTTGCTGAGTTTGTAAACCTTGTTGGGGTGAACTGGATCTTCAAATCCTGGAGGTTGAGTGACATAAACTTCTTCATCTATCTTTCCATTTAAAAATGCAGACTTCACATCAAGTTGATAGACTTTAATATTCATTGATGCTGCATATGCTAGAAGGATCCTGATAGCCTCTAGTTTTGCAACCGGAGCAAAAACTTCTTCAAAGTCCACTCCTTCTTCTTGTAAGCATCCTAGAGCCACCAATCTTGCTTTGTTCTTGATCACTATTCCCCTTTCATCTTTCTTGTTCCTGAACACCCATTTTGTTCCAATAGCATACTTGCCTCTGGGCTTGTCAACTAAGTCCCATACATGTAAGTCTCTGAATTGGGCTAACTCTTCCCGTATAGCTTCTACCCAGCTGTTGTCCTTTAGTGCTTGATTGATTTTCTTTGGTTCAAATTGGGATAGAAAGCAGACATACAGGCAGATGTTTGCTTTTTCAGAAGAGCTTTTGGTCACTCTTTCATGCAAGTCTCCTATGATATTCTCTGTAGGGTGATTTCTTTCAACAGAGGTAGTTTGCACAAATTGTTGTGCAGACACTTCTGTCTCAAGATTGGTCATATTTAACTCAGCAGTTTCACTTTCAGTTCTTTCTTGACTTTCACCAGCTTCTTGAAGTGGATTAATTTCAGATGACGATCCCTCATTTGACCAAATTTGTAGAGAGTCAAACAAACACTGGAACCTGTCTTCAAATTGATTTGTCCCTTCAGGCTGAGCAGGTTGGTGACTTTGAATGGGTTCACTCTCCACTTCACTTAGACCTTCATTAGAGACTTCATCTACAGTATCCTGTCCATTCATTTCAACTTCAGCAGCTTCTTGGTTGCTTCTCTCAAAGTTAAATCCATTTGGATTAGGAGCAACAGATGACCATAGCTTGTCCAGATCAACTTGTTTTTGTTTTCCTTTGTCTTCAAAGCTAATTTTGTACATGCTTTCATCCATATCTTCATTATGAATTTTGGAAGACTTGATCATCTTCTCCAAGTCAAAAAGCCATTTGGGACCTTCAACATTGATAAAGTGGTTTCATTGAATATTATGTTTGAGGACTCAATGACCACCATGTGCTCCTTCACATAGACTCTGTAAGCCTTTGAATGAGATGAGTATCCCACAAAGAAACATTCCAGAGATTTTGACTTGAATTTGTTCAGATAGTCCTTTGTGTTCAACAGTGAGCATCTGCATCCAAAAGACTTTAAGAACTTCACATAAGGCTTTCGTTTAAAGATAAACTCATATGGAGTCTTATTTTGAGCCTTGTTTAGTAGAACCCTGATCTGCACATAACATGCAGTGTTGATAGCTTCTGCCCAGAAAGTGACTGGCAGATTTGCATCAGCAATCATGGTCCTTACAGCTTCAATTAATGTTCTGTTCCTTCTTTCTGCAACACCATTTTGCTCAAGAGTTCTAGGTGCACTATATTGTTGAAATATTCCCTTAGAAGTGCAGAATTCTTCCATTATTCCATTCTTGAATTCTGTCCCATTGTCACTTCTAATGACTTTCACTTTTCTTTCAAGTTGATTTTTCATTTTCAGCACATAGGTTCTGATCAATTTTGGGGTTTCATCTTTGCTGCCTATAAAGTATACCCAAGTAAATCTTGAGTAATCATTTGTGATCACTAGGCAGTATCTTTTCTTTCCAATACTTGGAACACTCACTGGACCAAACAGATCCATGTGAAGTAGTTCCAAAACCTCATCAATGGTGTTTATCATTTTGCTCTTATGTGAGGATTTATGTTGTTTCCTTTTGAGGCAAGATGTGCATTTTTCTTCAAGCTTGAATTCTCTTGTGGGAAGGCCAACAACATGTTCACCTTTTACTAGCTTGTTCATGTTCTTCAGGTTGACATGATACATCTTCCTATGCCACTGTTTGGTTTTATTTTCAGTGGCTTTGGAAACAAAGCATGAACCACCTCTAGATGTAGCAGCATTCATTCTCAGTTAATAGATGTTGCCATTTCTTGGAGCCATCATCATGATCATCTCAGTTGGAATCACAAACTCAGGCTTCAGAATCAGGCAGTGTTCATCATTGAATTCCTTCAACATGCAGCATATTCTCAAAGGATACCTTGCCATTGGTGAGTGTTCCTCTTCCAACAATCTTCCCTCCATTTTCATCACTCCCAAAAGCAACTGCCCTTTATATTTTCTTTCATAATTGATAAGTGCAATCTTGTCACAGGTCATGTGCCTGGAACATCCACTGTCCATGTACCATAAGTCATTACTGTTCAAGGACTGTTCCTGCACATACACACAAAGAGGAATCAGTTGGATTCTGAGTTACAAACTGCATCAGTTTGTAATTCAGTTTCAGGTGAAGATTCATCAGGAGTTGGAATTGGAACTGAAAGTGGGTCTTCATAGACAACTTCACATTCTTCTTCTGAGTCTGATTTTGACCCAACTTTCACAACTTGTGATATGGTTATGTTTTCAGTTTGCTCAATCACATAGTCTTTCTTTTCAGTTAACTCCTTCTTAGTCTTCCATTGAAACCCTCTTGGTTCATAACCCTTCTTCATTAAGAATTTTTCATCCCCATTCAGAACACCAGGTCTTATCTTTGCCTTTCCTTTATCAGTTGACCTATTGTTCTTTGCATGTTTGCTTGATACCTTTGGATCATCCTTGATCTTCAACACTTGTTTCAGTCTCTTCCCAAGACTGATCTATTCTCTTCATTGCTTGAATTTTTCTTTTCTTCATTCAGGTATCTTTGATACATCTCCTTGTATCCTTTCATGTCAAATCCACACACCACATCTGGAACCACAAACTCTTCCTCTTCAAACCAGCAAGAGTCAGTGTGATGGCCATAAGCATCACACTTCTTGCACCAAACCTTTCCACAGTTCCCCATGTCTTCAAGTAATTGTTGTTCTTTAATTCTGTCACTTGGTTTGGGAAAATCAAAGCCTAGTGATGTTTTTGGACATAGAGAGTTGCTGAAGTCCATTTTGATTGGTTTGTTCAGATCAGGCTCCAGATGATATTTCTCTTTAACAAACACTATAGGCTTCAATTTGGATGGGGTTCTTGAACAACTTCCTCTTTCTTCTGTAACAAATCTTCTCATTGGAACATATTTCACATCTCTAATGACAAATAGTTCATGGTTTGAGAAGACTGGATAGATTGGAGGATGGGACTGATCATAAGAAGACTTCTTTGCCACTTTATTTCTTCCTTTGATTTCATTCTGTGGTCTTCCACAAATGTCAAACACCACATGTTCTTTTCTTATCTTTTCATAGTGCTTCTTCAACTTTGGAGTCATATTTGGTAGAAGAGGGCTTGACCCCTTTTTCTTCTTGCCCTTAGATGATTTTGTGCTCCCACAACTGTAGTTACTTTCTTCACTGGAGTATTCACTCCACTTTTTCTTCTCACTTTCCTTCTTGACAGCTTTCTTTACTTCTGATTTCTCAATCTCCTTCACAGCAAACTCTCCATTCTCATTCACAATCACATCATAAAACTGTTTTACAAAATCTGTCTTGTCATCAAACACATTCTTGAATTGTTTAAGATATTCACTCCTGCTTTCCTTGTCTACCTTTAGTGGATAACTGTCACAGAAAGGTAGTGGCACCTTTTTGTACTTCTCTTCCTCTGTCATTTTATCAACAAACCCCACTATATTTCCTGTAGATAAAAAGTTTTTCAAGAATTCCATTTGAATCAATAATTCTGCATTTTTCAACATCTCTTCAACATACAGTTTCTTCAAACCCTCAATTTCAATGGTCATTTTTGATTGGGTTCTGTATGCTTGCATACAGTTTTCTTCAAGCCCTTTGATTTGATTTTCATAAGTTGCTTCAATGGTTTCATACACATTTAAGAATGCTTCCTTTCTTCCATATTCAGTTTTCCACTTTCTAACTTCCTGATTAAGTTCATCAATTGTAAAAAGAAGATCAGAAATTGAAATATCAGAATGTACCTGTGCATTTGAAGATTCTAACTTGTCCTGCACTTTAGCCATAAAGGCAACATTCGCCTTCTCAATCTCAGCTGCGTGGTTACTCTAATCAAACTTCCTATCCTGAGGCACCCTAGTCACTACAACATTCCCTTGATCCCTAACCTGATTCACATTGTTCTGATTGACTCTGTTTTGATTAGTGTGAATCTGCAGTTGGTTGTTCCTTTGAGGCTGAAAGGGTTGTTGCTAGGTTCTGTTTTGGTTTTGATAGAGGTTTTGGTTGGTGATCTGATTTCTTTGATGCTGGAAGTTCTGATTCTGATTTTAATAAAATTGATTCTGATTCACTTGGTTACTAGCTTGCTTGGGCATGTTGCACTCTCTTGAAAAGTGTCCTGGTTGTTGACAGTTGTAACAAATTGCTTTAGATTTGTAAAAACCTATTCTCTCGTTTGGTCCATTTAAGCTTGATCTTCCAGTTCGGTTGTATAATCTCTTGCTTCTTATAGCCAACATGGCTGCCTGCCACTTTGTGTCCATATCCTCTAAATCATCAGCATCTATTTGTTCAAGATCTTCCTGCACAATGCTAGTGCTTATCAGATTCTTGGCCACAAAGGCATGGTATGACTCAGTAAACATGGAGAACAAAGCTTGGTAGTCAGTTCCTTGATTTGTGTTGTTCTGCACATATGTTGATGACCACTTGCTGTTGAGGCCACATTATCTTCTATTAGCTGAACATTAAATCTTGGCTGACCTCCACAAGTTGAATTTGTCTTAGATGGCTCTTCAACAATAGGCTGCTGGTTCTTGATTGAGAGATTTCCCATAGGAGCTACTAGAGCATTGTTCACTTGAAAACTGGGTATATGTTCTCTAATCATGTGGTTTTTGATCATCTCATGTTCTGCAACCTTGAGAAATGCAATTACATCATCTAACTTAATGTTGGGGAAAGTCACCTTTTCCTTAATGAATTTGCTGGCTGTATACCACTCACCAGACAATGATGATAAAAGCTTCTTGTTTAGCTCGAAATCTGAAATCTGTAGGTCAGTTGTTCTTATCTCATTAACAATCACCATGAACCTTTACAGGACTGATTTCAGTCTTTCTCCAACCTTAAACTTAAACCTATCAAGCTGTTGCTTCAGTCTATCTTTTTTGATATCTCTCAGTTCTGTATTTCTTTCAAACATATCAATAATTGCATCATACATTTCTTTAGCAGTTTTGTGATGGTTGACGGTTGTCAGTATCTCCCAAGACAGACCTAACTTCAGCATAGACAGAGCCTTATCATCCCGTTTCTTCATTTTCAGCTCAACGGTGGCATTGTTGTTCGGAGCTGTTGAGGGAACATAGTTTCCGTCCTTGATAGAAGTCTAAAGCTCTGGGTCGTTGTAGTTTACAGCGACTTCGAAGAGTACTTTCCATTTGATGAAATTTTCTTGTCCAAGCAATTTAGGAATCTTGTTGGTAGAGACTTCTTGGTCTTCCATTTCAGCAGATCTAGGATTTGCAGCAGAGAAACAGAGTAAAGCTTCAAGCTTTTTCACAAACCTTCTATCCCGTGGCCTTCAGTGAGCTTCCAAAGCTCTGATACCACTTGTCAGGACCGTGAGTAGGGTGAAACCTTAAAAAAAAGGTTGACAAGAACACGACGACTCTGTAACCCAAAGGCCTATTGAATATCCCAGTGGAATAAGGATATCCAACAAGTGGGAACGAAGGTGTGATATATCGGACATGAAACAATAATAAATAGTCAATAAGAACACAATCAAAGACAAGGATTCACTGCATTTAATATTATTTAATACAACAGTGAAAGGAATGTCTAGGGTTTCGTGTTTGACGGTGGCGGCAACTATACGAGGAAACAAATATAATATTCTTTTGGAATGTTTCTCGTAGTGTGTGCGTCATTATCCGTGCCCTAAATGGAAACCTAGGACCCTATTTATAGACCCTGACATTTCTTCTAGAAGTTCCTAATCATTACATAATGAAAGACAAAATAATACAAGTGTTGAGTCCTCGAGCAAGGTAACAATCTTGCTCGAGCAGACTCACTACGATAGGTATGCTGGATGAGTGTCCTTGAGCATACTTTACTTAGAATATCTTCAGTCAAGATATTCTCCTCCAGCAAGCTTCATTCCTCTTGACCAATCCTCGCTTTGTTCGAACTAGTCCATCGAGCAAGCTCATTCTTCTTGATGTCTTCAGTCTTGTTCTTAGACTTATTGAGCAATCTTTAGCATGCTCGGATATAAATCTTGCTCGGGGAACTGAACTGTGCTCGAAGTCCTTGCTTTGATCACGTGACATCTTTTTATTGCATCCATGCTTGTCCCCATGTGCTCGATCATCCTGTGCTCGCAACACTTGGTTAAAACTTGTATGATCAAGCTATTTGCTCGTTGGCAATCCATGCTCGATAGAAGAATACTCTTGCTCGTTGAAGTGTAGCTTGCTCGAAGCCTTAACCCTTAGAAGAATCAACCATTTAAGGTTCTGAAGACCTTGCTCGAAGTAGTAAAACCTTGCTCGATCGTCTAGGCTTGCTCGAAGTCCATACTTAGCCATTCTCTGAGGAGGTTGAGAAGATTCCAATCTTCCTTACTTAAAATCCGACCCAACACGAAGGAATGAATTACATATTTTCATTTTCAGTCCTTGTGTTATCCAAAAATACCAAAGCGGCCTTATGGGGCTCTGCGAGCGTGCGAAGTGCAAATTGTGCAATCAAAACGCCACATTATGCCCATCGCCCGAGTCCGAGTCCGTGCGCGTCGGGTGCTTCGCACCCTCGCCTGAGGCTGAGTCCGAGTCCGTGTCCGTGCACGTGCGCGCCGGGTGCTTCGCACCCTTCGCTAGGATTATGGAGAGTGATTAGCCACATAAGAATATTACTATGGAAACTCTCTTTCTTATAAAGAGCTTCCATTTCTTTTCATCTTTCCATGTGGGATGGAATTTACTTACTTCCTTAACATAAGATGTTTTATTTTTTTTATCTCATTTTTTCCATTACTTGTCTTTGAGATTACTTTTAATCTCTCATCTTTCTAAGTTAACATATTTAGCCCAAAATAATTATGGGATTTTCCGGGATGTTATAAGTTCTCTCTTGATCCTCTCCCTGCATATATATGGGAGATTTCAAATGAGAACTACTTTGAGTTTTAAGAACTCGAAAGAAATCAACGTAACAATTTTTTTTTTTGAATTTTTTTACATATACGTATTATATGTAGATTACATATATGTAAAAAATTACAAAAGTTTTTACGCACCGAGTTGACTTATTACATATGTGTAACGGACGTTTAAAATTGTGTAATCGCTATACATTTTTATTCTCTCTCCTACTTTAATTTTTTAATCACATTTAATCTCAACCACATAATGTAATCTATTTGATTAAATGTGTGGTTAAGAATGAAGTTTTTAAATTCTTAAAACTCAACAATGTTTTCAAAATATCCCTCCCTTATACATATATATATATAGGGGAAATATAGAATGAAAACTCATTTGAGTTGTAAAAACCCTATGTAACATCTTTTTTTTTTTGATTTTTTACACATATAATATATGTTGTAACATTTAATACAAAACATCAAAAAATAAAAAAAAAATTGTTTTGCTATTTTTTTAAACATTTTTTACTAATTTTTATATATGTTTCAGGAGAGAGAAAAAGTTATATTTATATTTATATTTTTTATTCACTTTAATTGTGGCCCACAAGATTCAAACTTTAGTTAAAAACACGTGGTTAAGAATGAATTTATAGAGTTTTCACAATTCAAGTGGGTTTTTATTCTAATCTATATATAAAAGCATTCACATCCTATCCACTATAATTTGTGAGGGGTGTTTTTAAATATAGGGAGTAGTTTAGAGTGCTGTAAGTAGAAGAGAAAGAAAATGCAGTGATTTTTTTGCATATTTGAAAAGCTACTGTTCACCCCTATACAATATTTTAATATTTTATGAAAGTGGTTGTGAGTGAAGAAGAAAAAAAAGGTAATGATAAAGATATAGAAAAGTATTATTTAATTGAAATGGAAAGAGAGAATTTAGTAATTTTAGTATAATTTTGGATTTGAAAATAGAGAAAGGGATGCAAATGCTCTAATAAAAAAGAAAATGTCTAAATCCTCATGACAATCAACTAACCTATAGTACTTGGCACTACCTAATGCATTCTATCATCTCTATTGGTCATTTAACACTCCTATATCAATTTTATTCAATTCATTATTAATTTGACTAGATTAATTACCTGTGTTGCACATGGGTGGAAAATAACGAAAACGTAATAAATATTTGTATGCCATACACTTTAATGAATTGTAAATGCCATATTTGTTAGAACGAATAATTTTACATTAATTATAAGATATTACACTATTGTTTCAAATTTGTTAGAACGGATAATTTTACATTAATTATAAGATATTACATTATTGTTTTTACTAAAAAAAACATACGAAGTCCAAGAGAGTAAAATGATAACATAAAACGTCTTTCTAACTTGAACCATAAAACCAAAAAATCTATTAATAAAAACTACATCATCTGATAAAGTCATATGCTATATGCAAAAATAAATAAATAAATAAATAATGCAACATCCAAAAAGTCTTGCTTCTTACACAATCACTGAAATATAAACAATTGTGTTGTAATTTATCATATATGCAAGGAAGAAAGTTAAAATCATCACTACAAAATCAAAGTCAATGTAACAAATTAAAGTAATTCTTTCAAAATCTTAATACCCATTTTATGAACCCGATTTGGAACTATCTATTCCTCATTTTTACGCTCTGCGATTCCATTTAAATTGCACCAACAACAAAAACACATAACAAGACTCAATAGTCATTATCATACTTCATTTTTAATATTTATTTAAGAGTTGTCAAACATCATGTAAAAAAATTATACTTAAAAAGATAAACAACTAAAATTATGAACATTATCATTTCATGGATGAATATATTTTCAATGGAGAAGTCTTTTGTCGAAAGCCTACAATCCTGAACAGATGAAACTATCGTGTCTCGAACCTTAATAATTAACATAATCAGTGTTGAGTACGTCGATATCTCTAAGCATTGGATTGTTCTTGGATGCTCTATTGACCTGTGGTATGCATACAATCGTAATCGAGTAATTAATGTTTTGCTTTGAGAGGAATTGTGTATATGGCAAAATATAAATACTTACAATATAACATACAATTCTTTCGGAACATAAATGTAATGAAGTTTGAGTAAATAATGAGTTAAATAAGTTGTAATCTTATATAGGGATGAGAACAACATAATAGTAGGCTTAAAACTATAAAATTATGGAAATCAATTTTAAATATAGACTGTTTTAATAATCTTATTAGCATTATTAATTAAAGATGATTTTATATAACTTAATCAAATATTTGATTTGAAAACTATTGAAACAATTATTCAAATAAAATCAAGGTTTATAGATTTCAATAATCCCTATTGAATGGTATTGGCCGATAATAATCCATATGGATCACCGTTTCGAGATAAGTTTTACATCAGTCGGCTCGTATCGTCCTTCCGATGAAAAGTCCTAAAGCATTAATTTGAAATTCGAAAAAAAGTATAACGTCGTTAAGTCCCATTTAACGCGCGGGGGGGGGGGGGGGGCATTGGGCCCAACTTTTTTAAAATTGGGACCGTCAAAGGCGATAAAATGAGTGAGGATTATTATCGACCAATACCATTCAACATTGATTATTAAAATATAATAATACTAAAATCAATGTTAATAGTTGCACAGTTATTAAGATGAAAACGATTAGAACTCTAATCGTAAATATCAAAGAAAACCCCTATCTAAGCTTAGAAATTCGTACCCTGTTGAAGTAGCTAACGGAAATCTATATCAATCAACTCTGTCATTTGGAATTGTGTGTTAAACTTAAACGGCCACAATAACTCAATTGACCTCATTCTTATGCAATCGAGAAGCTTCGACATCATAGTAGGCATGGACTGGTTATCCTCTCAACGTGCCAAAATCGTTTGCTTCGAGAAGATCATTCGTATTCCGCTTGCCGATGGTCAACTTCTTCGTGTCTTTGGTGGAATGCCTTCTTCTTCTAGCATTGATTTCATAACTTGTTCTCAAACCCAAACGTACTTATGTAAGAAGTTTGTGGCATTCGTAGCTCATGTGATGGAAAAGAAGGAACAAAAGATTGAAGACATTCCTATTGTCCGCGAGTATCACGAAGTCTTTACCGATGATGTTTCTGGTCTTCCTCCGTTTTGAATCGACCTCTTTCCTGGTGCAACCCCGATTGGTAAGGCTCCTTACCGTCTTGCACCCTCCAAAATTCAGATTTGTCCAATCAGCTCCAAGAACTTTCGGACAAAGGGTTCGTTCGCCCTAGTTCATCTCCATGGGGCGCAACCGTTCTTTTCGTCAAGAAGAAAGATGGTTCTTTTCGTATGTGCATCGACTACTGCGAGCTTAACAAGCTTACAATCAAGAATCGTTATCCTTTGCCTCGCATTGACGACCTTTTCGATCAACTTCAAGGAGCTTCATGCTTCTCAAATATTTATCTTCATTCGGGTTATCATCAACTACGCGTGCATGAATATGACATACCCAAAACCTCCTTTCGGACTTGATACGAGCATTACGAATTTAGGGTTATGCACTTTGGGTTAACCAATGCTTTCGCGGTATTTATGAACCTCATGAACCGCGCATGCAAACCTTACTTAGACAAATTCGTGATTGTCTTTATTGAGGACATCCTTATCTATTCCAAGTTTAAATCCTAGCACGAGAAACATATTCATTCCATCCTTGATATTTTGAGGAAGGAACAGCTTTATGCTAAGTTCTAGAAATGCGAATTCTAGTTGAACGACATTCCATTCTTAGGGCATATATGTAACGTCCGTTAATTTCAGATAAGTGATTTAAAGCATGTAAAGTATGTACATCTCTCGGGATTTATCCGACTTTCCTCGGAGGCTTTACGTCCTCCCGGTACGTTAAAATTAAGTAACTTTCCACCCAAGTTGCTACACACTTTATACTTGAGGGGCTAGAATGAAACTTCTTATTTTATATCATAAAAGAATGAAAAACCCTAACTCATAACCCTAGGTGCAGCCGATCGCAGCTAAGAACCCCCCCTCCCTGCTCGTTTTTCTTCTGCCCCGCCAGGTTTCCACCATGAAAACTTCAATTTAAGGTCGGTTTTATGATTCCCCATGTCTTTTACACCTTAATTGATCATATGAACGCGCTTATTGGTCGTTAAGATTGAGTTTTGACGATAACAGCATGCAGACAGATTCATATACGTTTATTGTAGGGTCTGTAACGCGATGTTAATTCACTGTTTTTGATCGATTCTTGATTCCATGATGTTCTACTTTGAGTCTAGTTTCCAGAAAGGTATAATACGTAATTTTTGGACGAGATTTGAATAGTTTTTATGATTTTATAAAATCGAGTGTCAAACCTGATGCGGGAAGTCGGATTCTGGTCCGTCTTCCCGACATCATAACCTTTTTTCGACAAGTCTAAATTGGTTGGTTCTACTTCTGGAAGTTAATATTTTGAGTTAGGAACCAAACCCAATTGGAATCGTTTAATTTAGCTGGGTAATGAATTTTATAAAAATAAAACCATTTTGTTGCGCAGCTGAAATAGCTGCACATACCTTTCTGTGTTAGAAGAATTTTTATGATTTTTGTGTCCACTAGAAAAATATAATAAAAATATTTTTATAAACTTAAGATATTTATGTAACACCGGTAAAAATTTAATAATTTAATTCCATGGTTTTCCTATGTAATAAAATACATCTTTACATGCTAAAATCTGCATGTTATATTCGTATTGATCAATAAGTTCGTTTTAGGCTTAACCGGTGGCTGCCCTTTCTCGCATCTTTCGGGGCTGTTATAATTGAAGTTCGTACTCCGTCATATTCTTAGGTATGTCACTTACAATATACTAAAATTTCATGGCCAATGGAGGGGTTTAGGTCGGTCAATCGATTTTAGTTCGAAAACTAGGGTTTATCGGGTGTAGGATTGGCAATTGTTGAGTTTGATGCGTTAAACGATTGGATGACCGACCGAATCAGTTTGTACAGCCCTAGGGGGGTTTAAGGGCTGTGGGAAAATTATATTTTTGATGCACGGGGCTGTTGGGGTTAGTGCTTCGTCAATCGAGTCGGCGGTGCGTGAATTTTCGTTTAAACGTTAAAGTAAGAGTTGTAAAAAGGAACCGTCAACCCTATCAACTCGGGTGACATAATCTTGATGAATGAAAAGATTTAAAATAGAATTTGGTCCATTCGGGGCTGATTCGTTTAACAAATGGTTTTAAGGTTTATTTCGCGTGCATTCGACCCGATTTGATTATCGTTGGGCCTTGGGCCAAGTTGTTGGGCCTTGGGCCAAGTGTTGGGCCTTGGGCCAAGGTGTTGGGCCTTGGGCCATAGTGTTGGGCCTTGGGCCAAAGTGTTGGGCCTTGGGCCAAGTGGTTGGGCCTTGGGCCAAAGTGTTGGGCCTTGGGCCAAGTTGTTGGGCCTTGGGCCAAGTTGTTGGGCTTGAACGGCCCATTAGGCTAGAGTGTTCTTACAGTCTAGTTTAGTAACGCGTTGTGTATAATTTACAGGCCCTTGCTTGTGATTGTGCACTTAGGATTTCCTAGCTCATTGCAGGTGTTCGGTTGACTCAGGTGAGTTCATGATGCCCTTTTTACTCATTTTACTTTTGGGCTAGCATGCGCACCTAAATGTTTTCTTACTTGATGAAATGTTTTTAAAAAGATTTTATATAGGCTTGCTAGTATATGGTAAGCCTTGGGATGTTATATATATATGTGTATATACATTATTTCTTGGCCTCTATTTGGCGATGTTGTAGTCGTTTCGACTACTGATGTTGTGTATGCCTACTTTGTGTTTACATACACTGATGTTACGTGTTTGGGTTGTACGTTTGCTCGACCCTGATGTTATACGTGGATGATATATATATATACTGTTATGTATATAGGGATGTTATTGAATGGATGTTTACATATACATTTTGTGTATGTATGTATGAGGATGTTTAAGTTCGGTAATGATGATTAGATGGATGTGCCCTTTTACTTTTAGTAAACCTTTGATATGACTATCATGATTTTACTACTGATATCATTTACTTAAAACTTTAACTCACTCAGCTCAAGCTGACTTTGTGTGCATGTTAGTGTAAGTTTCAGAATTTGGAAGAGGATGCCTTATCGGTTGGACGTGCACGGAGCTACTTGGATGGTGAAGGGCATACTGGAAGGAAGAATTGTTATGAATATTTTATTTCAAGGAAACTTATAAAAGTTATATTTACTTTGGATTTTGGGCAAAATTCCCGGGTTTCGGGAACTTATTTCATTTTTCATGTTTTCCGCAAAATTGATACTCTGATACGTTTGTTTTAATGGAAGAAACGGTTTTTAAGTTTATTTAATTTTACGAGGGTTTGAATGATTACCAACTGTGGGGTTCCCGGGGTTCGGGGCCTTACAAGTTGGTATCAGAGCCTTGGTTCGAGGGATCCGAGCATCCCTGAATGCTTGGACTCGAACTGTAAGAAAAGAGACCAGTATGCCCGCCACGAGTAGCTGCACGCCAAGAGGTAACTTTAAATTATTTAGTCATTCCTTTGGATTTGAAAGTTTCCAGTATGTGATTAATTGTAAAGTGTTAGATTGAATGCTAATGTGGGTAGGGGCAGGGGGTGCTTAGAACGGGCCGGTGAAGTAAACGACTAATAACACTTGATCAACGTTATTAGCAGTTTACCCTTACCTTCCATGTTTTAAATACCACTTGTGTCTGACTATGTTAGGGTTTCGTCTTTGTAGGGATAGGATTTGGCTAACTCTCGAGTCGTTAGCGTTAAAGTTTATCTTATTCCCTAAATTCTCCTATTCGTTTCCCATCCTCTCGAACGCTTTGCGCGTAATTGTTTAGCTGAGGCGTAGCATACTGTCACTCTGGGTTCCTTGGTACTTGACCGCTTAAATTCCTCGCTCCTTCAAGAATGTATGAGCAACTGTTTAGCTAAGTAGGAGCGTGATGTTATCCCAGATACCTTTCTACTTGATGAATTACCGGCGTCAGTCTTATTTGATTCGGGCGCCAGTAGAAGTTTTGTGTCTACCGCTTTCTGTTCCTCGTTGAATAAATCACCCGAGCGTGTAGTCGATGTGTTTGAGGTTGAGGTCGCCATAGGAAAATCTGTTTTCATGTCTAGGGCTACCGTCGGTGATGTTCCTATCGTTCGGGATTTCCCGGATGTAATTCCAGATGATTGGTCAGATGTGCCGCCGGACCGCGAGGTCGAGTTCCAGATAGATCTTGTGCGGGCGCAAAACCCGTTGCTCGAACCCTTATTTTCTAGCACTGAATGAGATGAAAGAACTTATGGCCCAGTTGGAAGACTTGTTCGACAAGGGCTTCATTCGACCGAGCATCTCGCCTTGGGGTGCCTCGGTCTGGTTCGTTAAGAAGAAGGACGGTAGCATGCGGATGTGCATTGACTACCGTGAGTTGAATAAGCTCACCGTTAAAAATCGGTACCTGCTCCCGAGGATCGACGACTTATTTGATCAGCTCCAAGGAGCTAGTTGGCTCTCGAAGATCGAACTTAGGTCCGGGTATCATCAGTTGAAGATTCGGGAGGAAGATATTCCTAAGACTGCATTCCGCACTCGTTATGGGCACTACGAATTCCTCGTGATGACTTTTGGTTTGACCAACGCACCGGCTGCGTTCATGGATCTTATGAACCGGGTGTGTAGACCGATGCTCGATCGCTCTGTTATTGTATTCATCGACGACATCCTTGTGTATTCCAAAAGCGAATCCGATCACGCCGGTCATCTCTCGGAAGTTTTGGAAGCTCTACGAAAGAGCAAGTTGTATGCAAAATTTTGTAAGAGTTCCTTCTGGTTGCGTGAGGTTCAGTTCTTGGGTCATGTTATTAACCCGAGGGGTATTTTGGTTGATCCTGCAAAGGTGGAAGCCGGGAATGATTGGGAGTCTCCTAAGTCTCCATCTAAAATCCGTAGCTTTCTGGGCTTGGCGGGGTATTACCGCCGCTTTATTCCCGACTTTTTGAAAATTGCTTCTTCGCTGACCAAGTTGACTAAGAAGAGTGTTAAGTTCGTTTGGGGTACTGAGCAGGAGGAGGCTTTTCTCGAGTTGAAGAACAGGTTAACGCATGCCCCAATTTTAGCTTTACCTGATGGCACCGATGATTTGGTAGTGTATTCTGATGCCTCTTATCAGGGGCTTGGGTGTGTTTTGATGCAGCGAGGTCGAGTCATCGCTTATGCCTCACGGAAGTTGAAGCCTCACGAGGCGAATTATCCTACTCACGATTTGGAGCTTGCGGCCGTTGTGTTTGCGCTTAAGTTGTGGCGGCATTATTTGTACGGTGTTCCCTGCGTTATCTATACCGATCATAAGAGTTTAAAGTATTTCTTCGAACAAAAGGAATTGAATATGCGCCAGCGTCGATGGTTGGAGTTGATTAAGGATTATGATTTGGAAATTATGTACCACCAAGTAAGGCTAACGTGGTGGCTGACGCGTTGAGTCGGAAGGAGAGACCGAAGCCGATTCGTGTAAAATCTTACCAACTCATCCTTAAACCCGATATTTTGAAGCAAATAGCCAGCGTTCAAAATGAGGCCTTGCAAGTGGAATGGATTATATCAGAACGTGTTTGGGGTCAGGAAAAGTTGTTGGAAGACGTCGGTGATGGGGTGAAGTATAAGGATGGGCGTTTAGGGGTACCGAGGTTTGGAGGTTTCAGAGGTAAAATTTTAGATGAGGCGCACAAGTCGCGCTATTCTATTCACCCGGGCACGACCAAGATGTACCAAGACCTGAGGAAGAATTATTGGTGGCCTGCGATGAAGTTTGAGGTGGCTCAGTATGTGAGTAAGTGTTTGACGTGTCTTCAGGTTAAGGCCGAGCATCAGAAGCCGTTTGGGAAACTTCAGCCATTGGAAATACCTGAGTGGAAATGGGAGCATCTTACTATATATTTCGTGACTAAACTGCCTCGTACTCCTTGGGGTAATTAGGACACCATTTGGGTAACCGGGGATAGACTGACCAAGAGCGCTCACTTCTTGCCAATTCGAGAGACTTTTAATTCTGAGCAGCTAGCCGATGAGTTTATTCGTGAGATCGTCTCTAGGCACGGGGTGCCGGTATTTATTGTTTTGGATAGGGATACGCGTTTCACCTCCAGGTTTTGGAAAAGGTTTCACGAGGAGATGGGTACCAAACTCCTCATCAGTACTGCCTATCACCCGGAGACGGATGGTCAGTCCGAGAGGATCATTCAGACTCTCGAGGATATGTTGCGGGCTTATGTTATCGACTTTGGTGGTGGTTGGGACCGTCACTTACCGTTGGTGGAGTTTTCGTATAATAACAGTTATCGCGCCACGATTGGGATGCCACCGTTTGAGATGTTGTATGGTAGGAGGTGTAGGAATCCAGTCTGTTAGGGTTCCATTGGTCAGAAATAGTTGGGTAGTTTGAAGGTGGTTGAAGCAACGACTGAGAAGCTCGATAAGATTAAGGCTTTTATGAAGGCCGCTCAGGATCGTCAAAAGTCCTACATGGATAAAAGGCGGAGGCCTATTGTTTTTGGGGCTGGTGATAGAGTTATGCTAAAAGTTTCTCCTTGGAAGGGCATCATTCGTTTTCGTATGTGGGGGAAGCTTAGTCCGAGGTTCATTGGTCCGTCCCGTATATTGTCCCGTGTATGTGAGGTATCGTATAGACTGGAATTGCTCGATGAGCTCGCGGGGATTCATGCTACTATCCACGTGTCCCATTTGAGGAAATGTTTAGCAGATGAAGATTCCCATGTGCCTCTTGATGACATTGAGCTTGATAGTAAACTGAACTACGTTGAATAACCTATTGCAAATCGTTTGCTTCGAGAAGATCATTCGTATTCCGCTTGCCGATGGTCAACTTCTTCGTGTCTTTGGTGGAAAGCCTTCTTCTTCTAGCATTGATTTCATAACTTGTTCTCAAACCCAAACGTACTTATGTAAGAAGTCTGTGGCATTCGTAGCTCATGTGGTGGAAAAGAAAGAACAAAAGATTGAAGACATTCCTATTGTCCGCGAGTATCACGAAGTCTTTACCGATGATGTTTCTGGTCTTCCTCCATTTTGAATCGACCTCTTTCCTGGTGCAACCCCGATTGGTAAGGCTCCTTACCGTCTTGCACCCTCCAAAATTCAAATTTGTCCAATCAGCTCCAAGAACTTTCGGACAAAGGGTTCGTTCGCCCTAGTTCATCTCCATGGGGCGCAACCGTTCTTTTCGTCAAGAAGAAAGATGGTTCTTTTCGTATGTGCATCGACTACTGCGAGCTTAACAAGCTTACAATCAAGAATCGTTATCCTTTGCCTCGCATTGACGACCTTTTCGATCAACTTCAAGGAGCTTCATGCTTCTCAAATATTTATCTTCATTCGGGTTATCATCAACTACGCGTGCATGAATATGACATACCCAAAACCTCCTTTCGGACTTGATACGAGCATTACGAATTTAGGGTTATGCACTTTGGGTTAACCAATGAACCCGCGGTATTTATGAACCTCATGAACCGCGCATGCAAACCTTACTTAGACAAATTCGTGATTGTCTTTATTGAGGACATCCTTATCTATTCCAAGTCTAAATCCGAGCACGAGAAACATATTCATTCCATCCATGATATTTTGAGGAAGGAACAGCTTTATGCTAAGTTCTAGAAATGCGAATTCTGGTTGAATGACATTCCATTCTTAGGGCATATACTAAACGAAAAGGTTATCTAGAACCCAGCCAAAGTCGAAGCCATTAAGAATTGGAAAACTCCAACGTCTCCTACCGAAGTTCGTTCGTTTTTTGGTCTTGCGAGTTATTATCGTCGCTTCATACTTAATTTTTCCAAGATCGCTTTGTCCCTAACCGCCTTAACTCACAAGGATAAACCTTATGAGTGGGGGCCAAAGCAAGATGAAGTTTTCCAAAATCTTAAGTGTATGCTTTGCGATGCACCGATCCTTGCACTCCTTAAAGATAATAAATATTTTTTTGTTTATTGTGATGCTTCTAATCAAGGTCACTGTTGTGTCCTTATGCAACGAGCGAAATTTATTGCTTACGCTTCATGACAACTTAAGATTCATGAAAGGAATTATAGGACGCACGATCTCGAACTCGGCGCTGTCATATTCTCGTTGAAAATTTGGAGACACTAGCTTTACGGAACCAAATGTGTGGTATTCACTGGCCACAAGAGTCTTCAACGTATTTTCGACCAAAAGGATCTAAACATGCGGCAACGACGATGGGCCGAACTACTTAGTGACTACGACTGCAAAATACGTTACCATCCTGGTATAGCGAATGTTGTAGCGGACACTCTTAGTCGAAAGACCCATGATAATCAACCATGCTTCATAGCGTGATCGTTCAAACCGATCTTCAACTTCGTATCTTTGAAGCCCAGCATGTCTCTGTCACCGAGGGTAATATGTACAACAAAATGTTTTGTGGCACTGAGCTTCAACTCGAACTATGCGTGATGGTTTTTTGTATTACCTCAATCGTTCGTGGGTTCCTAATCGTGACGATATTCACACATTTATCATGGACGAAGCGCATAAGTCTCAATATTCCATTCATCAAAGTACGGAAACGATGTATTTCGATCTACGGTCTACTTTTGGTGGCCCAGTATGAAGACATTGTGTAACATCTCAGAAAAACCCATATTTTAGGCCAAATATGTCAACTTTAAAAGTTGAAGGATTAAAAATATTTTCAAGATAAGTCATGGGAAAAAATGAGATAAGAAAAATAAAACATCTTACGTTAAGAAAGTAAGAAAAATCCATCCCACATGTAAAGATGAAGAAAAGTGGAAGCATTCCAAATGGGTATAAATAAAGAAGATAATTTTCATCCCACATGAAGACAAGGAAAGAAATGGAAGTTTTTTATAAGGAAGCAAGTTTCCATAGTAATATTCTTATGTGACTAATCACTCTCTATAGTCCTAGCGGAGGGTGCGAAGCACCCGACGCGCACACGCATGGACACAGACACGGACTCGGACTCGGGCGATGGGCGTAATGTGGCGTTTTTAAGGCGCACTTTGCACTTCTCACGCTCGCATCACTGTGAGCCGCATAAGGACCGCTTTAGTATTTTTGGAAAATGGAAGTATGACCAAGAAGTGATAAGTTATCCAAGACAAGGGACTAAAAATAAAAATTTGAATTCTAAAACCCATCGCGTTACGCGATGAACTCCAGAACAAAACCATCGAGCTACGTGATGGAGTATGATGACACATCAACACGTGTCGCGACGGGGAGACACGTAGCGGAAGATAGGGCTAAGTCAGTAGCCACACGTCATTCCCCTGACATCGCGCTACGCGATGTCCAAGGAGAAAGGACCATCGCGCTACGCGATGGTACCCAAATTCACCTATAAAAGAGGGGGGGGGGGTCGGGGTTCACGGCATTTCATCTCATACCTCAATCACACACTTTTACACACAGTTAACTTCGGTTTGCATACCGACCTCGTGGAATGTGCCAAACTCCGAAGCTTTGACAGTCTAAGCTCTAGTACGCGATATAGAGTAGCAGTGCCACTCGATCAGTCATAGGCGTTTAACTCCATATACCCGTGAGAGGTAGGGGTTCTGATTAAGTTATTATTTTATTATTATAATAGCTTAGACCATTGTCGGGGGTATAGCCCGAACCTTGATCACTGTTAAACATAATATAGCTTTTCATAAGCAAAGATTATAGTTAATTATTGTTTCTTCATGATTAAGAAACGTAACCATTTACATGCAAAGGTTATAGTTAAAATAGTATTTCTAAATGACTAAGAAATATACTATTCATTCACAGGTTATAGTTAAAGTAATGTTTCTTCTTGAAGAAGAAACCTAGTATAAATGTTTCTTCCTAAAGAAGAACCTGACATATAACTGATAAATAAATAAAAGGACTATAGGTCTAAATGTTATATACAAACAAATGATTTGTCGAGGTTAAAGCTATACAAAACAGATTACGGAGTCTGAAGCTAGATCGTTGATCTAGACATTTATACAAATGTTAATATCGTAATATAGGTCCGAGATAACAGTCAATCAATAAATCAGAAAGCTGAAAACAGAAACAGGAATCAGTAACATAAACTGATTTACAGACAAGGGTCAGTAGCCGAAACTGATCAATATACAGGAATCAGTGTTAGAAACTGATTACAATCATAAAAGGTGAATACGCCCTAAAGTTTTACAACTCTTTTAGTGTCTGACTGTTTGCATGGGATTTACGAATCCTTAAAACTTTGTGTTACAATAATAAGAAACGGGCATACTCAGATTAAGAGTATACATGTGTCTGGATCCATTCATACATGGTGACTCGGAGTTCCTCGAGGCCATGCATATCATCAAACATGCCTCTGGAAGTCTACGAGACTATTCAAAGAAATGATATTGTGTATATGATTAATTATACATGTACTTAGGGTAATTTTATCCCAATTGATTTGGGTGCCTAATGAGTGTTGTCACAAAGGTATTGTTGCTTTTTACACAATGGTATTGAAACTGTGTAGGTTCCCAGCCGGATCTACACGAGATATCACGTACTACGCAGGTGCGGAATCCCTACGTAAGACGTTACGAGTATAGAAAACAATACGATTAACACACGATAATCAAACACGTTGTATACCAACCTTAAACACGTGATACGAAGATCACTTGATTACAGACTCTCTCTGACTCGAATACTCGAAAACTGTATAACTGAATTAATTATTAATAAGCCGTAACAGATGGCTTATATAATCACGACAACTTCGCCTAGCATGTTCAGGCGAAGTTGTCACTAACTTCGCTTGTCTAACAAGTTCGCCCATATCAGCGAACTTGTTAGCAACTTCGCTTATACAAAACATAAAACATTACAAACGCGATTACAGACACTAGACACTGAACTACTGACATCATGCACCAACAGACTCCCCCTTGGCAGTAGCTTCATCTCTTTAGCTTCAATCACGTGTCTTGTAATCTTCAACCTTGTATCTTCACGCATGCACTCCTTCTCGAACACAAACAGGCACAATCCTTTGATATTTCCTTGCTTCGTCTTTCCAAGCAGTAATATAAAAGATTTTCTTCTCATTGAGCACCTGCAGATCAGCTTGCGATAAGTTTACCAAATGCATCGGATCGTAAACTCTTAGCACCTCTTGTTCATCCTCGTCTTCCATCACTGCCTCAGCTGTCTCACAATCTACAAACCACCACTTTAGGTCTTTAAGCACATCCTTGGGCATAAGCTTCATCGGTACTTCTTTAAGGCACCGGATCGGTTTATACTTCATAACCATCCAAGGCTTTCCATCAGCTCTCAAACCTCTATCCTTGTCTTCAACAAGTTTTCCCTTTTGTGGCTTCAACAGCTCAAACTTCTTCTCTTTTATACTTTCTTTCCATACAATTTTCCCAATAACTCTAGCCATATTATCGTCACTTCGATTGATTAACCCCAATCTAGCTAAGTCTTTCACTTCACATTCCGGCAGTGTATTCAACGATCTTAACAGTCTCTTAAAATACTGAACACCGTCATACCTTTTAGTCACGAAGAGCCTCAACTGCTCATCATAGATCCAGCAAATAATCCCTTTCTTCGCTTCAGCATAGCCTTTAATGTTGTAACTCTTCTTAAACATTGTAGGACCGCCGGTTTCTTCGTTTTGACGAACCACTGAGCATAGCCTTCCTTCCATCTAGGCTGCTCTTCCCATTCAGACTCATCGCTTCCAATCTGTTCACTCATATCGGCTTTCTCAACATCTGGAATGTCATGCTCCACATTCTCTTCTACTATCTCTCCCTCTTCAATCTCTGTATCCATCACAATCTCTTCACCAATTTTCTCTATCACATCACTCGGTAGAATATCATCATCACCAACCAAGTCATCAACCATCTCCTCTACGTCCACCACCACCACATCATCACCACCAGCTGCAGATGTCGACTCCCCCTGAGTTGTGGAAGTTCCAAGAGCTTGAGTAGTTCTTGGTAGCTCACCACCTGCATCTTTCGACGCATTGGGATCATCGTCTCTATCATTTCTTCTCTTCGTCCTCAACTCGTCGCCTTTACAGCTCGTCTCCCCCTGAGATGCCAAGAACTCCTTGAAAGCATCTATGATTTTTCCATGTTGTACCAGGAGGGACGACTGCATCTGATTCTCTGTAACTAGGCGCTGAATAGCCTGGGTCTGGATAAGATTAATCTTTGACTGCTCTGCCACGACCCGTTCCAGTGCTGCTATTCGTTCTGAGTCTGAAAGGGTTGCATCGAAATCGAACCTCATATGCGATAAATCTTGAGTGTACTGAGGAGGGATTTCCGATGTCACCGGGACCTCAGAAGTAGAAATAGATGTAACCGCAGGTGGTATCGTCACCGATAGCCCTGCAGTGGCCACAACAGTCGACTCAATAAAGCGTGCCACGACCTCCGATGGAGTAACAGTCGGAGGCGGCAACGAAACCAATCACGGGAGTCGAAAGTTGGAAAGTAGTGGATGGGAGGCCAAATGTAGACGATGTAGCAACTACGGGAACACCTGTAGCGCTTGGCCTAGTAACCTGTAGAGATGAGGGAACCATTGTCATACCGGATAGTGCTGGTGGAGTGAAACGTACCACCCTAGAGCTCTCACCGGCTCCTGATCCTGCACCTATCCGTTCCCTTCTTGACCTTCTTATCAGTTGTTGTACCTCTTCCTCATAATCTGACTCGTCATCATCATCTGTTCTCTTTCTTTTCCCATGTAGTCTTTCTCGAGTCACCATAATCCTTCTGGCCTCTGCCACTTCATCATCAGAATCTGAGCCAGCCACCGTAGTAGCTGCCCTAGTAACATGCACAGTCGAAGCACGTTCAACCTGGACCTGAACGTTCTCCTCTGGATCCACCCGATCCATATCAAAGAAGCCTTGACCACCAAATTCTGCATCAATGTCCACTTCCTCCTCCGGTGACACAACAGGAGCAGCAGGTATAGCTTGAGGTGCTCCTGCCTGTTGTGGTGCCGGGTCCCTAAACTCATCCCCTCGAGCAGGCACATACTCCGGGTTGATTAAGTACCCAAAGAGTGGAGTATGGCGAGGACGAAGCTCAGGTTTGCTCCTCGCACTGGAGGATCTGCATTGGGCGAAGATCCGTTTGTTCACGCTTTCAACATATCGGATCGGACGGCGCTGAGGAAGTGTTGGAGCAACATGATCCAAGATCATTTGAAGGAATCTTGGATACATGATGAACCGCTCACGCGCCATCGCTCTTCGTTGACGATCAATCTCGTAAAAGACCATCTGTCTAAAGCTGAATCGCTTGTTGTATGTCAGAGCAGTCATCGCTGACTGCATGGTCGCGCCCATGCCATCAGTGCCCGCCTTTCTCCCTGACATGCAAACGATCATAACATGCATGAGAAAGCGCCACTGGTCAAGCAGAAAACCCTTCCTTCTCTGCGAATCCCCCAAGGGACCAGAATAACCCATCCTCAAAAATGCCCCATCACGGAAAGGAGCTACAAACTCCGTCGGGTCATCCCTTGTCTCGTTTCCAAACCGCAGAGCCGCCCGGATATGTTCAGAAGAGAACTGAACCATCTGACCGTTGACTGTTGCGCGCATCACCGGGGGTTCGACCCTACAGTCGTATTCCACGGTCTGCCAGAAATCCTCAATGTTGGGTAAGGATATCGGCAGAGTTGTTGTAATGGCGTGGAATATCCTCGAGCGTAAAAGGAATGTGATGATTTCGCGGAAATCATCAACTCCGCTCGCTTCCGGGTCTAAGGTGATATACATGTTGTGACCCGGGAAGAACTGTCTTTGTTGATCACCTCCGTCATCTCCGCCTGCACCACCTGCTCCAGCAACAGCAGCCATATATGCAACAAACAGGTTAAGTTAGATAAACTTCCAAGCGAATCACAAGTTCGTCTGTTACCATGAGCGAAGTTGTGATCAATTCTGTATAGGCGAAGTTAAAGGTGAGGCGAAGTTGGGAAACAACTTCGCTTCAACTTGAACTTCGTCTGAAAATAGTTAAGTAAAATGGTCCAGGCGAAGTTACGGATAACTTCGCCTAATCACAACATCGCCTCATAAAATGTTTCAAAATCAAAAATCAGGCGAAGTTAAACCTCAGGCGAAGTTACGGATAACTTCGCCTAAACTGTAACTTCGCCGAATTTGAATCGGCAACAGTAAGGGATATTGAACGACGTGTAGATGATGATTTCGGAGATCGAGGACTCCGAAATACATGATTTTATGAAGTTTTATACGTTCAAGTGGTTTACTATCACGTAAAAACAAGTTTGAAAATCGGGTTTTTAGGTTTCAAATAATCGAGGTCACGAAACGGGTCGTATCGACCTGTGATAATCATTAACGACAATGATTATACGAATATGGAACCCTACACACCTTTAATCGACAATGAAATCGAGAAAGAAACACAGAATGATTGATGATAATTGAATCGATAAGTTCGCCGAGGTTTCTGTGAGTATAAGTTCGCTGGGTTTTGAAATAAAAGAACAGTTTGACCTTTAAAGTCCTTTATATAGGGTCACAGATGTATCGGCGAAGTTGTGGATAACTTCGCCTATCAGGCGAAGTTATGCAGAACTTCGCTGAATTTAAAAATTTTTCAAAACAAACCCCATAATTTGAACAATTTGCAATTAAGTTTTAAAACATCCTTTAAAGCGTTAAATGATACGATCAAGACCAAGTAACCAGGTATAAAATCAAACAATTACAAAAGTAACAAAAATTTGAAAAAATTAAAGTACACGGGATCAAATTTCAGTCTCGACAGGGACTACCATGTTTTAGAAAAGATCCGAACAGGAATCATACTAATTTCGTGACTTTCACACAGATCCGTGTTTAGCTGTATTATGACATAAAGAAACAGGTTGTAAGCAGGTAATCTACTTAGAATGGTTTTCATCGTTTCTGTGATACGAGTTAGGTTCAATTAAGCTCAAAACTTAAGTGGGCAACAACGCAGAGATTATGATGCCTCCTATCTATTCTCAAGGCGTATTTGACTCTGTTTCCCGTTCACCTTCTTGCGTCTTGATTGAGAATCATTAACCTTATGAACTCTAGAATACACACATTTTTTTTAATCTAACATATATATACACAACATCAAGTAGAAAATAACTGCAAGTCCCGAATCTGGATCACTGCAGTGTCTTGACACGCTATCTTCACGGGAATCAGAACACTCACGGGCTCGTGTATGACTGGGTAATCGCTTTTCTGCCTATCATTCGGAAAGATATGTATGAAGACATGCACAACTCTTAAGGAGTTTCCACGTAAAATCGGGTAGATTTAGTTAGTATCACTTCTACTTTTACGCACCATAAAAAGCTACCATGACATACAATGACTGTTCTAAAGTCTTTTAAGCCTAATAACTTCACTAGTTAAGCACACACAATTAGTATATCTATCACTTTCCAAGGTTGGATCAATTTTCTGTTAAACATAGTAAAGTAACTTCTTACGAAGTAGTAGACTTGAAAAATAATTTCATCTCCCAAAAAGTAAAATTTAACTTCTATCGCCCCGACCAAATCAAAGTCTTCAGGTTAACGGCTATCCCGAAGATCCAATGGATCAGCTGGACCGACCACATACTAGTATGTGTCCTTCTAACTAAGTATGATCGACTAATTTTCAACGAAAGAATGAAAACTCATCATAAACCGCCCCGGTCACTTTCAGTCATCTGGTTAATGGCTATCCTCATATTCTACAAGTAGAAATGAGGACCAAACATATCCGAAAACATGTCCTTCAAACTGAGGCAACCGACATAATTCTAAGCGATAGTGACGTTTTTTTTTTTTTTTTTTTAAACAAACATAAGAAAGCACGGTTACTCAGGATTGATCATCCCATTCAGCTCAACAAGGTTTTGAAATCTAGATTTGTCAAACGCTTTCGTGAATAAGTCAGCGAAATTATCTAACGTGTCAACCTTTTCGAGCTCAATCAGCTTCTTCTCAGCACAATCCCGTATAAAATGATGACGTATGTCAATATGTTTAGTTTTACTGTGCTTCACGGGATTGTTAGTTACTGAGATAGCAGCAGTGTTATCAATGCAAATAGGAGTAAGTGAGAAATTCAGACCATAGTCGCGTAACTGTTGTTGAATCCAAAGAACCTGGGAGCAGCAGTTGGATGCTGCCATGTATTCTGCTTCACAGGTTGAAATTGCGACTGAAGTCTGCTTCTTGCATTGCCACGACACCAATCTGCCACCAAGAAACTGACATCCACCAGTTGTAGATTTCCGACTCTGATTGCACCCTCCATAATCAGAATCTGTGTAAGCGACTAGCTCCAAGTCTCCTCATCTCGGGTACCACAACCCCAGCTTCGGCTTGCCCTTGAGATACCGCAGTATCCTCTTCGCACCCTTCAAATGAGATTCTTTTGGGTTTGCCTGAAAGCGTGCACAAAGACAAACAACAAACATTATATCAGGCCTAGAAGCAGTTAAGTACATTAAAGAACCTATAATAGCCCGATATTGGGTTGGGTCCACGTCTGCATCGTTATCTGAATCAGCACCCTATTTGTGATTGACGCAGACTGGAGTGTCATATGGAGTGCTGTCCTCCATCTTGAACCGTTTGAGAACATCATGGACATACTTCGTCTGATGAATGAACATCCCGTCTTTCTTCTGATCAACCTGCAATCCTAAAAAGAAAGTTAGTTCACCCATAGCACTCATTTCAAATCTCTTCTTCATGACGGCCTCAAACTCCTGACACATGGCGACCTTTGATGCAGCAAAGATAATGTCGTCCACGTAGACTTGCACCAGCAGAAAGTCGCTTCCTTTTCTCTTGAAGAACAACGTGCTATCAATCTTACCTCTTTCAAACTCATTCTCAAGCAAGTAATCAGATAACGTTGAGTACCAGGCACGAGGTGCCTGATGTAGTCCATACAGCGCTTTACTTAGCTTGTACACGTGATCGGGAAAGTCAGGGTCAGGAAAACCCGGAGGTTGCTCAACATACACAACCTCATCGACTTTACCGTTTAGGAACGAACTCTTCACATCCAACTGAAAAACTTTCATCTCCTTATGAGCAGCAAATGACAAAAACAGCCGAATGGCTTCCAATCTTGCCACATGAGCAAATACTTCATTGTAATCAATCCCCTCTTGCTGATTAAAGCCTTTAACAACCAGCCTCGCCTTGTTCCTGATAACAACCCCTTTCTCATCTCTCTTACATTTGAAGACCCACTTCGTGCCTATCGCATGCACATTTCTTGGTTTTTCAACCAAATTCCATACTTCCATTTTCTTAAACTGAGCTAACTCTTCTTGCATGGTTTCGACCCACGAGCTGTCCTTCAGAGCCATTTGATAGTTCTTTGGTTCAATCTGGCTGATGAAGCAGGTGTACAAGCATTCGTTGATAATTCCCGTGTCTTTAATGCTTGTGTAAACACAGGTGTGCTCATTCACGCTTTTTCTTGTTTGTACACCGGCGGACAGATCACCTATCACATTCTCCAACGGGTGACTTTTGTGAATTCTCGTAGTCGGAACCGGACTGACATTTAGATTATCTTCCAAGTTCGAAGATAGCTCATCCATGGTTGATTGATGTTGAGAGTGAAACGGATTGATGAATTCCTCTTCAGTAGAGGCAGCAGGGGTATTGACAGCATTTGACGAGGAAGGCTGACATTCATCATACTGTGGTCTTTGCACCAAAGTGTCTTCCTCATCGCATATCATCTTCGTAGCAATTCGTTCCTCAGCTTCTGCAAAATCCAGATAAGGCATGTTAAAAGATTTAAAGAGTCTATCATAGTCGAAAACCCTAGCGGGTCCCGTGCTTGGTTTTGGTGATTTTTAACTTGTGATATTAGTGTTACACACCACCTCAACCTTGCTGGTCGATGTATTAAAGACCCGTCTGTTGGGAGTCCCAACAACGTATCCGACTAAGATTCCTTCGTCGACAACTTCACCAAATTTTGAATTGGTCTTTAATATCGAACACGGGGACCCGAATGGTTCAAGACCACTCAAGTTGGGCTTTCTCCCATGCATTAGTTCATAGCAAGTTTTATTTAATCTTTTAACAGTTAACACTCTATTAAGGATATAACAGGCTGTAGCAACAGCTTCAGCCCAAAACACCACAGGAAGTTGCGAATCAGCCAGCATGGTTCTGGCTCCTTCTATTAAAGTTTTGTTCTTCCTCTCAGCCACTCCATTTTGTTGCGGAGTATACGGTGCGCTGTATTGGTGTTCAATCCCCTTCTGTAGGCAGAAGATCTCCATCTGATAGTTCTTGAACTCAGTCCCATTGTCACTCCTGATGTATTTAACTCTTTTTCCCATAATGTTCTCAACTTTGGTAATCAAATTTATTACCATCTGAACAGTTTCATCCTTCGACTTCAGGAAATATACCCACGAGTATCGAGAAAAATCATCAGTAATCACCAAGCAGTACGATGTTCCTCCTAGACTTTTTACATTCACGGGACCGAAAAGATCCATATGAAGTAATTCTAGGGTACTGACAATTGAATTGACCTTCTTGGTGAGATGGGATTTCTTGTGTTGCTTTCCCTTCTTGCATGATAAGCATTTTTCTTCGAAGTTGAAATTCTTCAAGGGAACCCCCAACACAAGCCCATTTTTGACAAGGTAGTTCATCTTACGAAGATGAATGTGCCCCATTCTCCTATGCCATAATTCGGATTCTGGTTCAGTCTCTTTCGACAAAAGACACGATTCTTCAGTGGCCATTTCAGTAGACCTCATATCCATGATATACGTATTCTTCACTCTTGGAGCCTTCATCACAATCCAGTCCTCTGGTATCTTAAAACCAGGATACAAAACTATCGCCTCATTCTTCGTGAAATGCACGGTATAATCCTTGTCACAGATCTGCGAAACACTCAGCAGATTGTGCTTCAGTTCTTCAACAAAGTTAACTTTCTCTAGCGTCATCTTCCCGTTAGTCACAGTCCCGATTCCTGTGATCTTTCCACCGCTCACTCCTGCGAAACTCACTCTACCACCTTGAACAGGTTTCCAGTCTTGTAACAATTTCTTGTTACCCGTCATGTGCCGGGAACAGCCGCTATCCACAACCCATTGATTGTTGGCAGCCCTGTTCAACTGTTCCTGCACGATTAAAGCAGATTATTAGAATCTTGGGACCCAAGACCTCTTGGTCTTGGGTCGATACATCCCGTACCTTGGCTGTCCAAAGTTAGTATCATAATCATTTCTGTGAGTCCTAACAGGATACCTCTTGTGGATTGTCTATGAGGCCATCCAAACCGTCTTGAATTACATGAATTATTAGTTATGGTTTGGGTGTTACCAGTGAAAAACTGAGATCTATTTCTTTGAAAACCTGGATTAGTCCATTTTCTGAAATTCGATGGGTTTTCAGTTTTATCATTAAATTGACTACTGTTAACTCTTTTCTCAGATTTTAAAGGCCTCACACCTCTGAATTTTTGCTTCAGAGGGCAATCAGCAACAAGATGTCCTTGTTGATTACATCTAAAACAACACCTGTTTTCAACTTTCTTATCAAAAGTTGTCTTAGATGTTGAGGCTGTATTACTGCCCGTTTGTCTCACATATGGTGGGACATACGGGTTTAGTGGAGACTTTTTTTCAGATGTTTTCTTTTTCTCTCCACTTTTTTGTAACACTTCCTCTTGATTTTTCTCACTCGACTCAGAAGACTTGTCCGAGTTAGATGAGACAGGACTCGGAGCAGAAATCTTAACACTTGCAACAGGCTTACTAACTTCTTGTTCTTTAGTAGTAACTGGAACAGGAACTGTCTGACCATAGTCAACATCGACAGATTTCTGATTACTAGGGTTAAAAGTGTAATTATGATTGAAAGGTGGTGGAACTTCATGATAACCAATTCCTCCCCTTTTTGGAGAACCTTGATCACTAACAAGGTGATCAAGTATAGCGGAGGAATTTCTGAATTGTTCCAGTTTCCTGTTAAGTTCCACCACTTTTACCTGGTGATCAGCTATCTGTTTTTCCCTCTCAGCTATTAGTTTGGTTTTTTCTTCTAGAACCTCATAGCTAAGATCAATCATATTAATTTTTTCAGCAAGCTTTGCTTTAAGACTTTTAATATCTGTTTCACTAGCTTTAATTTTTACTTTGTAACTATTTTCTCTAGCTTTAGTGAAGTGATGATCTTCTTTTAAAGTTTTATATTGCCCATCCAAACTAACAAACTGATTAGTTAGAGTTGTCAGTTGTTCAGACAGAAGTTCACACTTAGTACAAGGGAGTTCGGTACTTACCTCGGAGAGCTGGTCTGCTACATCTGCCATGTACGCTTCATCTTCGCCAGTTCCCTTCTCACTATCTGCATTTTCGATGTTTGCCAAGTTGGCCTGTTCAAATACTTCTTCAACATGCAGATTCCAGTTGTACTCTTCATTATGTCTGGAAATCATGGCTCTATAGTCATTACCACTACCACTTTGCTGTGTAGATCTGTTCTGACTGCGTTCTACACGTTCATTCTTGCATTCTTTTGCAAAGTGGCCATTCTGCTGATAGTTGTAGCAGCGAACCTTCGTCTTATCAAACCCTGGCCTCTCTCCGACAAACTTCATGCCAGTCTTTTTCATGAACCTCTTCACCCTTCTGACAATCATAGCCATCTGCCACTGCAGATCCATCTCCTCCAGATCATCAGCATCGATCTGGTCATAGTCTTCATCCAAAACTGCAGGATCAACGATCTTACCCTGAATGTAGTTCTCATACGAAGCAATAAAAGATGCATAGAGAGAAAACTGCTGTTCAGCAGATTTGACACTCATGGGCATCTTCGAGTAGTTGTTGTTTGAAACACTTGGGGAATAACTACTCTTGGTCGCTTGAGGTTGAGAAGCATTTGACCCTCCAGCTACATAGCACACATCACCGTTCATGTTGAGAGATACATGTCCCTCATGTGTTGAGCTCGCGCCTGACTCTCCCTTAGAGTAATAAGCAGATGATTCCGTTTTCGAACTTGATCCCGAGTTAACCTTTGCACCATACATACCCGGATCTTGAACCTGATCGGTAGGTGTCTCCTTTCGTACCATGTTCAGTTCAAACGTTCTTAGCTTGTTAACTGCTGTCTCAAGGTCATAGTCAGCAAAGTCTTTATCCTCTCTCATCAACACTGTATACATCTCCCATTTTGGTGGGAGAGCATCAAGAAGCTTCTCAACAATCTCATCTTCTTTGTATGCAATTGAATAGTTGCTGAGTTCAGTCATCAGATGATAATATCTGGTGATGATATCATCAAGTGATTCGTTTTTCAGATACTTGAAGACCGAGAATTGGGTTTTTAGAAGTTTAGTCTTTGAAGCACGAATTCCCACATTGCCCTCAAAACGGTTCTCAAGTGCTTCCCAAAGCTCTCTAGCAGTCTTATACTTTCGGAAGGTGTGAAGTATCTCTTGTGGAAGAGCCATTGTAATTGCTGCATGAGCTTTACTTTCTGCCTCATACATCTTCTTCTCTTCATCTTCCATCTCTTTGTACTTCTTGATCTGATCACGACCTTCATACTCAGTAGTAGGTGGAATGTAACCATCTTGTATGCATACCCACATCTTGGCATCTTGATACTTGACATATTGTTCAAAACGGTCTTTCCACGCTACATAATCCGTTTTCTTAAGCATCTTGGGTGCCTTTGTAGCCGAACCTGCTTCTACTTCCATCTTTACCAGTTCAGTAATGTTTATCGAAGACATCTTTCTCAAAACTCAAAGAAATCCGAAAATCAAAAATTGTATCTTCAAACAGCTCTGTAGGCGAAGTTGTGGATAACTTCGCTTAAAGCTTAACTTCGCGTGAATTTGTAACGTCGCTCACTTTCTTAAATTCGCTGGATTGGCGAACTTGAGAATAACTTCGCTTAAGTTGACCGAACTTGGGAGGTAGGCGAACTTGTGGGTAACTTCGCTTGAGGTAAGCGAACTTGAAGAGGTAGGCGAAGTTGTGGATAACTTCGCTTAACCTTATATCTTCGCCGTAACCCTAGTAACAGTGACGGCAACTTCGCCTGATGAACACGAAGCTTCTGCAGATTAGATATCTGGATTTTTCGAGGTTTGTGAAGGTGTTATGGGTTGTTTAAGCTTGTAGGAGGAGAGTATGACACAAAAACTCAGAAAACTCGTCCCGCGAATAGTCGAACGGAACGATTTCTATACCCGCGTGATAATCCCGAACCACACAATCGAGCAAATGCTCTGATACCAATTGTAGGTTCCCAGCCTGATCTACACGAGATATCATGTACTACGCAGGTGCGGAATCCCTACGTAAGACGTTACGAGTATAGAAAACAATACGATTAACACACGATAATCAAACACGTTGTATACCAACCTTAAACACGTGATACGAAGATCACTTGATTACAGACTCTCTCTGACTCGAATACTCGAAAACTGTATAACTGAATTAATTATTAATAAGCCGTAACAGATGGCTTATATAATCACGACAACTTCGCCTGGCATGTTCAGGCGAAGTTGTCACTAACTTCGCTTGTCTAACAAGTTCGCCCATATCAGCGAACTTGTTAGCAACTTCGCTTATACAAAACATAAAACATTACAAACGCGATTACAGACACTAGACACTGAACTACTGACATCATGCACCAACAAACTGAGTCAGCGTCATTCACCCGCTGTGTGCTGATGTATTTTTCCCCACATTTCAGGGAAACTATAAAGAATAGAACTGACATGCAAGACATATTAGAAGATTGGAGACATAGTCATTAGAAGTGATCTGATGGCTCAGATAGTTTATTCAGAATATTATAAAGAACTATATTTCATGGTACATGTATTTAAATTATCAAACGGGTATTCAAATCCCGAGTTTTCAATATAAAATTATTTTATTAAAAAGGCTTCTGCTCATATCTTGTCAAACTTTATTTATGTTATTAAATAGGCATTTGAATCCATTATTTTATTAAAAGAATATTATTTTAATACTTCCACCAAAAAAAACCAGCAACTCTGATATATTTTCAAAACATATACCAATTAACGAGTGTCGCACCTAGTCCCTAAGTCGAGTGTGACACATTGCATTACACGTTGCAAAATGCCTTACTTGTGCTAAAGCTAAGTATGAGCATCAACGACCATCTGGTTTACTTGTGCAACTGCACATTCCTATTTGGAAATTGGAAGCATGGATTTCGTATTTAAACTTCCGACAACTCGAAGCAACCACGATGGTATTTGGTTTATAGCTGACCGATTGACAAAGTCCGCTCATTTCATCCCTATCAGCGAAAAGTTCACGATTGATCAGCTCGCTCAGACTTATGTTCAGCATATCGTTTGTCGTCATGGTGTACCTTTGTGTATCAGTTCTGATTGTGATAGCCATTTTACTCACATTTCTGTGCATCACTTCAAACCGCACTGGGAACTCGATAGGATCTTATACTCTCGAACGTGTCAGTAGTGTGGCTTATACTCTCGAGCTTTCAGAAGAATTTTCAAATATTCATCTGACGTTTCATGTTTCAAATCTTAAGAAATGTCTAGCCTAGGGAAATCTCCACATACCACTCAATGAGGTATGTATCGATGAAACAATGCACTTTGTTGAGAAACCGGTGGAAATCGTGGATCGCACATACAAGGAAACCAAACGTAGACATATACCTTGGTAAAGGTTCTTTGGGAATCCAAGCGTGGTGCTGAATTCACTTAGGAGTTGGAAGACCAAATGCGAACTAAGTAACTAAGTATCCTCATCTTTTTTATATGGATTCTTCGACTTAATTTCAGGACGAAATTTTGAGAAGTAGAGAATGCTGTGACATTTCTAAATTTTTATTTGTTTTTGGATAGAATTTGTATTCGTTAACCCGACCCCTTGGGTCGTTTCGATGTGTGTTATTATTTATCAGCTATAAAAGATTCACAATAATTTAAATGCCCATTCGTTCGTCTTATATTATTTCTGTTCAATTATTAAAACTTCGAGAAATGAAGTTTAAACAATTCGTTAACTATTCGGGTATAATACGAAAGATATCAAAGTTTATAATTTATTATTACATTTATATACCTTTCAAAGTATAAGGTCTAAATGGGAAATATATATTAATTCTTGATTTAAAAGAAGCTTGAAAATAGAGGGACTTGTTATGTAAATATGATTTTAAAATATAATATAATATAATATAATAATAATAACTCAAATCCAGCCCCCGTATGTTCCCACGTTTTCCTGGCGGCTGTCCGGCGACGAAGGTAATTTCAGGTGACCTTTAAAAAATAGCCAAAACGCATCATTACTATAATTTAAAGCACGTAATATCTTTCTCCACTAACGACTAATATTAATAATCCATAATAATCTGTAACAGCAACATATAATGATCGAATTATACCCTCAAACAGCCGGAAATTTATTAAATACTAATAACGGGTAATTATCGTCCAACAGTCCAATTGAGACTATAAATAGACCACTCATAATCGTATAACCGTGGTCATAACATCGATCTACTTATACTAAAACACCCTTTAAATCTCGTAATTTCTCCGGCAAGTTCGTCTCCGGCCAAGCTCTGGTTCTCTGTCAAATCGTAACCAATCCAGGTAAATAAGATATGGTTTTATTCATTTTTAGCCGACAATCAAAACCCCTAAACTAATTGGATCAAATAAGGAATGGATTAAAGGATTAGAAGGCTAGGGTTACTTAACAAAGATGATGAACTTTTGATAATATTTTACGTTTCTGCTTCCATATCAAATTAAATTGTTGGTCTGGTGGTTATGACATTAGGTTATTGCTCGCTAGACCCGGGTTCAAACCCGGGTTAGTGCACGATTTTGTTGTTTAATTTTTAAAAATAATTTTCTATATATATTAAAAACCAAATAAATCATAATAAATCAAATAAAATTATTTTAAACTAAAATGTTTTTTATACATTAAGTATAAATTATATTTCATCATTTTTCATTTAAAAACCAAACTTCAAAAATCGTTCACCCATTAATTTTAATTTGTTCATCAATTTTACTTCATTAAACTCTAATTATTTAGCTTTTAATCCGTTAAACCGTTAGAATTTAGTTTTAATTCCTAAACTTTAACCTGTGCCTTGCAAATATCATCTTTCTGTTATTAATGTTAAGCAATTAATCTAATGTTATAAAAATAATATTTAAACCGTTAAAATTTTCGTTAAAGCATAAAATGTTATTAAAATAATCAAATGCCTTAAATTAGTAAAACTTGTAATAAAATAACGTATATTCCCAACAAATTTATACAATAATTAACTTTGTTAATTCCGTTAGTTAGTCGTTAAAATTTCGTATTATTTTATTTATAGTTTGTGAGGTTCAACTGTTTCGATTTCCTTGATGTGTTTTCGGCTTTTCTTTTATTTGCGCTTTAATATCAAATGTGAGTTTCTCACACCCCCTTTTTAAACGATTTTACATTTTGTGGGTAGCATGTATATCCTATTCAAACAATTGCTTAGTTATTCTTTATTCAAATTACAATTCTTATTATAGACTTTTGTGTTTATTTGCTTACTTGTGTTGTGCGGTTATCCGAGTACGTTGGTTATTACCAACTGAAAAGGACCTTGCTTGAGTTATGCGATTATCCAACCAAGACCACGTAAAATGTGGAAATTATTCAAAATTTCAAAAGCTTATAATATCATTGGAATCCCCTATTACGTCCACGATAAACTTCCAAATGATAGCACGAATACCTAGTTATTTAAATTATAGACTATCACTTTTAAAACCTGTAAAACCTAAAGAACCGACCCTAAAACACAACCTCCTGCATGACATCTTTTTATGCCCAGCAATGATACTTATAATTGGTAAAGTGTAGGTAAAGAATCTGTCCAAGGCTGTGAAGAGTTTTATACGCCGCTTTTAAAACCAAACAAAAGATGCGGGCCCCAACCGAACTGAAGCCACTGTTTGGGTTCCAAGCACCCAGATACTAGTATAAACTTTTAGCAAGTCCTTACCATTTATTAGAACAGGTCCAAAAATATGTTGTGATGAAAAATGAGTCTTAGATAAATATTGGTGGCGGTGTTAACTTGAGCCCGAATCAAATAAGTTACGAAACAAAAACTTAAGAACAACATATAAAGAAAACTTATATGAACACGGCCATGAACTTCTTAAAATTTCACAATGTGCAGCCGTTAAAAGCGAAGCCAACTAATAGGAGTTCGGTAACTCGTTTAAGTGAAAACTAACTTGAAAATCAACCCGACATGCGACCTTATTAACTTCTCGATAGTTAACAAAATTTACAGAAGTTAAGTATACATACCTGAGGCCTTAAACTTGGTAAAGACCAGCGCCAAAAATTAATAATAAATCCGAGTACTAAAAATCAACTGAACTTTCATTTTGATGGCAAGTTCGATAAGAAATAAGTCGTACAACCAAAGTAATAATATGATGTCTTTTTGCAGCCATAAATATAATTTTTTAATGTCATATAACCTGACCCGAACTTTTTTTACGTAAAAACATACATTTAAAACCGAATTATGTCCTTAACGGGACAAAACCCAAACCGCAGCATTAATCAAAGCCCTAGTCGTGATATGAACCAATATATGATATTACAACATATTTTATTATATTATAGGAGGGCATAACTGATTTGATAATCAAAACCGAGATTACGTTGATTGTATAACAAAAAGGATATTTTTGGAACAAAACTTGGGTGGGTTATATCCTTAAATTGTGTTTACATACAAATACTATTTCAAAAAGAAACAAATATGATTTTATTTTTACTAAAAACAAGTTATAAAATATTTAGAACTAATTTGGTTAGGAAAAGAAACCCGCTTACGAACCTAGACGCGTGTTTCGCATAAAACCGACAATGCACCAACATATATTAGTCTAATTGTTTCAAAAATGTACAATACATGTTTTCTAGAAAATATAATTAAAATATCTTATAATAATGATATAATGTATTTTTGTAACTTGTAACACCTTCATTTACCAAGGATAGTTGATTAAGCGCGGTTTATGGATAAACTGACACGAACCAAACAAAAAGTTTTATAAAATATAAAAATAGAAACTTTTAAGTTAAAATGGTCAAATATAAGTTATAAAAATATGTGAGGAAATGGGGATTTACAAAACGGGTCTGTTTACAAGCTTAAGAGTGCTGTTTTGTTTAATACCAAACGGCGTACTTTTAAAGATTAAAACACTTCAAAAATATAAATTGTATATTTTTCCAGAAAGTTTTATTTAAAATACCTCATTATAAAAGTGAAATACATTTTTTATGGATACAACATCTTTTTTGTCAAGATTTAGCATTTAACCGTGAGTGACGGTTGAATTGACATAAACCGAACGGGAAGTTTCAAAATATAAAATCATTAAACCTTAGATATAAATAAATACATAACCCCTAAGGACATAGGGTAACCCGAAGTCCAACTGAAGATCCAAACTTTCTAAAAGTAGAAACTTTATCGAAACCCGACCAAGTAAACTAATGTGTCTAATGCTCTTAATACCAGAAATATATAACTAAAGGCATAACATCAGTATCATAAACATTAACTTTCCATAAAAGGAAAGCTTAATCATCGCGAACCACACACTTTGGCCAGCACTTAGAATTAACTAATACAAAATACCAATAATGAATTTTACTATGTTGTCCAATAACTTATTGCTGATTAATATATGCTAGGCATACTTAGTGGTCCATAACGTAGTTATAGGCTCATAGATTGTCTTTCATTTACATATATTGTATAAGAACTGAGGTCATTTTCGTGCTGCCTTTTTTACTTAAACATTTTGGGTTGAATGCATGCAGTGATTTACTTATGGTGTGATATTTATCAAGAACTATTTTTGTCCCATTTTAAATTACACAAATCATTAACTTAGGGAGTGATCTTAAGGCTCGTCTGGGTAGTACCATTTGGGATACCCCCACACACAGTGACTCTATGTCAGGTAAACCACACTGAGGTCTGCGGATCGTTGCAGCATATGACCTAAACGTGTGGATTATTGCTTGGCAGAGTAATATCGGGGATGGGTGTCATTCGGTTGTAAGTCAAGGGGAGACTTATGATAGAATGTAGGATTAATTGTGTACTTGATTGATGTGAACCAAGCTTTATACTTAGATACAGGCAAACGTGCACGCCTTTATAAAGTAAATCTTTTATGTGTATGTGAGCTAAACTCACGAACACACCAACTTTTTGGTTGGCACTTTTTAGCATGTATTCAGGTACTATGTGGATAGCAATTTGGATTAGCTTTGTAATGAGAATGCCTAAGGATAGCCGTACGCCTAACATGAAAAATGAAGATTAGATGCCAAGAATATTAGTTGACCTACCACGGGATTGCAATAGTGTTAGAGAATAAACAGTTATGTAGTTATACCTTGTCATAGATACTTAGTGCAAACGTTGTAACTCATTTATCAATAATTTTCTACTGCTTACACTTGGTACCAATTTGTCTGTAAAATGACCTGGCCCCCATGGCAGGGTGTGACAATATGTGTGTAGACATCTATGTGTATATACATGTTTGTGCGTATCTGTGTGTATATATATGTATGTATCTGTGTATATATGCCTATGTATATATGTATGTGATTATATGCGTATATATATGTGTATGTGTATCTACATGTATGTGTGTATATGTATGCGTATGTGTATATTTGTGTGTATGTGTATCTGTATGTATTTGTGTATAGGTATGTATTGTGTGCATTTGAATGTATGCATTTGAGTATATTAGACAGCTGTATTTGTTGAAAGTCACAGTTTGATTTTGGAAAGTCAAACCTTGTGTTTCAATTGGTTAATGTTATGTAAAGTCATAGTCTGGCTTAAGAAAGTCAAACCTTTTGTTTTAATTGGTTAATATTGTGTAAAGTCGTAGTTGACTTAAGAAAGTCAAACTCTATGTAGTGTGTATATGTATTGCTAAAAACTATGTAAATTATTTATTTCATGTCAATTTGGTTAATTTTATACAAATAATCAAGTTATATAGCCAAGATTATGACTATTTGTGTTTGGTAGATTGTAATAAGCAGCTTACAATAAAGGTCAACTGGTTAAAGATAGTCATCCGTAAAAAGTCAAGATTCGGTTGGTTAAAATTGCTAGAGGGAATATATGTTAACAGTCGAGGGTCCAAATTGCATGTATTTAAAACCATTGGGTTGCAAATTGCAAGGGTATAGTGGTCTTTTATAAGAAAAACAAACTTTGGGTTCACGACGGGATCCCAATTGCAAAAAAAAGGACCACTACAGGGTCCATATATGGGAAATGGTCACCACGGGGTTGAAGGCTGTGTTTTATGTTTCATCACAGAGACCATAACTGCAATTAACTCTAAATAAAATTATGTCACACTACTATTTATAATTTGTTTGGTACTTCATTATTAGCAAACGAAACACTGTATCAAGTTACTAGTTTTTGAACTCGTGTATTACACGAGATTTATCAAATGATAAAAATAAATTAGGTCCGTTATTTCAATTGTGATTCTTAAAATACTTATCAATTAATTTAATGTTCAAAGTAAAACTTATGAATTATATTTTGTTTTAGTTCACGACTTATGAAATGTATCTTTTCAATGTTCACCCATATACCACACATGATGAAAAATATGAACTTAATGGTAGTTCAGTTTAAAGAATGGCTCGGTTCATTTATTTTTGCAAAAAGAAATTGTTGAGTTTATTTACTTTTGTTAAAAAAAAGTGGTTCGGTTTGCTTGTTTTATTAAAGTATTTTGGTTCGTTTATTTTTGTTAAAAAATGTGTTTCTGGTTTGTTTATTTTTGTTAAAAAAGTAGTTCAGTTCGTTTATTTTTGTTAAAATAACTGGTCCAGATAATTTACTTTTGTTAAAAAAAAGTAGTTCGATTCGCTTATTTTTGTTAAAAAAAAAGTAGGTCGATCCATTTATTTTTTACCACAGGGTTAAGTAAATGATAAAAGAAAAAATTACTATTTTATTCACGACTTAATGGAAAAAACAAACGGGGTTAACGAAAAGTACTAAATAGCATGATTTTGGAAACGTCATAATATTGATTTGCAAGAAATTTAAAAAAGGTACTAAACTTGCGTAGTTAGTCAAACTTCATGTATGAAAATAACAATTAACTTAATAATGAATAAAATCTACACTATGTTATAACCTAATTGATTAAATGGATTTGATTCATAACCCATAGATAGCTAGAACGAATGAGATGAGAGATTAGAAATTAGGAGAAATGTAGGCTTGACACCTAAGCTTCAACATTTTCTTTTATTAGTATAGTAATATAAGATAAGATAAGATATGTCCATAACATCTTTTCTGATATAAAGCCTTATAATTTGATTACTAGTCTTATTATTAATGGTAATTTGGTCATTTTATACAGACTTAATTGAAAATATTAATGGCATTAACGGGTAAGGACCACCGTAGTTACAAATTTCATACATCTGGAGCACCTTAGTATAAATTTATAACTATGAGCTTTAAGTTTGTAATTAGTTAACCTTAGGGATCAAGCGTGAAATATCTGCAAATCACAGGGACTAACTCTGCATTTAACTCGTTTATATCTTTATATTTATCCTCCCGCCTAACATGCATTCCATGTATACTTGTGTACGTGTATGCTTACGCATGTATGTGTAGAATACAGTAGAATACAAATTTTTTATGCTAATCGTACACAACAATGTATCTAAGAGCATTCTTATCCCATCCCCTATCTTCAAACCAAAAATTACAATAAAACTCACTTTATTTTCTCTCTTCTTTTCAATTAAATATTACTTTTTATACCTTTTATCATTACCTTTTCTCTTTCCTTCACTCACAACCACTTTCAACATATATTAAAAACTTATAGGGGATAAACAGTAACTTTTTAAATATACAGAAAAATCACTACTTTTTCTAAAATATAAAAACTCTTCACTCACAACACCCTGAATCACTCTCTAAATTATAAAAACACCCCTCACATAATATGAGGGGTTGGATGAGAATGCTCTAGCAACCTAAAGAAAAAAGAACAATGCATGTAAGGATGATGTGGGGCAGCATAAACATTGTCTAGTCAACATCAAATTCTAGAATTGATTAATTATGTTATCTATAATCAAATGACTTGTTAAATGAGTTTTTTTTTTCAATATTATATCAGAACTTTTAAGAATCAATATTCACTACAAACAATTGGGGTAAGACCACACGTATCAACCATACATATTGATGATACTGATTCACTTGAGTAATTGTGGTTGTTTCGAGTTAGCTAGAAGGAACATCTGACGTCTTTTCAGTGGTGATAATCCTTGAACACACACTTTCTTTTCAATGATAATAATCCAAGAACGCCCACTTTCAGCGTTCAAGAAATGATGTAGGGATAAGCGTTAATTAATGTCTATGTGTATGTTAAAAAGATGTCATTTGCGCGTATTAATTTGAGGATAGACATTCAAAGGGGGAATGAATGACACGTAAATATGCATGATAATATATAGCAGTTTTTGATAAGATGCAACCTAAGGACCACATTGATCGATTTGGCTTGTCCCTTAATATAGTATCGTGCTTACTCATTTATTGTATATACATAGAAAAAAAACAAAAGTTGATTTTGGGTGCAACTAAGATTGGACGATAGTCTACAGTTTTGCATGTGCTTGAAGGTTTAAATGTTCAAGATGCTGATAGAACTAGAAGAACAACAATATTCGTCTATCTATAAGCGTGAGAGTCTTTCAATCATTTTGGGGTTTCTACTACTACCTATCCTGTGATTTTGGTCCATTGGTGGACCAAAGTATATTTTCAAATTGTTTAAAATTTTTTTGGGTGTTTGAAATTTATCGTATATGTTTGTATGGTAACTCTTTTGGATTATTAGGCCGGGTCATCTAATAAACTAATTGATCAAATGACCATCTAATCAATCAAATAATTATCTAACCCTTAAAAAATAGTTTAGTTTCGGATTGAGGACGACATGGTCATCGCTCGGTGCTACGGTGGACTACTGTAGTGGTGGAGAGCGGATGGCGGTAGGCAACAAAGGTAGGATGCGGTCGCCGACTCGTCTGCTAACTGGCTGCTCAATCGTGGATCGTTGATGTCAATTTCTGAATGTCGCTAATTCTTAATGGTTTCTGTTTATTTTTCTTATTTAATTAGGTTTAAATAGTTGGATTAGGTTAAAAGAAAACAAACTTGGTTAACCTAACAAATAATCGCAAGTGTAAACACCCCTTAAATAGATTTTCACCTAAGGACTACACCACACATACAATGCGCAAGTATAAATATCGGATAGTAATATAGCTAAAGGTAATAAGCGAATATCAGTCGATGGACACAGTGACACATGATACTAAATTGTTGTTACTATTTAACCGATTAATCAACAATCGGTGTTTTTAACTACACTATCATACAAAATAACAACAAATCATAAAAATACTCAAAGTACTAAAAAGCAATCAATTAAAGAAGAATATCACTTTAATCTCGAATCCATAAAGTTATAAATGATGATAAGCATGAATACATGGCAAGATCACTAAAAGCATAAGCAACTAGAATTTTGCTAAATATATTTAGTCATATGATTGGTTGGAAAGTTAGAATGAAAGATACAAACAAACCACCTAAAATCATTTTAGTAAACTAAGTGATATAATTGTCAATGTTTTATAAATGTGTATGAATTTCCTATCAAGGATGACTAATCCAACTCTTTGGAAAGAAAATATGAAAAACACATAATCCACCAAAAACTTGACTATTCTAAGTAATAACCATGCACTTCTTCAACATACGATGCTCATATAAATATTACACAAATTTGGGATTTATGTTAACAAATCCTAGATAGATATAAAACTCCACATGACAAACCATAAAAAATACTGTCTTCCAAACATAAGCATAACATGCATAAGGATGCACATTCTAAGTAAACATAATCAAGAATTCATTCACCATTCCTAATTCAAAAGCCTTAAATTAGAATAATCAACACTGGTCTATGAATAAATTTCAAACATACGAGTTTTCCAACATAACATAGTAAAACATCTACAAATCTTGCATATATCATCAAACTTTCAAACTTACAAGATCATGAAATAACCATGCACTTCTTCAACATACGATGCTCATATAAATATTACACAAATTAGGAATTTATGTCAACAAATCCTAGATAGATATAAAACTCAACATGACAAACAATAAAAATTATTTTATCTTCCAAACATAAGCATAACATGCATAAGGATGCACATTCTAAGTAAACATGATCAAGAATTCATTCACCATTCCTAATTCAAAAGCCTTAAATTAGAATAATCAACACTGGTCTATGAATAAATTTCAAACATACGAGTTTTCCAACATAACATAGTAAAACATTTACAAATCTTGTATATATCATCAAACTTACAACATCATAAAAGGATAATCATGATACTACTATAAATCAACATAATCATTGTCAATAATCCACAAATAAATGTTAGTAAACATAATCTAAATTAAAGTGATAAATATGGTTAGCTTATAGTGAGCATGGATGATAAACCAAAGCTTAAAAGAAAATCAACATTCATGACTTGAAAATTGAAGGCCTTTGAAAACATCATAGAATTTGTAGAAAAGTTGAGAAGGTGAATACTTTTCTCTTAAATTTGAATGAGCTAAGAACTTTGTTATACCCTTTTCGAAATTTATAAAAATAAATGCGAAAAGGTAAAGAGCTTAGGGATAGTGATGACACAATTGATTTATAGATATTCAAATGAATGTTAACCAAGTCACTCTACATCTTCTGCCATACCCATGTTTGAGAGTTTTCTTGACTGGTCGTCTCCCTAAACTGTAGGGATCATTGATACAATCGTTTCACTCTTCAAAGGAAGCTATCACCTTCTTGACTAGTTACACCAAGTACCTAGCTTTAAATTCTTCAATGTGTTCCGTATGTCAAGATAGTGAACCCTCACAAACACTATATCAAGATAGTTTAATCTCTCAGCAAAGATAAACTCCATATCAAGATAGGGTTTCCCAGCCCAATACAATAACAACACTATGTTTAGATGGTATGTTCTCCTCTCAAATCATCAACAAAATGATAAAACCTCATTTGCCAAATCACTAGAACAACCTTTAGTGATGATCTCTCAAATACACAAGCAAGATGTTGGGTTCGTAGTTAAAAAAGCTCTTTCTACTCTAACTTTTGGTCTCTTTTTCTTGATCTTTAATGATTCAATTCTTCTTGAATTATGGAAGAGATTATCTTTGAAAGTATGCGAGAAAGTTGTAGAGCAAATGGGTGAAGACTTAGTTTGATTAAGTCTTCTATTTATAATCAAGCATGTGGGATGCAAGGTTGCTTTCTGGACGCCCAACGGTCGATTCCTAGGGTCGCTTTGAGTGACTGTGGACGTCCAGTCCACTTCACGTTGGTTTTGGCAATGTGGACATTATGTGAAGTCTTTATCTTACGTTGGTTCTTCACATTGTTAAGCTTCAAACCTTTCATCCTTTAAGTTTGACTTAGTCTTTTGATGATAGTTGAGTCACCAATGTTAGGTTTGAATGAAAGACATTCCTAAAAAGGAATGATTCTTTCAAGTATCAATTGATATTCAAATAATAAACATTTAAATATATTTGTTCAAATGTAGTTTTATAACCTTTCCCAAAGATTATAAAAATTTACAACTTCGTTATATTAAGTTGTTATTAATCTTTAATGGATTACTCTTATAGTTCCACCATATTCAATGTTGGTATAGAAATCTTTATGTAACACTTTATGAATTAAACTTGTGAATTCCACCATCTTTAGTCTTAAAGTGTGCAGTTTTCATTGAGTACTTAATCATACTTATTTGTGACTAATGATGATCAATCAAGTATTAATAAACATGTATGCCATATATAGATAGCATCAACCAACAGTTTTTCATGTCATATTAGACTAATACATTATGAACACTAACCATAGACTCTCCTAGTTCGTCACCCTACTTGCTTTAACTAGTTAAGGTGAATAGAATTGGGTGTCTTATTCATCTTAACTTGTTACGGAAAGTAGAATCTCAAACCACGATAATTTGTGATCAGTGTTCACAACTAATTGATTCTTAATTATAAAGTTGATTTGTGTTTTAACACAATTTCATTTAACAGTTTATTATTTGATTAAGTTGTAAAACTTAGATTTCAAGTGACAAGTAACAGTTAAACGAAATATAATTGTAAACAAGTAATAGAACTATATTCACACCTAGGTTCAAGCAGGTAAATCAATTAGATATCATCATGTAACCAATTGAACTTTCATTAACATTTAATAAATCAGGTTATCTACCATATCCTAATAAAAGACATCAATCTACCATATCCTAATAAAAGACATCAGCATGTGACTATCTATCGTGACTGGCATAAAAGTTTCTTTATAGATCAATTAATAAATGTATGTAATATAGCCTTAGAACAAGATATCAAACCCTACTCAAGTAATTATTAATGCAGCCTTTAAACACAAGCCAATGATGCTAATTAACCTTCAACAACATGAATAAACAACAATATGAAACATCAAAGTCATGTAGATTATCAAACGATTACAAACATATTGGCCAAATAGTTAAATTAGATAAAACAACTAAAACATACAAACTCTACACCCAAGAATGATTACAGGCAGATTAGCCGCTTATTGTTGTGATTTGCACCTCCGATTCTTCGGGGTTCAGTTTAGAATCTTCAATCGGATGGAAAAAGTGAGCCTCCAGAGGTGTAGAAAGCACTAAAATCGACCTAGAACCAGTTATGAACCAAGTGGGGGCAGAAACCGTAATTAATTTTATAAAAATTTGTCAAAATCCACTAATCACGTGAGCCAATCCAGGCTCAACGTCGGCAACATAGTGGCGTCGGTGACGCAAATATTGTTTTTTTTTCATTTTTATTGCTTCTAAATTGATCTATCACAACCCTCGATCTTCCCGAGACTTCATATGACTTCAATACATGCACCAAATTATGTCTTTAATGCACTAAAGCCTGAAAATCGATCAAAAAGCATGCTTGATGTACCGAAGTTCCCAACAAAACTAACTAAAAAAGCATAAAAGAAACAATTAAATATAGAAAATATAACCGACCATCAACAACCACCTTCTGTCTTTTGGTCATTGGTTTTGTGAATGTCTTTTGGAAAGTAGAGCTTCAAACATCCGGTGTTGGTTCATCGAGGATTCTAATATTTGTTTTGGTTGGATGTTTTGTACTTTCGAGTGTCATGTTCTCATTATCTCGTCCATTTTCTTATGGATGCACTCATTCGAGTTTACTACTAAATGCTAATTTTGATTTCTTACATAAACCTGTAAGTATCGGTTGCTTGTCTTACATAATTGTTTTTCCTATTATAAACGTGAAAGCATATTCTACATGCCCACCCTCTCTTCGTTGTGTTTAATGGACTTATGTAGGATGTTTAGTGCACCTCTAGTAGATGAAGTTGTTGTAGACAGGACCTCTTCAAAGTTATTTCCATGCATGCAAATTATTAAACCATAACTAGATTGGCATTTACTAGTGTCGTACATCAGATGCTCCATAGAATATGTTGAAATTGTCATCCGGAATACATGTCCCATATCATTATTATACATTTAATGACTTTTCAACTTGTTAATAGTGAATTCATTTTGGATTTCGTTGAAGATGAGCGACAAAGACAAGTGAGTCGATCTGTAATTTTGATCAACCCCAATGTTTGTTTTGTTAAAATTATTTTGGTAAATGCTCCAACATGATTCACCAGTTAATGCAATCACTATATCGATAGCTACGCCAGGCTGTGTCAACGGACTATTGTCGATCAACATTTGATCCTCTAATAGTAAATGAACGGATAACTTTTCATGCGAATACTAGTTTTTGTAGTGTCATGACACATTTATGGGTTGTTAACTTTTCTCATACGAATACATTATCGTTCTTTTAGTGTCACGACACATTTATCATTAATGGCTTGTTATGATTATATCTTGACCAACGAATCTTCAAACTCCATACAACTTTACTTATCAATAAGCTGTTTATCTGAGGTCTGAACTAGCATTGGTCCAGACAAAATTGATTCCAAAGTTTTTTTTCTTTTATCTGTTCCTCGTAGGTCTTGATCAAAGATTGATCCCCATACTATATATAGCTACTATATCCATTTTAGTCCGTTATAGGTATCAGTGAAGTCTAATTGTGGTCTTCTTGTAATCTTACACCAATAATTTGCTTCTTGGTTGACTTTTGTACGCTGGTCATCGTATATTCGTATGTACTTGGTCCCTTTGTTAAAAGAAAATAGTTCCTTTTTAGAAGTATAATTGTGTGTGTGTATATATATATAAAGGAAGGATATTTTAAGAACCATGTTGAGTTGTAGGAACTTAAGAACTCTGGCAAAAAGGAATATGTGGAATATGTGGTTGAGATTAAATCTGGCAAAAATGTTAAAGTAGGAGAGAGAATAAATATGTAACTGATTACACTAACTTTTACGTCCGTTACACATGTGTAAAATGTCGACTCGGTTCGTAAAAAATTCTGTAATTTTTTTACGTGTATCTAACCTACATATATTACGCATGTGTAAAAAAAATTCGAAAAAAAAAATCGTTACACTGAGTTTTTTCGAGTTCTTAAAACTCAAAGGGGTTCTCATTTGAAATCTCCCATATATATATATATATACACACACACATATATATATAGGCTAAGTATAAAATGAAAACCCACTTGAGTTGTGAAAACTCTAGAAACTCATTCTCAACCACATGTTTTTAATTAATGTTTAAATCTTGTGGTTTACAATTAAAGTGAATAAAAAATGTAAACATAAATATAATATTTTCTCTCTCCTGAAAACATATATAAAAATTAGTAAAAAAATGTTAAAAAATAGCAAAACATTTTTTTTGATGTTTCGATGTTTTGTATTAAATGTTACAACATATATTACATGTAACAAAAAAAACGATGTTACATAGGGTTTTCGTGGGTTTTCACAACTCAAGTGAGTTTTCATTTTAACCTTACCCTATATATATATATATATATATGGGAGAAGTATAGTTTGAAAACCCTCTTGAATTGAGAAAACCCGTGAAAACCCTATATAATATCGTTTTTTTTGTTACATTTAATACAAAACATCGAAAACATAAAAAAAAAATGTTTTGCTATTTTTTTTACATTTTTTAGTAATTTTTATATATGTTTTCAGGAGAGAGAAAATGTAAACAAACTTTTACATTTTTTATTAACTTTAATTGTGAAACACAAATTTAATCTTTAATTAAAAACATGTGGTTGAGAATGAGTTTTTAAAGTTTTTACAACTCAAATGAGTTTTTATTCTAACCTAACCCTACACACACACACACATATATATATATATATATATATATCAAATAGAATCATGAAAAGTTATAATAAAAATGTTAACTCCCATTAAATAAATCGATCACCGATTTGGAGCAAAATCAGTAGATAATTCGACCTAATTGAGCATCAAATCCTGTAATCCTAATCCCAATTCAGTAATTCCTAATTCCAAGCATTTTATTAATCCCATTGAAGAATCAAACACTATGAAAATTACCTTTGTAGATAGAGTTCGCCTAATCTACGTTCAGACGTTGGAGAATCATCAATTGGACTGTAACAACCAATTAAATATCAAAACCCAAAATTCGCAAGTAAATAAAAGAATCACAAGTATTCAAACTCACATCACAGCTTATAGCGGTGTCGTTTTGGTGTTGCTTCCATTGACTGGCCTTTCTTGGTCGTCGTTTTGGCAATTGGGTAAGTGAAGAAACACTAATTGACCCCGGGCAGATTACGGATAATCTGGGGGTTAAATAGATGTTTCCCACGAGGGGTTAGACCCGGCAAAGATAGTTCTTCTGATAACCTGCAATACAGACACCGTGAGCTCGTCACTGAGAAGGGGGGGGGGGGGTACCTCCTTGTGACCACCCTCCGGCGTGAGAATCAGACTAGATTGCTCTTGAATATAAGTGTATATTAAGAGATTGCTAGAGGAGATAAGATAATGAGATATTCGATAATGTCCTTACCATTCCAAGGTGTTGGAGTATTTATAGCCGAAGGTAGGTTTCCAAGAAGGTACATCCGGCCGAATAGTATTCCTGTTCTACCAACAGTGGGCTACGCACAAGCCATGCTGGTTGGTGGATAGGCTGCGGCCGATAGTGACAAGGCCGGCTGTATACTGTTCCTTTACTGCCGGCTATGCACTGTTCCACCAACTGTAGGCTACGCACGTCCCATAGTAAGGGTTGGTGAGTAGGCAGCGGCTAATAGTGACAAACAGTACTAGAGGGTGCTCCTCCTCGTACTGTTGTCGGTGAGCTGTCACCCTGTGATTGGTTCATGGGTTGTTTTGGTCAGATCGTCTGTTTTGCCCATACCTTGGCAGGTATAGTACAAAAGATCCTCCAGAAGCATACGGACTGGCTCATTTGGGCGGGAGTATTCCCGCCTTGCTCATTCCTTCAGGTGACATTACTGAAGTATCAAGAGTTAGTGCCTTGTGCGTGTAGCCTTGCTATCAGTGCGGGTAGCCTTCCCTGATGGCTTGTATCCGCAACTGCGGGAACAAGCGGGTTACTTCACCATTGGGAGGCTTTCCCTGCGGGAACAGCTGGCGTACTGCGCATAAGGTCTTCATCTCTGAGCATGGTGGGTCCTGCGAAAGCAGTTGGTCGTTGCGCAGACGTCCCTCTTCAAGGTGAGTCTTGCGGGTCCAACTGGGCTCTGCTGGGACCTACCTCTTCAAGTCCCCCCAGTCCAATGTTCTTCTCATGAATTATTAATGAGGTGAACTTTTGGACTTTAGCAAGGGGTTTTGAAAAGGGTTTTTAGTTTTAAGGTTTTCCGTGGGGATTCTTCCCGCGGTTTTCCTAATGTCACGCAGAAATTCCCGATTTTTCTGCTTGATCTTTGGATATGAAGCGGGTAGGTCTGTAACCTCCTCGCAAGTCAGGAGCGTTGAGTCCCACTTGTGTGGATTCTCCATGGGGTTTTGGTAGTTTTGAACATAGTGATCAATTATGTTAAAACCACCAATTCCATCTTGGAGTTTCAAACAATATAGTTCTCGACGTTCCCGTTATGCGGGGATGTTATTCCCGTTTCCATAAGCATGGCCCAGAAGATCCTTCTTGGTTTGAATTCCCTGCGGAGCGCTAAGTATGTGAAGGGTTTTGCCTTGACACTGTACCCGCACTCGTCTTACGGTTACTTTACTTCCAAGGTATTCCTGGCGTCAATTCCCTGCGGGTGCTAAGTATGTGAAGGGTTTTGCCTTAACACTGTACTCGCACCTGTCTTATAGTTACTTGGTTGCCAAGGTAAGGGGTATTTTCCCGCTTACTTTTGAATCTTTTTGAAATTTTGAAATTCGAAGAGTTGGTGAAAGGATAAAAACAGTCCAAACTGTTGCAACGTCGTCCGACGGTTTCTTCTGACAGTGTCAGGACGTGCAGGAAGTTATGGCGACGTGACAGTATATGGTCATTCCAGGCGCCTTTTCAGGCGCGTGGGCGCGAATTTTCGGGCGCGTGGCCGCGAAATTAATGGCACGCGTCCTTTCAACAGCTGTTGCCAGCTTGCTTATTGCCACGTGTCATAGTTTCATTGCACCTGCGATTTCTCTCTCTTCCGCATTAAATTCATCGCATTAATTGCGATTAGTATATAAAGGGGGAGAGGGTCCTTTGCAATCCACACTTTCACTTCTCTTCATCTTCTAAACGATTTCCGGCGAATACTCACTATTCCGTCGAGCATTCTTCTGAAATCGTTTTTCTGTACATCCAAACATGTCTTCTTTTGCCGAGGAGTCTGACGTGTTCGTCGAGAATCCTTCGTCCACTTCTGATAAGGACGATAAGAGTACAGCTGGCGAGTGCCAGTATGCTCTTCCGGCCGACCTGTATCGGTACGTCGTCCGGAAGTTCATGCTCGAGTCGTTCGAGCCTGAGTTTCCGGAGCCACACCAGACGGTGTACGATGCCCCCCAGGGCAAGATAGGGGTGTACGCTGCATTCTTCGTTTATGGGAATCTCAGGTTCCCATTGACGAAGTTTGTATACCGTGTCTTGGAGAGGCACGGCGTGCATCTGACGGAGGTACACCCGATGGCGATCGCCAAGATCCGCCACTTTGAGTGGGTGTGCCTCATTCTGGGCGTGGAGCCCCATGCTGACCGGTTGATGACCTTCTACTCTTGGAGGTGCATCCAGGGGTGGTACACCTTGGTCAATCGGATCAAGGGGTTGAAGATCTGCGCTACCGAGCGCAGTCTTCGGTCGTGGAAGCGTGAGTTTTTTTATATCTCCGCTCGCGTCATCCCCCTTGCGATGACCTTTAAGAATGGGAGAGCACTCCCCGCCCTTCACGCCGTCAACTACCAGGAGGCGGAGTGGTTCGCTAAGATCTCCCGGGTCCAGACTCCGGTATACCGCTTTGCGGAGTCTGGGATGGTGATGCTTGGGATGAGCCGGGTGTGGAAGGAGGCGTCACAGGTTCCCATCGTCCTCGAATACGGTTTGAACTCTGTTCCTTACGGTATGCTCTTTCTTCTTTGTTTATATAGGTTTGCCTTCTAACTGTTTGTTTCTTTTATTTCAGAGGGGAACGACTTGCAGTCGCTCCTGCATCCGCGGGAGGCTGATAGTCCCGCTCGGATGGGTACTCGTGCTCTAGATGAGAACGAGTTGCCCATCCTTGAACAGACGGCGGATCGGTTCGTGGAGGTCTACCCGCCAGGCCACGAGATCCTGAGCGCCAGGCGGCCAGGTAAGGAGTTATTCAACCCTCGACCCCTCAATGCTGAAACCTCTGCTGGAATTCCTCTAATCTTGTGTTCTGATGAGGAATCCGCAGATGGTCCTCCGTTGGTGCGGAAAAAGAAGGCTGCCGGCGGGAAGGGGAAGGCGAAGGTGGCCTCCACTGCCGATCCGGTGCCTCGGTCTGATTCAGAGACCGAGAGCGAGGAGGTGGCGGGGAACCCTGGTGGTGATAAGACCACCGCTCCGGAGGCTGCGACGACTGTCACCTCCGGAGAGCCCAGGATGACGACGGTGAGCGGCGTAAAGAGGCCGGCTCCATCGGGTTCGTCCCCGCCTGTTCGCACTTTTAGGCTCAAGAAAACCCGTAAGTACAAACTTCCTTTATTTTTAACTTCATATCTTTCCGCCATTATACTTATATCTTCTTTGTGCAGGCGTGGATGCTACCGCATTCCAGGGTGGAGCGGGGAGGAGCACCTCCGGACCCATGACGGTAGGCTTGGTCAACCTACCTGAGGCGATGACCCAGGCGGCTGCGCCTGCTTCAGTTGTTGGTTCAGTTGCTCACCCAGTTGAGCCAACTGTTCCAACTGTGATGACATCACCGCCGGCTGTCAGTGCCATATTTACTGAATCTTTCACTGAGCCGGCGGTGACTTTTTCTGCGGACTCCTCCGCAGCGGCGACCACGGTTGTGAGTTCACCTACGGTGAGTTCACCTCCGTTGGTTTCAACTACCGCGGCGGCCTTCACCATGCCTCCTCCGTCATCGGCAACGACGGCCGATCCTTCAGGTATGCTTGGGGCTTCTTGCCAACCTCTGCCTCCTTCCCATCTGCCTGACCTCTTGGACGGATTTCCCTTGGGTTCAGGTGATGGGTTTGGCGGCTATCGGCCTGTTGTCGACCCTACAGGTGCGTAGGGTTCTTTTGGCCTCTTTTTTTTTATTTTTTTTTATTTTATATCATCTTTTCCTTACTGCTTTTTGTTTTTTGCAGTGTTGGATTCCAATGAAGTGTATGTTCCACGATGGAACATCCGCCGAGGAACAACCCTTCGCACACCTGTGGAGTGCTTGGAGTGGGCTCGTCACGCAGCTCCCAGTGGTGCGTTGGGGGAAGCCATGGCTAGCTACCAGGAGGGTAGGCTAACCAATGAGCTTCGGGTTCTCCTGGCCCGGATGCAGCCGCGCGTCGAGCTGCTTTGTCGTGAAAACGACAAGTTAAAAGCAGCTCGTATACAAGAAGTAGCTCAGGCGCGGGCTGTCCGGGAGGAGAATAGGAGGCTCTCCGCCGTTGCTGCGGAGAAGGAGAAGGCCTTCAAGGCCCTTGAAGTTGAAGTTCAGGCCCGTCTCGAGGCCCGTTCCAAGGCTGCCCAAGCTGTTAACGAACAGCTTCGGCTGGCTAAGGAAACTGCTCGGAACGCAACTGAAAGGGCCACCAAGGCTGAAGCTGTTGCTGAGCCTCTACGCCTCGAGAATGAGGAACTTAAAGCCAAACTAGAGGCGCTCCAACAGGCTCATGATGCCTTGGCGATGGAAGACGCCAAGAAGCTCCAAGAGATCCTGGACCAGAGGGGGGTGCTTGACCACACTGAGCGGAAGCTAAAGGGCGTTGAAGAGGCTGCGGCTAAAGAAGTGTTGCTTGCCAACCTCAACAAAAGTGAAGCCGAACGCGCCTGTAACCAAGCTCAAGCTGCCCTCCAGGAAGCTCTGGTTACCAAGGAATGGCTTCTTCGAGAAGCGTTGTCGCAGGTATGCGTAATTTCATATCTTTACACTTTTCTTTGCACATAGAAAAGGTTTTGACACTTGTATTTTTTCTTGTAGGTTGTGCATCGAGTCTTCACGGACACATCATACGACGATGCCATGAGCGCAGCCCTCAACGCTTCTCATGAGGATGGGGAAAAGGCCGGCTTCCTGCTTGGTCTAGGGTTCGTTGAGAAAGGCATCCCGCTTTCCAACTTCCCTTTGTACGATGTGGATACTGAAGCTGTTTATGACCAAGCAGTGAACCAGTATGCCGCCTTCCCGCATCCGGTGGTGGAGAAGGTGAACGAAGTTGCTACTGCTGATGATGGGCTAGCTATCCTTAAAGCTTTCCTTGAACCGCCACGCTCTACTGATGGTGCGGGTCCAAGTGGAAGTGGTCCTGAAGCTTGATCCTGAAGATCCCTTTCCACCATTAGAGTAGATTTTTATTTTTTTATAGCTTCTTTTGTATGCGGGTATGCACCCAGCAATCTTTGTAATATTTGAATTTTGATGGAATAAAGATTATGTGCTAATTCCTTGCCTTGTTTATTTTACGCATGTTTTGATTTAACTTAGCAATTTCTTTAGTACTTAGATAAGTTAACTTTTTAACGTGGCAGATTATAAGTTTATGCTTCCTCTTTCATGATTGTGCGGGTATGACCGTCACTTACACTTAGGATGGCTTAACTTTACTTATATCTGACCTGCGTGGAAGTTTTCCTCATCTTTTCCTTTGAAATTTTCTAAGTGTTTAGAATAAGTTAACCTTTGAACGTGGTAGATAATAGGTTGAAGTTTTGCTTCCTCATTCGTGATTGTGCGGGTAAGACCGTTACTTGCACTTAGTAGGATGGCTAAACTTTGCCTACATCTGACTTGCGTGGAGGTTCTCCTCATTCTTCTGTTAGAAATTTTCTAAGCATTTTGAATAAGTTAACCGTTCGACGCGCGGTTGTCAATAGGTTAGTTCAGTTTCCTCTATCATGATTTGTGCGGTTAGGACCGGCACTTTCATTTAGTGGGATGACCAAAGTTTACCTATGACTGACCTGCGTGAAGGTTTTTCCTTTTGAAATTTTTACCGTTTTGTGTTTATGCGGGTTTTGCCGCCTTCCACACGTAACGACTTACTTCTTCCCATATTTATGCGTTGAATACCGGCACATCAGTGTGGGAAGTTCATAAGTATAAAGGTAAGGCTATCAACACATTGTGAAAGGAGAATCATTTCCATTAGAAGTGGCTCTAGGCCTTTTCTTTACAAGTTTGGAATTGATCTACATATAACATTTGCGTAATTGAGCTCCATTCCATGTTCTTGGGATGGGAGTGCCATCGAGCCTTTCGAGCTGGTATGCGCCCTTTCCCAGAACTTCTTTGATAATGTATGGCCCTTCCCAGACCGGGGCCAGTTTTCCTGGGCGTTGTTGACTCGAAGCCTCGTTGTTACGCAGTATGTAGTCTCCTACATTGAAGTTGCAGAGTTTTACCCTCGTGTTGTAGTACTTTTGCATTTGTCGCTTGTAGTTCTCTTCACGCACTGCGGCTAAGTCTCTGCGTTCCTCGGTTAGCATAAGGTCTAACCGTCTTTCCGCATCATTGTCTTCTGGCTGAATCAAGACCCTTGGTGAGGGTAAACCAATTTCGACCGGGACCATGGCTTCAGTGCCATAAGTGAGACTGAACGGGGTTTCTCCCGTACTGGCCTTTTTCAGCGTTCTGTTTGCCCAAAGGACGTGCGGAAGCTCATCCACCCAGCCGGATCTGTGTTCCAAGAGTCTTTTCTTTATGCCTTCGACGATGCTCTTATTTGCTCTTTCTACCTCACCATTACCCTGCGGGTGCGCCACTGAGGTAAAAGTGTGGGTGATTTGAAGTTCTTCCAGCCACTTTTGTAGCTTCTTGTCAGCAAAGTTGGTGCCGTTATCGCTCACCAAATTCTGTGGAAGTCCAAAACGACAAATAATAAACTCCCAAATAAATTTTTTGATATGTTTCGCGGTTGTTTGGGCTAAGGGTTTTGCTTCTATCCACTTGGTGAAGTAGTCGATGGCTACCACTAGGAACTGAACATTTCCTGCTGCTGTAGGAAATGGGCCTGTCACATCGATGGCCCACTTCTGAAATGGCCATGAAGAGGTGACTGGAACAAGTTCATTCTTCGGGCGATGCATGTTGGGTGCGTAGAGCTGACAAGACCTGCACTTTCTGATGTATGCCAGCGCATCCGTATGCGTCCCCGACCAAAAGTATCCCGCGTTGTTTAGCTTAGCTACAACAGCGCGTGGACCTGCGTGTACTCCACAGATGCCTTCGTGTACTTCCCTTAGGAGGTAGTCAGCATCTTGGTTGTCCACACATCTTAAGAGTGGGCCAAGAAAGTTACGTCTGTAAAGGATGTCATCGATGAGTTGATAATTCAGTGCTTTACAGCGTAGTTTTCTTGCCTGTGTTTTTGACTCTGGTAGTGTACATGCCGCAAGGTAATTTATTATTGGTGTCATCCATGTTTCTGTGCCGGTTTGGATGACACAAATTTCCTTATGCGGGACTGAAGGTGCCTCGAGGAGTTCAATGCGGATGTCCTTTCCTAAGTGGGTGAATGCTAATGATGCAAGCTTGCTTAACGCATCCGCAGATTTGTTTTCACTACGCTTGACGTGTATGACTTTGCAATCGTTAAAATCGCGCATAAGGGTTTTTGCTTGTGCGAGGTACAGGGCCATTGTGTCGTTCACGGCCGTGTACGTCCCGTTGATTTGGTTGGCTACTAACATGGAATCCACGTGGGCTTCCAAGTGTTTCACTCCCATCTTACGCGCAATTCTCAGCCCGGCCAAGAATGCTTCATACTCGGCTTCGTTATTCGTACTTGGAAAATCCAGTCGAATAGCGTAAGTGTATTCTTGGCCTGCTGGGTTGGTTAGTTTCAGCCCTGCGCCTGAACCCTCGTTACTGGCTGCTCCATCAGTGTAGAGTCGCCATACATCATTGATGTCCTGTGCTGGAGAGGGTTGAGCCTCTTCCTGGCACTCTTTTTCCCGCGATGCAGGCACTTCCGCAATAAAGTCGGCCAAAACCTGGCCTTTAATGGCTGGTCTTGGCTTATACTTTATCGCGTATTCCCCCAACTCAATTGCCCATTTGGCTAGGCGTCCCGATAACTCGGGTTTGCGTAGAACGTTTGCAAGTTTGAAGTTGGAGAGAATGGTGATTGGGTGACCCTGGAAATATCGTCTTAACCTGCGTGAAGCGTGTATAAGTGCTAAGACTAATTTTTCGAGGGTAGAGTACCGGGTTCCTACGTCTGTTAGGATACGGCTGACATAATAGATTGGCATCTGGATGCTTTTCCGTTCAACTAGCAGGACCGCCACGGTTGCTCTATCTGTTGCGGAAAGGTATAGGATTAACTCCTCCCCCGCTTTTGGTGCTGTGAGCGTTGGGAGTTCGATCAAGCGTGACCGAATCTCCTGAAAAGCTGCTTCCGCTTCTGGTGTCCAGCGGAAGTGCGTTTTCTTTAAACAGTTTCTCAACGTTGACACGAAAGGAAACGACTTATCCGCGTGGTTTGCCAAAAAGCGATTAAGTGCGACTAGTCGTCCATTCAGTGTCTGAGCCTGTTTGATGGTGGTAGGTGATTCCATTTTGATAATGGCTTCGACCTTTTCAGGGTTCGCTCTGAAGCCATCTTTAGTGACGATGACCCCCAAGAACTTCCCTTCTTCCATCCCAAAGGCACACTTGCTCGGGTTGAGCTTCATGTTTATCTTCCTGTGCGTGTTGAAAGTTTCTTCGATGTCTTTCAACATCGCTTCTGCGTCAGGGCTTTTGACGACCAAGTCATCCATGTAGACTTCCAAGTTCCTCCCAATTTGGGCATGAAACTGGTTGTCCATCAGGCGTTGGTATGTGGACCCGGCATTCTTAAGTCCAAATGGTATCATTTGGTAACAAAATGTGCCATCGGGCGTCCGAGAAGCGGTTTTGTCCTGATCATCAACGGCCATGTGGATTTGATGGTACCCCTTATACGCATCCAGGAAGCATTTAAGGCGAAACGGTGCTAACGAATCCACCTTAAGATCAATTTCGGGTAACGGATAACAATCTTTGGGGCATGCTTTGTTTAAGTCCTTGAAATCTATGCACATGCGCCACTGTTTGTTATTCTTCGGTACCATAACGGGATTTGCAACCCATGTTTGATATCTGCTAACGCGTACGATGCCTGCGTCAAGGAGTTCCTTGACTTGGGTTCTACACGCGTTAGTTTGTTCTGGCCCCATTACTCTTCGCTTTTGTACGACTGGCGTAACAGCCGGATCGCACTTGAGCTTATGCTCTGCCTTACTTCGGGGTACACCAGTCATGTCAGCTGGTGTCCACGCGAAGATGTCAGCGTTTTTCTGTAGTAAGCGTTTGAGTAAGGTGCGTGTGGGATCAACAACTGTTGGGCCAATGGTAACGGCCTGGTCAGGGTATTTGCCGTTGAAGGCCCATCTTTCCAGTTCGGTGACGGTTGGTTTAGCCATCTTTGGTTTGGGTTTAGATGAGACAGATGCGATGCATACCTGGGGAATGCCGGTGATCATCGCTACACCCTCAGCTGTTGGCCATCCCATCATGCCGTGGACTGAAGATACCACGGCGTTGAATCTTGCCATCCCGTCTCTTCCGAAGAGAATGTCGTATGTGTGGTGTGGCTTCCTCATCACGACAAAATCCACGTCTTCTGTGCGTGAGTGATTCCCGTCCGTAAGAGTGACGGGGAAAGATAGGATACCCAAGGGGGTGTTTGTGCTGCCGTCGAACCCTTCCATCGAGGCGTAGACCGTTTCCAGGCGTTCCTTGTCTTCGTCATCTAGCTTGTCGAAGAACTGCCTGTACATCACCGTTGACGAGGCGCCGTTGTCAGCAAGAGTGCGAGAAGTGATGTAGTGCCCCAGCTGGCTTTTGATGACGATAGGGCCTTCTTTGCTGGGTCCTCCTGGCACTCGCGGGAAGCGCACCTCAGCTTCCCTCCACGCGCATGGTTCTGTCGCTCGCCTTTTTCTTCCTCTGATGTTGCCATGAACCATGTTGATGCTGATGTCAACGGGCTTTCGTCCGTTGCCTCTGTACCGGTTATCATTCCTTCCTCCCTTCTTGATTGATGCCACAAGGTGTGCAAGTCTTCCATCCTTGACGAATGTTTCAACAATATCCTTCAAGGATGTACACTCCTCCGTACTATGACCTTTTGTCCCGTGGAAGTCACAGGATTTGCTTTGATCCGCATTAGGTCGCTGCCGGATTATTGGAGCTTTTGGCCATGGTAGTTTCTCGGTGGCAAATATCTCCGTGACGCTTTTGGTGAGTGGCGTCCACCGGTGTTTTCGGTTTGAAGGGTGTGTGTTATCTCTTCCGCCAACAAGAGGGTGAGAGCTGGATGAGGTGTCAAAGTTTACCCTTGACTGCCAAATACCTAGCTTCCTCTTTTTGTTCTGCCGGGCGATCCGAACATTGTTTTCTCTAGTCCTTTGCGTGTAGAGGTGTGTACTCTGGGGAAGATCCCTTCCCAGTTGCTTCTCCGTCTCGGCAAAGCGCTTGGCCGCCGTCATGATGGCATCCCATGTGGATGGCATGCCGTCCTTACCCGTCAATGTGCGGATAAGCTCTGGGTATTCGGCGCCCTGGATGAAAGCGGCGCGAACAAGATCTTCACTTATGTTGCTCAGACTCAGCTTTTTGGAGTTGAAGCGAGTGATGATGTCTAGTAAAGATTCATCCTCCTCTCTAACGCAGTTGAGGATCGTCCACTGTTCTTCAGTATATTTCCTCTGTTGGCTGAAGTGTTGGCTGAACTTGTTCTGAAAGTCCGCCCAATCATAGATGTGGTGGACCGGTAAACGATCGAACCATGCCCTGGCCGCTCCAACCAGAGTCATCTGGAACATATAACACCACGTGGGTTCCGTCCAGTTACTGACGGTTGCCCCCGCAATGAATCTGTTCAAGTGGTCGTCTGGGTCGGATAGACCATCATAAGTGCCGATATTGGACATTTGTTTGGCACTTCTCGGGGCGATTGCTTCCGCAATGTCCCTTGCAAACTTGGACTTTCCTGCATTTGCAGCAGTTGGTCAAAAGGTTTTGGAGAAGTCACGTGGGTCTCTCCCCGCGTTCGTTGGTTTAAAGGTTTCTCCAAAATTCCTTGTCGGTTGGAAGTCCGTTTCCTTACGCTTCCCTTTTGCCTTATGGCGAGGGTTTGCGTCGGTATCGGATTCTTCCCGCTCATCATCCGAGTACTCGCACTCACTGTTCATGTTGAGATGTTGGCGAGTACTGCCGAATTCGTCAGCCTGTTGAAGTGAACGCAAGTGTTCATCCAACTCAGCTTGGAACTCTTTCTGACGTGCTTCGGCCCACGCCTTAACTTGATCGAGTGTTTGGCGAGGGACCCTCGTCCGTTTCTCCAACTGAGCATCAGTGAACCACAGTGAAATATTGTTTACTGCACTTGTCCCGGCTTGGGTAACCGGGGTAGTGTTCGTAAAATTTGTATAACCGCCGGTGTTCCCCCCAGTTGCTGGGGTTGTGGTTACCGGGGTTTCTTGGTCACTTACTGGCTTTGGGACCGGAGTAACGTTAACCATTTCTTCAAAAATTTTGAAAAAACTAAGAATTAGTTCTAGCTTTTATGCACGGATGGCGCCAATGAAGAAACACTAATTGACCCCGGGCAGATTACGGATAATCTGGGGGTTAAATAGATGTTTCCCACGAGGGGTTAGACCCGGCAAAGATGGTTCTTCTGATAACCTGCAAAACAGACACCGTGAGCTCGTCACTGAGAAGGGGGGGGGTACCTCCTTGTGACCACCCTCCGGCGTGAGAATCAGACTAGATTGCTCTTGAATATAAATGTATATTAAGAGATTGCTAGAGGAGATAAGATAATGAGATATCCGATAATGTCCTTACCATTCCAATGTGTTGGAGTATTTATAGCCGAAGGTAGGTTTCCAAGAAGGTACAGCCGGCTGAATAGTATTCCTGTTCTACCAACAGTGGGCTACGCACAAGCCATGCTGGTTGGTGGATAGGCTGCGGCCGATAGTGACAAGGCCGGCTGTATACTGTTCCTTTACTGCCGGCTATGCACTGTTCCACCAACTGTAGGCTACGCACGTCCCATAGTAAGGGTTGGTGAGTAGGCAGCGGCTAATAGTGACAAACAGTACTAGAGGGTGCTCCTCCTCGTATTGTTGTCGGTGAGCTGTCACCCTATGATTGCTTCATGGGCTGTTTTGGTCAGATCGTCTGTTTTGCCCATACCTTGGCAGGTATAGTACAAAAGATCTTCCAGAAGCATACGGACTGGCTCATTTGGGCGGGAGTATTCCCGCCTTGCTCATTCCTTCAGGTGACATTACTGAAGTATCAAGAGTTAGTGCCTTGTGCGTGTAGCCTTGCTATCAGTGCGGGTAGCCTTCCCTGATGGCTTGTATCCGCAACTGCGGGAACAAGCGGGGTACTTCACCATTGGGAGGCTTTCCCTGCGGGAACAGCTGGCGTACTGCGCGTAAGGTCTTCATCTCTGAGCATGGTGGGTCCTGCGGAAGCAGTTAGTCGTTGCGCAGACGTCCCTCTTCAAGGTGAGTCTTACGGGTCCAACTGGGCTCTGCTGGGACCTACCTCTTCAGTAAGAGAACTGGAATATAAGTTTTAGTGACGATGAGGAATTTTGGTCTATATATATATATATATATATATATAAGTATTGAAACATAATGGATATGAATGGACAACCATTAATTGATATCATATATAGTATTGAAACAGAATGGATATGAATGGACTACCATTAATTGATATTAAACATCGTCTCAAGGATTGGTGCCGGAGCATTCAAGGGGTGTCGGAGCGTAAACGTGGAAGGACGCCGGAGCCTTCAATGGCAATTAATATTACGGCATCTAATGTAGATAGCTCAAAGGTTGCCTATCTCTATTGTAATGTAATATATATATATATATATATATATATATATATATATATATATATATATATATATATATATAACTTTAGCTCAACTGACATTAGAGAGGAAGTGAAGATTTGAGCAGAAAACTGTAATGTCTCCAGTTTAAATCCAATCTCAACCGGGTTTTACTATAGTGACCTTTGAGCGGCGGATTTTCGTTGAAACTAAAAATGAATATATATATATATATATATATTCATTTTTATATATATATAAAAATAGAGGATTACATCAAATATATATATATAAATGAATATATATAGGCATATATGATGTTGAGGCAATTAAGAAGAAAGTGTTGGACAAAAAGATGACGGTGAAGCTTGTCACGAGAATCATTAATCAATTTTGTATTAACTAATCGTTGTTTATTTGTCACATCTTCTAATTTAATTTGTCACATTAGTAATATTAGATTTTTTAATCAAGAAACAAAAAATAGTTGATTTAATGTTTTCTAACATGGAGCATGATGAAAATTAAAAATTTGGGTGGTGGGATTAATTTAACAAACCCTATTTATATATATATATATAAAAATGAATATATATAGGCATATATGATGTAGAGGCAATTAAGAAGAAAGTGTTGGACAAAAAGATGACGGTGAAGCTTGTCACGAGAATCATTAATCAATTTTGTATTAACTAATCGTTGTTTATTTGTCACATCTTCTAATTTAATTTGTCACATTAGTAATATTAGATTTTTTAATCAAGAAACAAAAAATAGTTGATTTAATGTTTTCTAACATGTTGCATGATGAAAATTAAAAATTTGGGTGGTGGGATTAATTTAACAAACCCTATTTTGACTTAGAGATATCTGACAACTCTTAAAAACCACATGTACTAAAATAAAACTTAACTCTTAAAAAAAATAAAAAGTTAACTTAGGCACCAAGTTATTCATTTTGGCCGCTAACTTAATTTGAGCTACCCAGTGCTATTTGCGATCGCAAACATATAAAATCACATTTTGTCATTAACCCGGATAGCTGGGCTTTATTTGTTTGTAAACAAAAAATAAAAGTATTTTTGTTTTCATCATAAAATTAAAAAATAAAAAATAAATCTACCTTAATTTTGTTTGGCATTCTTAATCAATATCATTAAATTCATCGACTCTGATTGGATGTCACATCTTAGAAAGAAAACAACCTTTCACATGAACAATATTTCAGTTGTGGGGTTGCGGTGCCACCGAGACGTGCTTATCATGGTGTTGTCTATATCACCCACGTGAACGAAGGGTGTCTGTCACTCTCATCCACGAGGTGTGTCCCTACGCATCCATTCTCTTTTTATTTAATAATTAATTCATATCAAATATTTCTCATAAGGGTATGGGCATCCCGTTTTAGAAATTGAATGAAGAGCTAACCTATTTATAAAATAATCTTTAATATATATAAACGAAACCACTAAAATCCTACGTGTCGCGATGTGGTCGCTCCCCTCTTTTATGGAAGCCACCAGATTGCTTGATTTTTAAATGGAGGCATCTCATTGATTTAACCCAAATTTATGGGTATGGGTCTTACCAAAACCAGATAGCTCTTAAACGGGTTATAACATCTCATTAAATTAAAAATTAATCTTACCAATTATTTGATATGAAAATCCTATAAATAAGAATATACTAAAATTTAATATCTAATTTAAAAATAAAAAGATATGATTTATAATTAATAAACAATTTTATAGTAAAAAACATAAGCAGGTCATGGGTCACCAAGTCCATATAACTTTTAAACGGGTTATAACATATCATTTATTTATAAAACTCTTTCATCATCAAACCCTAAGTATATTATTAACTTTCTTATAATTAAGAAAATTAAAATCCAAAAAATAAATATTAAAAAACGAAAAATGTAAAATAACCATTCTCTCAAGCCATCAAATTGCTTTATTTGTAAATGAAGGCTTATCACGCATTTGACCCGAATTCACAGGTAAAGATCTCGCCAAACTCAGATAACTCTTAAACGGGTTATAACATCTCATTATATTAAAAATTAATCTCATCAAATATTTGATATGAAAATTCTATAAAATAGGGATATATTAAAATTAATATCCTATTTTATTTAGAAAAATATATTATTAATAATTAAGAAATAATTTTATAATAAAGAAAATAAACGGATAATGGGTATCATCAAATCCAGGTAGCTTTTAAACCGTATTATAACATATCATTTATTTGTGAAACCATTTTATCATCAAACCTCAAGTATGTTAATTATTAACTTTCTTACAATAAATAAAATTAAAATCCAAATATATATTAATTATTAAAAACGAATAATGTAAAATAACCCCCGTAATACGGGGGATAAAATCTAGTAATATATATACTAAATTAAAACATAGTAAATTTTTAACTTTATTAAAACATAGAAATAAACCTTGGTTTGAAATAGGGAGATTTTGAGTTTAAATTCCACAAATCACAAGGATTAATTAAAATTCTTTGATAAAAAACATAGAAATAAACGGTTGGAATGTAAATAAATCAGCAAATTAGATTTCATATACACAAGGGATTATTCCATAAAATATTAACCAAGTTTCAGCTTTATTCCAATCAGGTCACTTGTGTAAAATATGTTCTATTTAGGTCACTTAACCTTTATTTAGTGTTTCAATCATAGATATTTGATATGAATATCAGGTTATCTAGCTTTATTATTGTAAAACCCCTGCTTACGAGGAAACGCCCGAGTGTGGCGTACAGATTGTTCAAAACACATGTGACACTATTAAGTGGCAATATTATCATTAATTAATTTATACGTCAAGTACACAAGTTTGTAACAAGAAATACAAGAAAAATAAATACAACTAAACAACTTGTCCATTGATTTAAATAACCTAAATCTAGTGTCTTCATTGTACTTCAACCTCTAATAATTGTACCTGTAGCATGTATATAAAATAAACAGTCAACCACAAGTATTTGGTGAGAATCACACTGTTTTGATATACATACGTAAAAACCATACAATTCTATGAACATGTGTAACAACGCAAGCAAAGTCCTTTACAGTTGGTAACAACCAATGTACTCGGATAATCGCACAACGCACGCAAGGTCCTTTCTAGTTGAGGACAACCAACGTACTCGGATAATAACACAATACAAGCACGGTCCTTTCCAGTTGGTAACAACTATTTAGGGTATCAAATAGAGTAATTTTTTAACCAAATTTGTAAGTGAGGTTAGGTGCTTGACAAAAACGAATGTAAATGCAATGAAACAAAGATTTGTTGCGAGGAAAAAACCTGTTATCCTGAGTACAACAAGAAAAAAAACCCCCGGTGGTGAAAACTATTACCACCAATTTATTCAAATAACGAAAGAAATACAATTGTTGGAGCTATCGACCTGGACTGCGTGTTACAATGATTGCACGAATATTTTCTAAGTATCGAGCGTATGTGTTGTGTGTGTTTAATCGAGATATCGGTTCTATATATACAAAAAAATAAGCTAACAAAAATTCTTAAAAATCTGGAAAATCTAAGCTAAATCAAATATAGCTGTTGCTCTCCATGACGCACGTTGCTTAAGTGGTTGAGAGTGGACCGAGTCTTCGGGAAGACGTGTAGAACGTTACTTGACCTGTTGATGATTGGGTAAAAGTTAGTTATTATTATATATTAAATAGTTAATTTTATTTAAAAATCGAATGAACATTGGTATTTCAAGCATTGTTTACGTGTTTTCAGGATATTGGAAGCTATGGAGCTTAACGAGGATATTTATGGGCTTGGAATGAAGATCAAGAAGTGAGAGATTGGATGTACACGTAACACGAGGCATTCAAGAAAAGAAAGAAGAAAAATCTGAAGTTTTACATCTTCGCGATACGCAAAGTTGCAAGAAGATGACCGCGACTATTTTATTCTTCACGATACGTGAAGATGCTTAAGTCGGTCAAAATTTTAGGTTTGCCTTATATAAACCCCTTAACCTCCCCAATCGGCTAATTACGACTTCCAGAGGCAGAAGAGCTGTGCTAAGACGACTTCCAGCCATCCTGAAGCTTCCGGTTAATCTCGGGTTTGCATGTTCATCAAAAATAAGTTGTTTAATTGATATGTCAATGCTTGGCTAAATCCTTTGTTCATTCTAGGCTAGGGTTTTGTGTAAATTAACTTAAGACCAGATTTATGTGCTTAATGTTTATGAACTTGAGTTAGTTTATTGCTTTATTCTTGTTTAATTGATTGCTTGGTTGTTTAAACAATTTGTGTTTGCGATTATTGATTAGTAAATCACTTGTTTGGTTTGTTCACCGACATTTAGGGTTAGGCTCTTGTGTCATTGAACTAATAATCATCGGTTAATGTTACTTAATTAGTTATCATAAAACATAAATTGGTAATTGTGTAGATCCAGTTCAATTGTGTCAACAATTCGGTTAGGGTATCGTTTGTTATCACAATCAAACTACTAGGTTTAGTAATTACTGCGCAATCAAGACAAGTAAATCTGGAATTAAGTTGAAGAACATATTACCCGAACCTAGAATGAATGCTTTTATTAATATTGTTTACAAAGCTTTTAAGTTATAATTAGTTTTAATTAATATTTTTCTAAAAACAAATTGCTTGACGTCGTCTGTCCGCTTTAGTTAATTAATTAATTTAGTCATATTAAATTAGCACTTTCCTTGAGTCCTTGTGGAGACGACTTACTTACCCGTACTAGTTATAGGTATTTAAGTCCTTAATTAATTGTTTTTGAGTAGACCGTGATAGCCTACGTCACCTGTTAACATTAAAAAATGGAGATTGAATTGTTAGTACAATAATATATTAAGGATACCTGTCGTTTTGGAGGACACTGCATCCTGAAGTTATCCTGAAGATATCGCAATTTAGGATACCAAAAATTCCGCGTATAACAATTGTCCCTAAATTGACGGTTGTAAAAATGGTTTACAGCTGTCAATTTTTGAAATTTGAATTCAAAGATGAAGAGGATAGAGGACACGTGTTGATCATCCGTGAATCCGTCATAATTGCAAGTCGCTTTATTATCCCTATATTCTTGGGAGTTATTTTAATATTGATCTGATCTCACCAAGGTAATTACTTTCTCTTTCTCTGTTCTTCATCTATACTTCGAAAATCATGAGCAAAAAGCTCAAAACTTCCGGCATTGATTTTGTTTTTCAAAATCTTCTTAAAGATCCTGTCAATGAGATATGCACTTCCAATGACACGGATATAGAAGCCTTGAAAGCCAAGGACTGTTTTCCCCCCGAAACCATCATCAAATCCTTCAATCATATGATCAGATCCGACATGATTTTGAAAACCTGGATCTGTTTTCCGCATCTTCCATTCAAAATTGGTTTCAGCTATCCTTTTCCCGCCTTCACCACAAGTTATTTTTATAGAAACTGGCTTGAGCTTCATCCAAACTATGCCAATGGTTTGGAGAACTTTGTTTGTCCTTGAACGCTTAATCTCTGAGCATGCTATCGATTTTTCTCTTTCTGAACTAGCTTATGTGTACGATCTTCGCAGCCACAGTTGCTGTCGATACCTTTTCAAAACAAAATCTGACCGAACCCCTCTTATCCTGAGAACCACCCAGAACAACGATCATTGGAAGAAGCAATTCTTCTTCGTAAAAAGGGATTCCTTTCGAAACCCCACAAATCTTCCATATCGTTGGGTTACAAAATGTAGGATACGTTATGTTGACATGATATACTGAAATGTTTGGTCCTAATCTGTTCTCCTTTTGTTTTTGTTGCAGCTTAGAAGTTTTTTTAGATCGCCCCTCCGCCTGGTCAGACTATAGGTAGGGTGAAAGCCTTCTATAATATCGACGAAGATGAGAGAACCTTCCAACTCAAGTCTAGCCATCACGGTGATCTATCCCAAATGGAGGATTCTCCTTGCGAAATGTCTGGTAAGAAGTGATTATATGTTAGTCATAAGAAATAAAGGTTCGAAGACACTGACTTATTTATATGAATGTAGGTAAATCCGTAGCTGTTTTTGGTCTTGAAGATATTAATAGCATGGTCTCCACTCATAGTACTGTCAAGAAGGAAGTCGCCTCGAGATCGTTCCCCAAACCGGAAAGTGGACCCCCCAAGAGTTCCAGGAAAAGGAAAAATCAAGAGCACTCCGACTCCACTTCTGTCCACGATGTTGATTTCCAAGACGCGATGAAAAAGATGCAGTAGGTATCTATCTTTGACTATTGTGTCTTGATAATAAGTTATCTTGAGAATTACTTATCATGAAAACTGTTTGTCCTGATTGGGCCTTGAGTATTTCACCTCCAGATTTGCTAGCATGAATCAGGAACTGATTGAGTCAAATGCCCGAATTGCCGATCTGCTAAAGATTGGTACCTCCAAAACCACCCTCCTAGAGAAGAAGACTAAGGAGCTTGAGGATACGAAGAGCGAGCTCTCACTGGCCAGGAAGGTGTTGGTACACATGGAGGCGGACCACGCAGTGAAACTTCAGGAGGTCATAGAGGGGGCTAAGAGATCAGCTGCGATCTCCATCTTCCAATCTAGGCATAGGATGGCCAAGGAGGCGAGGGATGTAGGATTGGAGACACCTTTTTGGGATGTGGCATCATTGGAGAAGATCATGTCCGACCTGAGTGGAAAGAGTTTGGATGAGCCGGGGTCAAGCATGGCAGAAAAGGGAGCTGAGGATGCTACAAAGATCAAGGAGGTAGAGGTGGAGCAGACGGGTGGTGAAGGTTTACAGAGCAATGAGGGTAAGAATGAAAATTCCTGAGCTTTGTTTTGTGGTGGTTTTTTGATTATGGTTTGTGGTAGTTGGTTTGTTGAAAAATTTACTTTTCATGTCTTTAAACAATAGGTTTATGGATCTTAAATCCCTCTTAGGATAATCAACATTTTGAGGAACATAGGTGGAGGGATCCTGGGTTCCAGGACGAAGCCTACGTTATCCTTTAACCTGACCTTTAAACGGAGCCTGGGTGGATGGGTCTTCTCTTTTTAAGGATGAAGTTCGGGCACTGTTTTTATTTCCCTGCATTTGGTCGTTAGTAATATAATCTTTTGGCTTATCTTATGTTTTGCATCATGATGTTTGAGATAAGATATCTTGGCATGTTTTTAAAATAAAATATCATAAGCATAATATATCAAGAAAATATTTTTAAAAGTCATTCAGGTGAGAGTTATCACAATTAAGCCGAAAGGTTACAACTTAATAGTGAAGTATATAATAAAGCTAGGGGTAAAAGTGTACCTTTGTAGTAGACACTCATAGATCAAACAAACTTACATATGATGTCCCCAAATGCTGAGTATTTTCTGAGTCTTGCTTTTAGGATATATACTAGTCGAGTTAAAAGTGAATAGATAGCGTTTTTCCACTTGGCGACTTGGCCGATCTCTGCTTTAGCAAAACTAAGTTAAATAAATTTGTTGATAAAGCCTGTTCAGGGTAAAACCATGGTACTGGCGAAAACACCTTTACTTGAGAGACATGAAAATGTCTAAACCTCAGATAAAACTGGGGAAAGACCTAATCATGAGCGGCATGAAAATGCCGAAACCTTAGATAACATGAAAATGTTATAAACCTTAGGAACGTGTGTGTGAAATGTCTGCCACTTGTCTTGAGGATCCAAACTATAGCCAACAAAAAAAATATTATCAGCCACTATTCATGGTCTGGTCTGACCATCTCGAACTATAGTCGAATATCATGCGCTCGAGGTGGGGTGCTACCCAATTCGTAAGAAAGGTGAAGACCTTTAAACCTTAGAAGATATGTAGGATATCTTATTCGTGTGTGAGGTGATCAGCCTCTTACTTTTAACGGGATCCCGAATCGTTGGAATATTTGAAAGACATTGAACTTTTGATGAGGGGTGGGTGTTAGCTTGGCTAATACCCCTCCGACGTTTAAGTTAGTAACTTGATAAAGAAATAATATAAAGATCAAATATAAAAATTTTAAGACAGATCAGGAGACATACCTTCATCTAAAAGTGTTGGAGATGTGAACATACCAGTTGAAGATACTAGCTAAGCTGATCCCATACCAAGAGCTTGGAATGCTATACATCCATACCAAGAGCTTGGAATGCTATACATCTAGATGTATAGCATTCCAAGCTCTTGGTATGGGATCATCTTCCATAGTAATCAATTTGTAATCTCCTTTGCCTGCTTCTGAATCAATCAAATAAGGATCTTCCCCATTTTGGAGCTAGTTTTCCATCTGCCGGGTTGGTGGTATACTGAAATGCTTTTCTTAATACCATATCTCCTAGTTGGAATCTTTGACGCCTGATATTCTTGTTGTAGGACTTGGCTATTCTTTGTTGATATGATGCCATTCTAATATTAGCAAGATCTCTGAGCTCATCGACAGTGTCTAGGTCTTCAATAAGGTTTTGACTGTTGGACTCAGTATCCTGCATGCTGGTTCTTGCTGTGGGGATCACCATCTCTGTAGGGATAACAGCTTCAGCTCCAAACACCAAAGAGAAAGGTTTTTAACCCGTTGCATTTTTTGAAGTAGTCATATCAGCCCAAAGTACGACTGGTAATTCTTCAGCCCATTTTCCTTTCATGGATCCCAACTTTTTCTTTATATTGTTGATGACGATCTTATTGCTTGACTCTGCTTGACCATTGGCTTGAGGATGTACCAATGTTGAAGTTATCATTTTAATTCCCCAACTTTTACAAAAGTTGGTTGTCCTACTACTAATGAACTGTGAACCATTATTACAAAAGATCTTTGCCGGGATACCGAATCTTGTTTTTTCAAGATAAGAGTACCTAGATTCGGCATCTAATAGGCTTTTACTTACATAGTATACCGGATGTTGTTGACCTTCGTGATCTTTGACTAGGACAACGCTTATTACACTCCCTGAAACTGCTAAGTATAAGGATAGTGGTTCACCATTAACTGGTTTCATCAAGAGTGGAGCTGAGGATAAGTATTCTTTCAAAGATATTAGCACCCTTTCTTGCTTATCTCCCAATTCGAATTTCTGATTCTTCCTCAGGATATCATAGAAATATTTACATTTCTCTAAAGATCTTGAGATAAATCTGTTGAGGGCTGCTATTCTGCTAGTTAACCTTTGGGCATCCTTGACGCTTTTTGGTGATTTGATATCTAGGATAGCTTTGATCTGCTCAGGGCTTGCTTCTATTCCTCTTTTAGTGACCATGTATCCTGGGAATTTTCCTGCTTTAACTCCGAAGTGGCATTTAGAAGGATTTAACTTCATTTTGTACTTATTCAGGATATCAAATGTTGTTGCCAAGTCTTTAAGGTGATCCTTAGCTTTTCTCGATTTCACGACCATGTCATCTATGTAGACTTTCATCGTGTCCCCCAGTTGGTCTTTGAACATCATGTTGACCAACTTTTGGTATGTTGCACTTGCATTTTTTAGTCCAAAAGGCATTGCAATATAGCAATATATACCTATCGAATTCATGAAGGCTATATCTTCTTGATCCGATGGTTCCATTTGTATTTGTTGGAATCCCGAAGATGCGTCCATGAAAGTTAGTATCTCGAGCAGTTGCATCTACCATTGAATCGATATATGGGAGTGGAAAGGGATCTTTAGGACATGCCTTATTTAGGTCTGTGAAGTCCACATACACTCTCCATTTTCCATTCTTTTCCTGGACTACTACTAAATTGGCCAACCATCTAGGATAACAGACCTCTCTTATTATCTTGGTTTTGATTAGTTTCTCCACTTCTTCTTGTATGATGATATTTCTTTCAGGAGCAAATTTTCTTCGCTTTTGATACACTGGTCTGAAAGAGTTATCTATACCAACTTTATGAGTAATGATAGATTTGGAGATACCTATCATATCCTCATGTTTCCAAGCGAAGGTGGAAGCTCTTTTCTTTAAAAAGGATATCAATCCTTGCTCGATATCCTTAGGAATACCTGATCCTAACAAAACTTTGATCTCAGTATCCTGAGGATCCAAGGGTACTTTCTTCACGTCTTGTTCCCTACCTTGCAGGACTTCTCCTGATTGTTTCTGTAATTGCTATGTTAGAGTAGGTTTTGCGGCCGATTTCATTGATGATGCATAACAATCTTTGGCATCTTGTTGGTCACTCTCTATCTTGATAACCCCCTAGTTCAACAGATGTATGATCCTCCAGATATAAGGGCAATGACCTTTGCTCCAGGTGGTGGAGAAACCACCCTTTCAGGTATTTTGGCAGAATCCTGACTCTTGTTCTTGTTCTTTCCAAACAGCTCTTTTAGGTATCCCTTGCTGAGTAGGTATCCTATTTCCTTTCGAAGTGCTATACATTCATCAGTGCGATGGCCAAAGTCTTCGTGGTATGCACACCATTTGGACTTATCTTTGTCGGATCCTGATCTCTCATATTTCTTGGGCCATCTAGCCTTTTCACCTAAAGCCTGCATGGAACATATCACACCACTTATATCAATGTTAAAGCAATATTCAAAAAGTTTAGGATACTCTTCATCATTTAGTCTTCTTCCACAGCATTTATTCTGGAGTTATCTTGTTTGGAATAAGGCTTAGATCTGGAGAATTTTTGTGGCGAATCTAATTTCATGTTGGTAGACTCGTATTTTGGTATAATCAAACTCCTATGAGCCTTTTTGTCATCCTCCAGCCGTTTGTATCTCAAGGCAGTATTCCTGACTTCATCGATATTCCTGCATGGTGTCATGACAAGATCGTCATAGAACAGAGAATCCTTCTTTAATCCCATCTTGAGAGCTTCAACAGCAGCTGCCACATCGAAGTTGGGGATGTCTAAAGCTTCCCTGCTAAATATAGTGATGTAAGCCCTCAAGGATTCATCACTATTTTGAACTACTCTGTATAAATCACCTGTCAGTTTCTCAAAGGATCTACTACAAGAAAACTGATTATTAATCAAGTTAATAAAATGAGTAAATGAGGTAATAGTATTGGAAGGAATACTCAATAACCACTTCAGTTGGTCCTGTTAGTGTCGAACCGAATCCTTTGCATAAGCAAACATCTTTGATGTTGATGGGGATGTGGTTGATCTTCATCCTTTCCCTATATTGAGCTACATGTTCTTCAGGATCTGTAGTGCCATCATACAACTTCAAGCTAGGAATTTAGAATCTTTTAGGGATCTCCACATCGTATATGGGCCAAGTGAATCTGGATAACCTGTGGCTCCCTGAGGGGACTTCTGCTATTGGACGTATTATCCCTGGGATATTGGAGATTATATCGTTCATATTTTGTAATTCTCTTGCTATTTCGGAGGACATCCCCGTATCCTGCACAGATCCATGGTTAGTATATAAAGTTGTGTTAAGTAAATTGTTACTAGGATCATGGCTAGGTATCTGACATCCTCAGCTTCGACGGCTTGTAGCTCCGGTAAGAGTGGCTTTAGGATAACGTTGCGTTTGCATAGGGATATCATCCCCTATATGTACTTCCGAGGATAGTATGGGAGGCCCTGACGAGAACGAACCTGCTGGCATGGTTGAATGAGGCAGCGTGTGAATGGGATCCGGCCTCAAAGGTCTGAATGGTTCCAGGATACCAGAGGATAATTATTCCAGTATCCTGACTGTTGTTGAGACGGAGCCCTTGCTGGTTGTATCCCCGAGGATTTGTGATTCTAGGGGATAGATAATCCTGGAGAATCAAAATCAAGGGTTCTGGGCATGAGCGGAGTAGTATCCTGGCATGGCTTTTTCTTAATCCATTCAATCTCTTTGAATAGCTTCAGGTTGGTCTTTTCTTGTTTCTCCATGTAAGTTTTTACCTGTTTCATCAAAGAAAGAATATAATTTTTAGAAATAGCAGGATCTACCCGTGTAGAGCTTCCCGAGTATGTTGGATGATCTTCTTTAGGCAAAGTGTTTTTCTTCGGAATTGGCGAAGGACCGGGGTTGACATTTGGAGCAGTGCTGATTACTAGAGCAAAGATGGAACTGGTTTTTGGCTGTGAAGACATGATGAAAGGATGAAAGTAATCGAGGACGACGTAAAAGGTTTTGAAAAATCGAAGCACCGATTGCCCCATGGTGGGCGCCAAATTGTTTTTGGTAAAAATCGAATAGAGTAATTTTGTAACCAAATTTGTAAGTGAGGTTAGATGCTTGATAACAACGAATGTAAATGCAATGACACAAAGATTTGTTGCAAGGAAAAAATCTATTATCCTGAGGACAACAAGAAAAAAACCCGGGTGGTGAAAACTATCACCACCAATTTATTCAAATAATGAAAGAAATACAATTGTTGGAGCTATCGATCAGGACTGCGTGTTACAATGATTGCACGAATATTTCTAAGTATTGAGTGTATGTGTTATGTGTGTTTTGTCCAGATATCGGCTCTATATATATAAAAAATAAGCTAATAACAATTCCTAAAAATCAGGAAAACCTAGGCTAAATCAAATATAGACGTTGCTCCCATGACGCCCGTTGCTTAAATGGTTGAGAGTGGACCGAGTCTTCGGGAAGACGTGTAGAATGTTACTTGACCTGTTAACATTAAAAAATGGAGATTGAATTGTTAGTATGATAATATATTAAGGATACATGTCGTTTTGGAGGACACTGATCCTGAAGATATCGCAATTTAGGATACCGAAAATTCCGCGTATAACAACAACCAACGTACTCAGATAATTGAACAACGCAAGTAAGCAAATAAACACACAAGTCCATAATGACTTGTAGTTTGAATAAAGTATGACCAGGTAAACCTTTGAATACGGTATACATGCTACCCCAAAAATATGAAAGCGTTAAAAAGGGGTGTGAGAAACTCACCATGAAATTCAAGATAAACATTGCAATGAAAACCAAAAGCACGATAACAAAACCGAAGCAACCGAAAGTGCGTCAAAGAACCTAAAACAATTGAACTTCTCGAACTATAATTAAAACAAATACAAAATCTAACTAACAAGATTGAAAAAGTTAACTAATTAAATTTTAGGATTAAGCATTATTAATTTAGGACATTGCTTAATATTATTAATGTATTTTGTGGGATAATATTATATTTAACTTTAACATAAATTTTAATGAACCAAATGTTATTTTAACTAATGTTTGATTAATATAATATCTGCGTATTACGGTTTTAACGAAATATAAAGTTAATGAAATCGAATTATAAGGTTAACAAAAAGGAATTACAATATTAACGTTAATATTATTTAAATATTACTTCAGCTAATATTTATTAATATCAGAATTTTATGATGTTTACGAAGCACCAATTTTAACGATATAATTTTATTTCGTAAACAATTACGCTAGCGTTTTATAAATATTAACGAAAAAGTATATAATATAATATCATATTAACGGTTTAACAAAACTTTAACGGATACGAAAGAGTTGGGTTTTTGGATGAACTTTGGTTAAAAAAATATTTATAATTAGTTTTAATAATTTTAATTGATTTATAGTAATTTATAATATTTTATTTGGTCATAAATAATAAAAGAAAAGATTTAAAAAAATATATTCAAAATGAAATGTACTGATCCGAGTTCGAACCCAGGTCTTGAGGCTAAAATAAAGTGACTTAACCCACTAAACCAAGTCTGATTGTTGTTACAAGTATGAATACATGCAATATTTATATTATACCAATTAAATCATCTTCTACATCAAAACCGTATGTCTCTAATCAGAAAAATTGGTTCCATGTTAGGGATTTGTTTGTTGGCTAAAAACTATTCAAAACCATATAGAATTTACCTGGTATTGTGATGATTTGGTGATGAACCATAGTTGCCGGACTACGAATTTTAACGGATTAATTAAGGAGTTTGGAGAGTTTAATAGAGAACTTTGATGTTATGGACATCTTTAGTTGATGGTTTGGGTCCTTTATATAGGTTTAATTGGAGTGTATAGCGTTTAATGTTCGTTATTGCAATTTTGATTAGTTTCAGCCGGTTACAGGGTTTGAATACTCATTATTTGATAATTATTATGCGTTAGACATGTTGATTGATGGTCGTCGGGTGGTCTAAGGGTCATTACGAGATTAAATTGGATTTTAACGCTTGTTTTAAAGGATTTCAATGTCTGCCTGAGTTTTCTTGGTCGCCGGACGGCGATGCCAGAAAAACGGTGAAGGGGATGGGGCTAGGTATGAGCTGGGTTATTTTTAATTATAATATTATATTTTAAATATGTTATAATTTTAGTCCTTGATCTTTCAAATTTGATTTAAATCAGAAATAAATTATATTTACATTATGGACCTCAACCTTTATGTTGTTTTTAAAACAAAATTTGAATTATAATTGCAAACTTAGTCCCTTAACTTTGAAACGTGATAAAAGATGGAATAATTGTTTAAATACTTGGATAATGTTTGTATTATACTTGCTTTTGTAAATTGTTTAACTTTAATAAACACACTAAATCCCAGAGTCTCGTTAGTTGAACAAACGAATAGAAAAACAAACGATCGATAAACGTGAATCCTTATGAATATTATATTAATAATGAACGATGAACCAGAATACATTGAAATGATAAACCGGGTCGGTTTAATAAATACAAATACAATTACAAATAATAAATATTGACGAATGTCAAATAAAATATATGAAAAGAAACTTGAGAATATAATAAGATATATATATATATATATATATATATATATATAAACAAAATCAAAAATTCAAAATGGGTCGTGTTTTCGGGTTTGAAAAATAACGAATGTTACAATTATGCACTCCTCATAACTAAGAGGTAAACACGTGCACTCCTCTTAAGTTACCATGTGTTTACTTTACACTCCTCTTAAGTTAACAAGTGTTTATTATGCACTCCTCCTAAGTAACAGGTGTTTTCTGGTGCACTCCTCTGAAGTTACCAGGTGCTTACTTTACACTCCTCTTAAGTTAATAGCTGTTAATTATGAACTCCTCTTAAGTTAACAGGTGTTTATTATACACTCCTCTTAAGTTAATAGGTGTTTACTATACACTCCTGTTAACTTAACAGTTGTTTACTTTGCACTCCTCTTAAGTTAGTAGGTGTTACTTTACACTCATATTAAGTTTAGCAGGTTTTTACTTTACACTCCTCATAAGTTAACATGTGTTTAGTATGCACTCCTCTTAAGTTAGCAGGTGTTTGGTATGCAATGTCAAAATATTTGAAAATAAAAAAAAACCCTAGATAACCTGCTATCCAGGTCAAATATCTAGGATTGAAACACTAAATAAATGTTAAGTGACTCAGATAAAATAAAAATTTACACCAGTGACCTGATTGGAACAAGGTTGAAACATGGCTACTATTGTATAGCGTAATCCGTATAAACAATTAAAAATTTGACCCAAGAAACCATTGAACAAATTCGTTGGTTCAATCGGTCGATGTCATTACCAAACTACTTGAACGAAGATGGATTAAGAATGCTTAACCAAACTAATTGAAGGAAAGGTCCCCATCTTCCTATAATCTTTTATTGGTAATAATCTATTATATGAAGTAACCATAAATAGATAATTATTTTGTATTTGTATTTATTTATAATTATCTAAGCAGGATATAAAGTATCCGTCTTGTTGGATAGAATGTCTTCCGTCATGGATTATCAATTTACCCTTTTGTTAGGGGTAAGTTTCGACATCACGGTATGCTAAGCTATGCAAATCTGGAGATACCGATGAGTCGGTATCCTGAAATAGCCAGGTATCCCGGTTATATTTTTCTAACGATTTGTTACCCGATATTTTCAGTATATGTCTTTTCAGGAAAATTAACAAAGATGTCGATCTAATGTACCAAGAGTCAAGATACCTTCTTTATAGAAGTATGCCTGGTTAACAAGGCCAACGGCTAATGGAGACTAGGTCAGGTGATCCCGGATTATTCGAGGAATTTGTTACTATCAAGAGAAGACCGAAGGCCAGCCGAAATTATCGAAGAACTAGTTTATGGCCGTGTTAGGCATCAAATTTTCGATATCCTAAAACAGGCGATGTATTCAGGATAACGTCAGGATACAATATCCTCCCAAGCAACAGGCATCCTTAATATATCGTTATACTAACAGTTCAATCACCTTTCTTTGATGTTTACTAGGTCATACAACGTTCACATGATCTCCTAAAGACTCGGACCACTAAGAAACTGTTATACATTGGATTCTTGGTATCCTAAAATGCGGTATATTCAGGATAACTTCAGGATGCATTATCCTCCAAACGGCATGAAACAGTCAATAGTTAATGCCTAGCTGAAGACTCGGTCAAAGCATTGAAGATTGTAGACGTTGGAGGGAGTTACCACTCGTTTATAACAATGATATGCAAGCCGTAACAAATACAAGATCCTAGCCAGGACAATTAATGCTCTTTATGGCTAGTTATTATTTAGTGATCCTTGTAAGTCCCGTGACGGATCTTTAAATGCGATATCAATATACTTAATGGTTAGGCGAAAACTAACCACTACGTTGATTCTATGAGAAACGATTAAGAACACACCAAACACAATGAAGAAGCTTCAAAACACACGTATATTATACGTCGGGTGCTTAAGCCCTTAACTTACACGATTGAATAATAATGGACGAACAACCTAGAACCAACAACCCTACAATGAGTTACATACATCATATATATAGACTACCAACCTAGACCCAAAACAAAGTAAAGCCCACCGAAATCAAGATTTTGGTTTACATATATTAGCCCAATTAAGCCCAAAAACTACGTCTAATAAATAAAGCATAAGCCATAAATATAGCCCAACAATCTCCCCCTTTGTTTATTGCTTGATTTTAGTCGTGCTCGAGAATATCTTCAAAAATCTGTTCTTGAGTTTGTTGAGCATCATTAGATGGGCCTTAAGCTGTCTGAGCTTCAACAGTAACAGGCTCAGCAACAGTTGGTTGAGTAGTTGGTATCACATCACTAGCCAGCACACCTGGTCTCGAATCTTTCTTTCGTCGTTTGCGTGGAATTAGATTGGTGGCTGTGTAACGTCCGTAAATTTCCGATAAAAGGTATAACCTTATAGTGTTGTGTGCACCTCCCGGGCTTGACCCGACATTCTCCCAAGAGCTCCTTGCCACCCTCATAAACGTATCTTACTTAGCTTTTCGTTCAAGTTCAACCCTTAGTAAAGTGGAGGGGCCAGAATGTTATTTTGTTATATTTTATATTAAAAAAAAATTAAACCCTAACCCTAACATTGGTCCGATCGGCGCCCCCTAGACCCCCCATCCCCTTCTCGATTTTCGTGCAAACCAGGTCGGTACTAAATTGCTACAACCTTTTTTCACCCTAATTCATCCTTATAGCTCGTTTATTCATCGAAAAACGGTTGTTTTTAGGCTTGCTGGGTGGCTGTCCAACTGGGTGGGGGCTGTTTCGGCTAAGGCTTTTGCACCAAATTCCTTGTAGGTAAGTCCCGTATAACATACTTTAAAATCATATGCATTGGTGTTAGTTTGATTGGTCAACTAGTTGTAGATTGAAAGTGGATATTCGGTTGTCTAGAATAGCGAATTTGATGCTTTTAACGCGAGTATTGGAGTAATTAAAGACCAATTCAGTTCGGGTGACCTTGGTTCAGGTTACGGACTGTTGAAAAATCATTTTTATAAGTATGAGGACTGAATTGGTTGTCGGTTACTCAAACGGGTCGGTACAACGCGCATTTGCGTTTATTGAATAGTAAGTGCGTTGTACTTGCGAGTTACCGACCCATTAAACTCGTGTAGCGTCGTGTGGACTTGTTGGCTGTGAAATTATCATATTGGGTCCACACGGGGCTGAGTTGGATGTTAAGTGCTTAAACAACTCTTAAACGCACGTGTTAGTATCACCTAGTGCTTCCGGGGGGTAATTTGGGAATTCTTTATTTCCGGGAGTATCTAAGGGTCGTGTTGGTAAACTTAAGGCCCCGGGGGCTGTTATGAATGAGTTTGATGAGGTCGAGGCGTTAGGTAACTCGAATCATGTTAGAACGTCTCGTAGGATAAACGAGTCATTTCAATGTCGTTAGTGATGTTTGTATGTAAACCGACAGGCGTTTAAGTTTTGGGGATACTTAGGGGGTCCTCTAGCTCGTGCTGAATTCGTGGCTTGTGTCAGGTGAGTTCATGATGCCCCTTTTTAATCTTTTTACGTTTTGGGCTAGCATACACACCGTATTACAATTTTACCCGATTTTACTTGTTACAACATTTGGATGGTATTACATAGCCTCTTTCGTATATGTGGATTTATGAAAATATGTGTGATTTATATTTTATGCCTTAGGATATTTTAGACTCGTTTATGGTCTTATATTCCTTAAGGTTATATATATTATTTATGGTCTAGGCTCGAGGATACTATTAGGCCTAATATTGATTCCTAGATTATCCATTATTTATGGATTGAATGTGATGATATGGTTTAGTTGGATATTTGAAGTAGATGTTTGTAAGGGTGTATGTGAATGTGAATGTGTACGTGTGGGTAAACTGTGACCAGGTCAAATATATTACTTGGGGAAGACCCGGGGTGAGGAGGCCCGTGTTGCATGTTTATGTCCCGGCGGGTCAAATATATTACTTGGGGATGACCCGGGGTGAGGAGGCCCGCCATTCTGCTAAACCGTGGTCGGGTCAAATATATTACTTGGGGAAGACCCGGGGTGAGGAGGCCCGTATCATTTTTTTAGGTATGTTAAATCGTGACCGAGTCAAATATATTACTTGGGGATGACCCGGGGTGAGGAGGCTCGCGTTGCGTGATTTTTGGTTTTGTTAAACCGCGACCGGGTCAAATATATTACTTGGAGAAGACCCGGGGTGAGGAGGCCGGTGTTGCGTGTTTGATCAAGAAAAGATACTTACTATTTTATTCATTTATGATTTGATTAAGAAGAGTTATTTATGATTTTATGGACTTATGATTTGACCAAGGAAAATTATATAACTAATTACTCATAATTTTCCCCTACATTTCATACTGATGGAATTTAAATTGTTTAATGAATGTCATTTACGAAAACTTGAACTCACTCAGCTCTAGCTGACATTGTGTGTATGTTAGATTGATTTTCAGGTTAGGGATTGGAGGTTATCGCTTGGACGTGCTGGAGACTACTCGGAAGGTTGAAGGCATTTCTGGTCGAGGATTTCAAATAAAGCAGATACTTTATTTATATTTGATTTTGGACACTTGTACCCGTGTTTGGGATTTTTAAATACTTACACTTTTTCCGCTGTTATTTACTCTGAACTTGTTTTAAATAAAAACGAATCGTTTGGTTTTAAATTTTTGTGAAATTGTGGATGTAATTACCAACTGTAGGATTCCCGGGATTCGGGGTCTTACAAGTTGGCTCTTCGTCAATATCGTCTTCAACATGTGTCACAGCAACTGATTGAGGAGGCTTCAACGCAGTTGACTGGAGCTTTTCTGAACGCTTCAAACTTTCTAACTTGCTCAGCAGTAGGTATTGACTGTTGTACTTGATGTTCAGTCTCCATATGTTGTGATAAAGAACTATTCGACTCATCATCATCGGACAAGGTCTCAAAGGTGGTGACGTGCCTTTGAGCAGGAACCACATGTTCCTCAGCTATAGCTGCACCAGCAGCATCAACATCTGTCTCGATCTCAGCAAATCTTCTATACATAACCAACAGATGCACACCTTGATAAACCACTTTGACTCCCTTCCGAACTTAATCAAATCTGTAAACAAAACCTTTTAAACTTTTGAGATACCCATCTGGGCCGAGAACCTGGATGGGCCGAGAACACCATTAATACAAACAACTTGGGCCAAAGTGAATGACCCAAGGATCACGACTAGCAGCCGTCAAATTTCATGATCTAAAAACAATCCCGATTCGTGAAAAAAACGATTTCTTAAAGACATTTGTTTCAACACGAGCGACCATGAGGTAAAAAATAAAAATTAAAAAAATAAAATTAGAAGGAAAACTAAACAAAAACAAAAATAATTTACCCATCCGGCCTTTAGTAGATTAAACATATTTTGGGATCAAATTTCAGTTGTTTAAAAATGAGTAACTCTTTTTAAGAAAATATCTGATCATGAAATCATATTGATTAAGATACTTTCACAATGATCCATTTTCAGTGTTATTTTGACATAGTGAAAAGGTTGATGGCAGGTATTTAGAACTTAGTATGACTTTCATTGCGCCAGTGATATGATTAGATTCAATTAGGCATAAAGCTTATATGGACATCACTTATGGACTTAAGATACCCCTTATCTCTTCTCAAAGCGTATTTGGCTTTCCCCAGATCACCCCAATTTGACTCCAACCCCCTAGTGCTTGATCAAATAATTTTCTTTATACAAAAAATTTTTTAGCTTTAAGGTTGAACGTTGGACTTATACGCCATCCGGACTTACAAGCCTTACATTCAGGGTGTTTCGGACTTACTTGAATGCCCCACCCCTGTAGTTCCCTGGGACCCCTTTAAGCTTTTGGAAAACAAATTTGAATGACAATAATTTTCATTTATATTTACAATTTTTTTTATGCTTCAAAAGAAATATAATATTTTTGGCGATCAAGACACTAACAGGCTCGTGTATGACTGGGTAATTACTTTTCTGCCTATCATTCAAAGAGATGTATCTAGGGACATGCAAAGCATCTTCAAAATGACTCTCCACAATAAGTTTAGCAGATTTAGTTTATATCACTTCAAACTTTTAATTATCATGGAAAGCTACCATACACATCAATGACTGTTCAAAAGCCTTTTTAGCCTAATAACTTCACACGTTAGGCACACAAAATCTATTTATCTATCGTTTCTCAAAGGTTGGATCAATTTTCATTTGAAAATATTTTGAGCTTCTAAAAAGCTTTTAGCTGAATAATAATATCACTTCCCAGATGATAATCACGAAGACAATTTTAAATCCAATCACCCTAGTTACCTTCAGTTTTCAGGTGAATGGCTATCCTATGAGTTTACAGGTATACGATAGGACCAAACACATAAAATGTGTCCCTCAAATTTTAGGCGGCCGACATAATTTTCAGTGAGAGAACTTAATATGATAGTTAAACAAAATTTTTTTTATGTATGTTCAGTTGCCCCGGTCACTTTCAGCCCTAAGGTTAATGGCTATCCCGTGAGTCAAGAATTGATGACAGGACCAAACATATGAAATATGTCTGTTGAACTTGAGTAACCGGCATGATTTTAAGCAAAGGAACAAAACAGATTTTTATTATTTTTTTTAAGCACACACACACTCTTTATGAATATTTTTAATTTTCTCCCCCTAAATTTGTGCAAAAATTAAAGAAATACGAAAGAAATATTTATGTACAAAATTTAACCTAAAAAATACTCAATCTTCAAAACGTAACATCTTAAGAAACCCTACAAGCACATTGAATCTGGCTGTCCCGACCGGTTTCGTAAATAGGTCCGCCACATTATTATCTGTGTGGACCTGTTCAAGATGAATTAACTTCCGGTCGTAACAGTCACGAATAAAATGAATTTTGATATCGATGTGCTTGGTTTTAGAATATTGGACCGGCTTTTTAACAATGGTAATCGCAGCATCATTATCACAGAAAATAGGAGTATCAAGAAATTCCAAACCAAAGTCCAGCAATTGATGTTGCATCCATATGACCTGGTAACTGCAGTCTCTTACACCCTTCTGTGTAATCTTTCCCTTCTCTCATCCCACAAAGGAAACATACCCTCCATTAAAAATTTGAATGTCATGCAACTGTGAGATGTCTCCTGTCATGTGCCTGGAACAACCACTATCAACATACCATGGTCTGATGATATTCCTCCATAGCTATTCCTGCACGATGTGCGAGATTAGTTAGTCTTAGGAACCCAGTTCATAGTCGTTCTGGGTAAACCTGACTTGTTCAACCGTGTCACGGGTTGCCATGACATGTCTTCCTGATTATTAAAGATTGAACATGAAGGCTTTGATGGCTTGGTCACCGGAGATTTAGGCAACCATTTGTATTTAGGTTTTAAAGCTTTATGATTTGTATAAACGGTTGATTTTGTCTCTGATTTGCGGACGGAAGACACATTTGACTTTGACCTTCTAAACGTTTCCGATTCTGAGGCCCACTTAGGTCTCGGAGCTGAAACCGAGTTTCCGTTCCTCTTTTGAACCGAATAAGGCTTGATTTGATGGAAGCTTGACCTGTCAGCATTGTTTCTCCTCCAATCACCGTCAGAGGGCTTTGCCTTGTAATACCTCATGTTATTTGAGTTAAAGCTTGTGGAGCTATTCCGAGGCATAGTCCTTTGATGGCGTCTGTAGTATGGAACATACGGAAGTCTAGAGCTATTTCTTGCAATGTGACCGGGAATGCCACAGTTGAAGCAGGTTTGCCTTTTAACATAAAAATCGTTGTGGCCGATTCCCGGTCTTGCTCTGTTGTGTGAGTTTGTTTGTCCACCTTTGGACTTAGCACTGGATTTCTCACAGTTACAAGTACATGAACTTCCTTCTTTAACAAACTTGGGTGATGAATATTTATGAAAATTCTTATTTTTATCAAGTTTATAAGAAAGCAGATCACTGTTTTTAGAAGTTTTAGAGAAATCAACCACACGATTGTCTTTGCTCTTTAAAACAGAGCCCACACAAACAGTTGTAGCAGCAGTATTCAAAACAGGAAAATTCAAAGAAACATGAGAATTAATAGGTGAATCATCATCCTCATCAGTCCAATCCTCAACTATTACTTCAACTGCACATGAAGTAAACACATTAGAATCGTTCACTTTCACAACTGATTGAGCTGGTTTGACAAACCCGGGTATCATCCTTTCATTAATTTCAGGTTTGCTATATTTCAAAGATTTCTCTTTATCTTCCTCAATAACAAAAGGAGAGGGAGTATAATTATCATTGTATGGAGGTGGAAACTCATTATACCCAATTCCCTCACCCCCTCTTTTCTTTCCATCTTAATTGCTTTTCAATCACTGACTCAACGATCGCACTAGAAACATCAAACTTTTTAAAATTGAACTCAGCGTTTTCAAATTTATTCGTTAATTTAGCGTTTTCCAAAATAGATGCTTCAAGTTTGGCGGTTAGATTAGCAATTTTCTTATTGGCATCAAAGATGTGACAACACTTGACACTGAAATCACTTTGCAGTTTTGAAAAATCTTTGTTTGATGCTTCTAGTTTTCCTTTTAAAGCATTTTCCAATTTAAGGGTAGCATTTTCATATTTAATTCCCTCCATATCTCTAAGCATATTACTATGGTGAATTTTATACAGTCCTACCTTATCAATACATGATTGGGAATATAATACAGGACTTAACTCAGAGGATTTGGTGGAGGTGAAGGCCACTTCGGATGACCGGCCCAATGAATCAGAAGCCCACTTGAACAAAATCCAAAGCCCAACTAAGGTGGGCCCAACGAAACCAGAAACCCGAGAACCTTACAAGTAACCGAGAACCTTGAAAAGTAGCCGAGAACGTTGAAATTTAACCGAAAACAAGCAAAACAATCCTAGAACTCTGTAATTTGCCCGAGAACACAGAATACTTCCCGAGAATGCTGAAATCCACTAGAGAACACCGAAACTTCCATAAAACAAAAAAAACCACCGAGAACTGTCGAAACTTTCCCGAGAATGACGAATTGAACCCGAGAACAATAACTTTAGTCAGAGAACTTGAGAATGCCCCTGAAAACCTTGACTGCAGACCGTGAACTTTGAAATCTTCCCGAAAACTTCAAATTCAACCGGAGAACTAAGAATAGACAAAGATATGGTAATTCTTGAATATTTAACTAAATCCCGAGAAAGATGGGATTCAAATTAAATGCAAGATATACCAAAATCTATTCTGAATTCAGCCTTCCTCACCCGAAGAACACCCTTCTTCGAGATCCAGAAACCTTCAACACGAGAAACCTTCTTAGATAAAAAATAGAATCCTTGATATCACCGATGACCGAGCCTAGAATAGGTCTATAGGCTCTAATACCAATTGTAAGTCCCGTGACGGATCTTTCACTGCGATATCAATATACTTAATGGTTAGGCGGAAACTAACCACTATGTTGATTCTATGAGAAACGATTAAGAACACACCAAACACAATGAAGAAGCTTCAAAACACACGTATATTATACGTCGGGTGCTTAAGCCCTTAACTTACACGATTGAATAATAATGGACGAACAACCTAGAACCAACCAACCCTACAATGAGTTACATACATCATATATATAGACGACCAACCTAGGCCCAAGACAAAGTAAAGCCCACCGAAATCAAGATTTCGGTTTACATATATTAGCCCAATTAAGCCCAAAAACTACGTCTAATAAATAAAGCATAAACCATAAATATAGCCCAACAATCCTTCTTGTAACTATATATATATAGGTGCTGTTTAGATCCCGTAAGACACAACTTACACTCTAGATATAGCAACATTCTGTAGCACGATCCAGATAGCTCCACCACTTGTAACCGATTTCAATTATTAATAAACTGGTGGTGATAGTTTTCACCGTCCGGGGTTTTTTTCTTGTTATCCTCAGGATAACGGGTTTTTTCCTTGCAACAAATCCTTGTGTTGTTGCATTTCTATGTTCACTTCAATCAAGCACCAAACGTCACTTCGTAATTTGGTTATGAAATTGCACTTGTTGATTTTTACCCAAAACAAGCCGTTGTACTTTCCTTCTATAAGTAGAGGAGGACGATCGATTAAGAGGGACATTGTATTTTTACTTTTTACACACTTAGTCGCAAACACGTAGAGATCACAGCAATACTTAATTCTTTTATTTATTTCACACACTTAGTATATCAATTGATTCAATCTCTTGTATTGTAGCTAATTACTTTTATTTATACAATTGTCTGAGACAGAGTGGCTCTTGTCACCTCCCGATGTTTTATGCCGGAGATCACTTATGATCAAGGGCTTTCCTCGTAACATTTTGTGACTTGCATTCTTTATTTCGTCATTATCTTGAAGTTGTTTTTGTCATTATTCTTGCTATCCCAACACTGTTTGTCAAAATACTGAAATTATCTTCAGCATAAAACAAGCATCATAACCTCGTGATCCAACCAATCTTCTTCTTCGATTCCTGCTTCGTTATCTGGTGTGCACTTTACACCCCCTCCATTGACTGCTGCTCCAACTACTAACACCACAACTATAGGATCTTCATCCTTCAGACTGGGGACATTATCGATTGATGCTCCATTCCTTATTTCCAACATGACATCCTTACGACGTTTTCCTAAGTCCAACAACAGATGAAGGACCAGCAAAAGACCCAGCAAATGCTGTTAAATGAAATGGAAAAGATCAGGATGGAGTCAAGAAACTCAGTGCAAACATCGCTCACTCCATTGCATCCCAGGATCCTGGACTATGAGACTCCAAGATCCTCAACCAATCTCCTCTCGGTACAGCCTGGCTTTATGTCGAGTGGCCCAACAGGGACTACAAGGGTTACCACAACTAGGGATCCCGGAAACATATCGGGATCCTCGAATCTGAATAATGATTTACCTGCTAATAATATTGGAGTTTTGCAGGATATTGAGATATCCCCAGCTATAGCAAAGGAGATGCACAAATTTCGGGATATGATAGCTAGTGTACCAGGAGTGGTACAATCTATACCAAAAATGTCTACTGCCATTAACAGGATCTCGAAAATCGCACCTCCTATCTGTGATGCTGAGATCCCGAAGTGGTTCCAGATGCCTAAGATGAAGCTTTATGATGGAACTACTGATCTTGAAGAGCATATCGCTTAATATAGAGAAAGAATGGAGATCAATCCCATTCCTATGGATCTCAAAGAAGCATGCTTGTGCAAGGGATTTGGTTCCACTCTTACAGGAGCTGCATTGAAATGGCTGTTGAACGTCCCGGCATACTCAATAACTTCATTCTCTCTTTTAATTAATTTATTTAATAACCAGTTTTCTTGCAGCAGAACCTTTGAACGTCTAACTAACGACTTAGAAAGGGTTGTCCAAAATAATGATGAAACGCTTAGGGATTATGTGAGCAGGTTTGGTAGAGAATCCTTGGAAATACCCAATTTGGATGTAGCCACCATCGTCCAAGCTTTCAAAATGGGTTAAAGTAAGGATTCACCTTTTTATGAGGATCTTGTGATGAACCCATGTAGAAATTTGGATGAAGTTAAAAACTGGGCTCTGAGATATATCAGGCTCGAAGAGGATAAATTGATACAGAAGAAGGCTGAAACACCTTCCATCTATAAATTGATACAGAAGAAGGCTGAAACACCTTCCATCTATAATAAAACTAACAGGAAGTCTGAATCTTTTTCTTTCAAATCGTAAAAAAATAAGCCATATGCTAAGTTTGACAAAAGAGTAAATGCTGTAGATGAAAAAGATGGCGATGATTATCCTCAATTATTTGAATACTCTTTTTCTGTTGATACATCTGGACTAATGTGTGCAATGCAGGATCTTGGAGTTAAAGCTCGCTGGCCCAGGAAAAATGACAAGAAGTCCACTTGGAAAGATAAATCGAAGTGGTGCGCCTATCATGAGGATTTTGGTAATGTAACAAGAAGATTGTATCGCTTTGCGAAAAGAGATCAGTCATTTATTAAGCAAAGGATACTTGAAAGATATCATGGGAAAGAAAAAGGATCGGGATACCGATAGAAATCCTGATGGTTGGGTAAAAGTTAGTTATTATTATATATTAATTAGTTATATTTAGGTAAATAAATGAATGAACATTGGTACTTCAAGCATTGTTTACGTGTTTCAGGATATTGGAAGCTTTGGAGCTTAACGAGGATATTTACGGACTTGGAATGAAGATCGAGAAGTGAAAGATTGGAAGTGCACGCATCACGAGGCAGTCAAGAAAAGAAAATAAAAAATGCTGAAAAGTTACATCTTCGCGATACACGAAGATGCAAAGAAGGGCAACTTCGCGATACGTGAAGTTGCAGAAAATCGGCCACAACTATTTTGTCCTTCGCAATACGCGAAGAAGCAAGCCAGGACATCGCGAAGATGCTTAAGTCGGCCAAAATTTTATGTTTGCCTTATATAAACCCTTTAACCTCCCCATTCGGCTAATATCGACTTCCAGAGGCAGAAGAGGTGTTCTAGGGCGACTTTCAGCCATCTCGAAGCTTCCGGTTCATCTAGGGTTTGCATGTTCATCAAAGATAAGTGTTTTGACATTATGATTATGTTCGGCTAAGTCCTTTGTTCATTCTAGGCTAGGGTTTTGTGTAATTTCTCTCAAGACCAGATTTGCTATGCTTAAAGTTGTGAACTTGATTTGAGTTATTGCTTTTATCTTGTTTAATTGATTGCTTGGTTGTTTAAACAATTTATATTTGCGATTATTGATTAGTGCATCACTTGTTTGGTTTTGTTCATCAACACTTAGGGTTCGGTTCTTGTGTCATTGAACTTATAATCATCAGTTCATGCTACTTAATTAGTTGTCATAAAATATAAATTGGTAATTGTGTAGATCGAGTTCAATTGTGTCAACAATTCGGTTAGGGTATCGTTTGTCATCACAATCAAACTACTAGGTCTAGTAATTACTGCGCAATCAAGACAAGTAAATATGTGATTAAGTTGAATGTCATATTACCCGAACCTAGAATGAATACTTTTAATTAATATTGTTTACAAATATTTTTAAGTAATAATTAGTTTTAATTAAATCTTTTTCTAAAACCGCTTGACATCGTCTGTTCGCCTTAATTAATTAATTAATTTAGTCATATTATACTTGCACTTTCCTTGAGTCCCTGTGGAGCGACCTTACTTACCCGTACTAGTTATAGGTATTTAAGTCTTTAATTAATTGTTTTTGAGTAGATCGCGACAGCCTATGTCAAAATGGCGCCGTTGTCGGGGACTCAACGCGCTTAGTGCTAGTTTAGTTTAGTTTAAATTAGCGTAATTTAGTTTAAATTCTTTTCTTCGTTGATTTTACGTGGGGTGTGCTTGTTTGTGGTGTGCAGTTAATCTATTAGGTTGATGCATATGAGGTTTGCTCGAGACAAGGAGGTGTTGAAGTTTGATCCCGAGGCTGAGAAAGCCGCGAGAAGAAACCGAGCAAAACAAAGAAGGGGTGAAACTTCGATACCGAAAGAAGAAGACATGAATCATCAAGAAGATAACCCATACCCGGTTCCACTCGCGTTTCAACCCGATAACCTTAACTCGCCACACAATCGAGAACAACCCATTCCACCAAAAATCCCACAAAACATTCCACAAAACCCACCAATCCATGACCTAACACCATTCAACCCACCCATTCACCAAAACCAAAACCCGAGAGCTCAAAGAAGATATCAAATGAGAGATGATCGTTTAATCAGGTTTGAACCACCGCATAATAGAGTTGAGTTCGAGTATGATCGGCGGAGGGGATTTGACGATTTTGATGAGTTTAAGGATGAAAAAGAGATGGAGGATGATCGGGGGGGGGGGGTGTCAGTATTATAGAAGACCACAACAACAACCCCCTCCCATTCAACAACCGAGAAACCGCCGAGCCCAAAGACGAGATGAGATTCCCGAGCCACAGTTTCCCGAATATAAGTTCGATGATGGGGATCCGAGGGCATTTGTTCCACCGCCCATTCGGGGGGTTCAAAGCCACTTCATTCCACAAGTGGCCACGAACCCGCTTCCCATTGTAATCCCGGTCCGAGAAGGAAGAACGTTTTCAGTTAGTGTAGGTTCCCAGCCGGATCTACATGGAATATCTCGTTCTACGTAGGTGCGGAATCCCTACGTAAGACGTTACGAGCGTAGAAGACGAGATACAATCGAACACACGTTACAATAAACAAACACACGTTATATTGCAACCGGAAACACGTGATTCTCTGATCACACAAACTCTCTGACTCGTTACAACTCTCTAAACTTGAATAATGACTTCTTACGATAATAACTTCTGTGAATGATAAACACAGCCGTAACCTAGCCGTATATAAAGGCGACAACTTCGCCTGGCATGTTCAGGCGAAGTTGTTCCTAACTTCGCTTGTTCCACAAGTTCGCCTATAACAAGCGAACTTGTGAGAACTTCGCTTACAAACATAACACAAATCCAACTGACTCGATTACAGACACTAGACACTGAATTACTGACATCATGCACCAACAGACTCCCCCTTGGCAGTAGCTTCATATCTTTATCTTCAAACACGTGTCTTGTAATCATCAACAATCTTGTATCTTCATCTTTAAGCATGCACTCCTTCTCGTACACAAACCGATACTATTCTTTGATATTTCCTCGCTTCGTCTTTCCAAGCAGGAATATAAAATATCTTCTTATCATTCAGCACCTGCAGATCAGCTTGAGACAAGTTCACTAGATGCATCGGATCATACACTCTAAGCAGCTCTTGTTCATCTTCGTCTTCCATTACTGCTTCAGCTGTTTCACAATCTACATACCACCACTTCAGGTCTTTGAGCACATCCTTGGGCATTAGTTTCATCTGCACTTCTTTCAAACACCGGATAGGCTTATACTTCATAATCATCCAAGGCTTGCCATCAGCTCTCAAACCTCTATCTTTGTCTTCAATCAGTTTTCCCTTTTGTGGTTTCAACAGCTCAAACTTCTTCTCTTTTATACTCTCTTTCCAAACAATCTTACCAATAAATCTAGCCATATTATCATCACTTCTGTTTATCAATCCCAATCTGGCTAAGTCTTTCACTTCACACTCTGGCAACGTGTTCAACGATCTCAACATCCTTTTGAAGTACTGAACACCATCATACCTTTTAATCACGAAGAGCCTCAATTGCTCATCATATATCCAGCAAATAATCCCTTTCTTCGCTTCAGCATAACCTTTAATGTTGTAACTCTTCTTAAACATAGTAGGGACCGCCGGTTTCTTCGTTTTGACAAACCACTGAGCATAGCCTTCTTTCCATCTTGGCTGCTCTTCCCATTCAGTCTCATCGCTTCCAATCTCTTTACTCATATCTGCCTTCTCAACATCTGGAATTTCATGCTCAATATTCTCTTCTACTATCTCTCCCTCTTCAATCTCTGTATCAATAACAATCTCTGCACCAATCTTCTCTATCTCTTCAACTGGTAGTACATCATCATCACCTACAAACTCATCATCCATCTCCTCAACATCCACGACCACCATCTCATCACCTGTACCGTCAGCCGCACTTGTTGACTCCCCCTGAGCTGTGGAAGTCCCAAGAGCTTGTTCAGTTCTTGGCAACTCTCCACCTGCACCTTTCGATGCATTGGGATCATCGTCTCGATCATTTCTCTTCTTAGTCCTCAGCTCATCGCCTTTACAGCTCGTCTCCCCCTGAGATGCCAAGAACTCCTTCAAAGCATCAATGATTTTGCCATGTTCGATCAGCAGGGACTACTGTATCTGATTCTATGCAACTAGGCGTTGAATAGCATGGGTCTGGATAAGATTCACCCTTGATTGTTCTGCCACAACCCGTTCAAGTGCTGCTATTCGTTCTGAGTCTGATAAGGTTGCATCGAAATCAAACCTCACATGTGATATATCTTGAGTGTACTGAGGAGGGATTTCCAATGTAACCGGGACTTCTGAAGTAGGCGTACACGTAACCGCAGGTGGTAACGTAGCTGACAACCCTGCAGTCGCTACAACCGTCGACTCAATAAATCTTGCCACGACCTCCATTGGAGTAAGAGTTGGAGGCGGCAACGATACAATTTCCGGAGCCGATAGTTGGAATGAAATGGGTGGGAGGCCGAAAGCAGATGAGGTAGCCACCACGGGAACATCCGTAGAGCTCGGCCTTGTAACTGGTAATGATGAAGGAACTATACTCATACCGGACAGTGCGGATGGAGTGAAACGTACCACCCTTGAGCTCTCACCAGCTCCCGAAACTACACCTATTCGTTCCCTTCTTGATCTGCGAACCAACTGTTGTACTTCTTCCTCATAATCTGACTCGCTGTCATCATCAGTTCTCTTTCTTTTCCCATGAAGCCTCTCTTGTGTTACCAAAATTCGTCTGGCTTCAACCACTTCATCATCATAATCAGAATCAGCCACCGTTGTAGCTGTCCTAGTAACATTCACACTTGTAACCTGTGCAACCGAAACTTGCACATTCTCTACAGGATCCACCCGGTCCATATCAAAGAAGCCTTGACCACCAAACTCTGCATCAAGGTCAACATCCTCCTACGGTGACACAACAGGAGCAGCAGGTATAGCTTGAGAAGCACCAGCCTGTTGTGGTTGAGGATCCCGAAACTCGTCCCCACGAGCAGGAACATACTCTGGGTTGATCAAGTACCCAAAAAGTGGAGTATGTCGAGGACGGAGCTTAGGTTTGCTCCTCGCACTGGATGATCTGCATTGAGCGAAGATCCTTTTACTTACACTTTCAACGTATCTGATTGGACGGCGCTGAGGTAGCGTTGGAGCAACATGATTCAAGATCATTTGGAGGAATCTTGGATACATGAGAAATCTCTCACGCACCATCGCTCTTCTCTGTCGATCTATCTCGTAAAAGACCATCTGACTAAAGCTGTAACGCTTATTGTAAGTCAGAGCAGTCATCGCCGACTGCATGGTCGCGCCCATACCATCAGTACCAGCCTTTCTCCCTGACATGCACACAATCATCACATGCATGAGAAAGCGCCACTGTTCAAGCAAGAACCCCTTGCGTCTCTGCGTATCCCCCAAGGGACCAGAATATCCCATCCTTAAAAACGCGCCATCTCGGAATGGAGCTACAAAATCTGTCGGATCGTCTCTTGTTTCTTCTCCGAACTGTAAAGCCACCCGGATCTGTTCAGACAAGAACTGAACAATCTGATTGTTGACTGTTGCACGCATCACCGGGGGCTCGACACGACAGTCATATTCCACGGTCTGCCAGAAATCCTCAATGTTCGGCAAGGATATCGGCAGTGTTGTAGTAATCGCGTGGAATATACGCGAGCGCAGTAGAAATGTGATGATCTCGCGGAAATCATCCACACCGCTCGCATCCGGGTCCAGTGTGATATACATGTTGTGCCCCGGGAAAAACTGTCGCTGGTTATCTCCACCGTCATCACCACCTGCACCACCTGCTCCAGCTACAGCTGCCATTTCTGCAACAAACATGCTAAGTTAGATAAACGTCAAGGCAAATCACAAGTTCGCCTGTTACCATGAGCGAAGTTGTGATTTATTCTGTATAGGCGAAGTTAGAGGTGGGGCGAAGTTGAGAACAACTTCGCTTCAACTTGAACTTCGTCTGTTAACTGTTAAGTAAAAAGGGCCAGGCGAAGTTAATGATAACTTCGCCTAACCACAACATCGCCTCATATACTGTTACATAATTAATTATCAGGCGAAGTTAAACCTCAGGCGAAGTTAAGAATAACTTCGCCTAACCTGTAAGTTCGCCTGAATATGAATCGGCAACAGTTAGGTTTTCGAATCGACGTGTAGTTGGTGAATTTGGAGATTTAGGACTCCGAAACACATGATTTTATGAAGTTTTAGACGTTCAAGTAGATTATGACCACGTAATAACAAGTTTGAAAATCGGGTGTTAAGGTTTCGAAAGTCCGAGGTCACAAAACGAGTCGAATCGACCTGTGATAACATCGATTGACAGTGAATATATGATATAAGGACACTACAAACCTTTAATCGGATTCGAATCGAGAAAAAGAATAACACAGATTGAGTCGATATATAACTTCGCTTAGGGTTTCAGAAAGATAAGTTCGCCGGGTTTTGAAATAATGAATAGTTTGACCTTAAAACTTCTTTATATAGGGTCAGAATTATCCAGGCGAAGTTATGGATAACTTCGCCTATTGCAGGCGAAGTTAAGGATAAGTTCGCCGGTATTTACAAAACAAACCCCTATAATTTGAACAATTTGCAATTAAGTTTTAAAAACATCCTATAAAGAGTTAAATGATACGATCAAGACCAAGTAACCACGTATAAAATAATACAACTACATAAGTAGAAAAACTTTTAAAAATAAAGTACAAGGGATCAAATTTCAGTCTCGATAGGGACTACCATGTTTTAGAAAAGATCCGAACAGGAATCATACTAATTACGTGACTGTCACACAGATCCGTGTTCAGCTGTATTATGACATAAACAAACATGTTGTAAGCAGGTAAATAACTTAAAATGGTTTTCATAGTTTCTGTGATACGGGTTAAGTTCAATTAAGCTCAAAACTTAAGTGGGCAATAACTTAGAGATTATGATGCCTCCTATCTATTCTCAAAGCGTATTTGGCTTTCCCCAAGTCACCCCGAGTTGACCTCGACCCGTAGTGTCTGATTAAGTTGTAAGTACTCTTCGATCTTTAGACTCTTCTTCCCGTTCTCTGTCTTGCATCTTGATTGAGAATAATTTAACATTATAAGCTCTAGAATGTTTCACTAACACATTTTTTTTTTAATAAGTATTTACACAACTTCAAGTAGAAAACAACTGCAAGTCCCGAATCTGGATCACTGCAGTTTCTTGACACACTATCTTCACGGGAATCAGAACACTCACGGGCTCGTGTATGACTGGGTAATCGCTTTTCTGCCTATGATTCGGAAAGATATATATGAAGACAAGCACAACTCTTAAGGAGTTTCCACGTAAAATCGAATAGATTTAGTTAGTATCACTTCTACTTTTACGCACCATAAAAAGCTACCATGACATACAATGACTGTTCTAAAGTCTTTTAGGCCTTATAACTTCACTAGTTAAGCACACCGAATCAGTATATCTATCACTTTCCAAGGTTGGATCAATTTTCTGTTAAACATAGTAAAGGAACTTCTTACGAAGTAGTAGACTTGAAAAATAATTTCATCTCTCGAAAAAAAATTTTAACTTCAATCGCCCCGATCAAATCGAAGTTTTCAGGTAAACGGCTATCCCGAAGATCCAATGGATCAGCTGGACCGACCACATACTAGTATGTGTCCTTCTAACTTAAGTATGAACGACTAATTTTCAGCGAAAGAATAAAAACACATCATAAACCGCCCCGGTCACTTTCAGTCATCTGGTTAATGGCTATCCCCATATTCTACAAGTAGAGATGAGGACCAAACATATCCGAAGATATGTCCTTCAAACTGAGGCAACCGACATAATTCTAAGCGATAGTGAGATTTTTTTTTTTTTTTTTTTTAAACAAAGACAAAAAGCACGGTTACTCGGGATTGATCGTCCCATTCAGCTCAACAAGGTTTTGAAATCTAGTTTTTTCAGCGAAATTATCTAACGTATCAACCTTTTCGAGCATAATCAGTTTCTTCTCAGCACAATCCTGTATAAAATGATGACGGATGTCAATATGTTTAGTTTTACTGTGCTTTACGGGATTGTTAGTTACTGAGATAGCAGCAGTGTTATCAATGCAAATAAGAGTATGTGAGAAATTCAGACCATAATCTCTTAATTGTTGTTGCACACACTCAGACTCCGATTCAGTTGCTATTGACAGAAGACAAGATTCTTCTGTGGCCATCTCAGTCGACCTCATATCCATAATATACGTATTCTTCTCTCTTGGAGCCTTCATAACAATCCAATCCTCTGGTATCTTGAAACCAGGATACAGCACGATCGCTTCATTCTTGGTAAAATGCACGGTGTACTCTTTGTTACAGATCTGCGAAACACTCAGCAGATTATGCTTCAACTCTTCAACGAAATTCACTTTCTCTAACGTCATCTTCCCATTCGTCACCGTCCCTATTCCTGTAATCCTTCCACCGCTCTCTCCAGCAAAACTGACTCTTCCTCCTTGAACAGGTTTCCATTCGTGTAACAAATTCTTGTTACCCGTCATGTGCCGGGAACAGCCGCTATCCACAACTCAAAGATTGTTGGCAGCCCTGTTCAACTGTTCCTGCATGATTAAAGCAGATGATTAAAATCTGGGGACCCAAGACCTATTGGTCTTGGGTCGATACATCCCATACCTTGGCTGTCCAAAGTTAGTATCATAATAATTTCTGTAAGTCCTAACATGATACCTTCTTGTAGATTGTCTATGAGGCCATCCAAACCTTCGTGAATTAAATGAATTATTACTTATGGTTTGGTTGTTAGCAGTGAAAAACTGAGATCTATTTCTTTGAAAACCTGGATTAGTCCAATTTCTGAACTTTTGTGAGTTTTCATTTTTACCATTACCGTTAGTTCTATTCTCAGTTCTTGAAGGCCTCATACCTCTGAATCTCTGCTTCAGAGGGCAATCAGCAATTAGGTGTCCTATTTGATTACATCTGAAACAACTCCTGTGTTCAACTTTCTTTTCAATAGTTGTTTTAGATGTTGAGGCTGTATTACTGCCCGTTTGTCTCACATATGGTGGGACATACGGGTTTAGTGGAGAATTCTTTTCAGGTGTTTTATTTTTCTCTCCACATTTTGGTAACACTGCCTCTTGTTTTGTCTCACTCGACTCGGATGACTTGTCCGAGTTTGATGAGACAGGACTCGGAGCAGAAATCTTAACACTCGTAACAGGCTTACTGGTTTCGCCTTTACTAACTTCTGGATCTTTAATCGTTACCTTAACCGGAACTGTCTGACCAAAATCAACATCAACAGATTTCTGATTACTAGGATCATAAGTGTAATTATGATTGTAAGGTGGTGGAACTTCATGATAACCAATTCCTCCCCTTTTTGAGGAACCTTGATCACTAACGAGGTGATCAAGTATAGCGGAGGAATTTCTGAATTGCTCAAGTTTCCTGTTAAGTTCCACCACTTTCACCTGGTGATCAGCTATCTGTTTATCCCTTTCAGCTATTAGTTTGGTTTTCTCTTCTAGCACTTCATAGCTAAGATCAATCACTTGAATTTTTTCAGCTAGATTTGCTTTAAGACTTCTAATATCTTTCTTACTAGCTTTAATTTTTACTTTGTAACTATTTTCTCTAGCTTTAGTGAAATGATGATCTTCTTTTAATGTTTTAAATTGCGCATCCAAACTAACAAACTGATCAGTAATAGTTGTCAATTGTTCAGACAAATTTTCACATTTAGTACAAGGGAGTTTAGCACTTACCTCGGAGAGCTGGTCAGTCACTTCTGCCATGTAAGCTTCATTCTCTCCAGTTACTTTCTCACTTCCTGCAGTTTCGATGTTCGCCAAATTGGCCTGTTCAAACACTTCTTCAACATGCAGGTTCCAGTTGTACTCCCCGTTCTGTCTGGATATCATGGCTCTATTATCATTACCAACACCACTCTGTTGTGTAGACCTGTTCTGACTGCGTTCTACACGTTCATTTGTACACTCTTTTGCAAAGTGGCCATTCTGCTGACAGTTGTAACACCTAACCTTCGACTTATCGAACCCTGGTCTTTCACCAACAAACTTTCTACCTGTCTTCTTCATAAACCTCTTAACCCTTCTCACAATCATCGCCATCTGCCACTGCAGATCCATCTCTTCCAGATCATCAGCATCGATCTGATCATAGTCTTCGTCCAAAATTGCAGGATCAACAATCTTACCCTGAATGTAATTTTCATACGAAGCAATGAAAGATGCATAGAGAGCAAACTGCTGTTCAGCAGATTTAACACTCATGGGCATCTTCGAGTAGTTGTTGTTCGAAACACTTGGGGAAAAACTACCCTTGGTCGCTTGAGGTTTAGAAGCATTTGATCCTCCAGCTACAAAGCACACTGTAGGTTCCCTGGACGGATCACACGAGATATTGCGGTCTACTCAGGTGTGGAATCCCTGCGTAGATCGTTACGAGTGTAGAAAGCAAATCAAACAAACACGATACGATAAACGAACACGTTATATTGATAACCGAACACGTGATACGATATCACTAATACAGACTCGTTAACCAAAACTGCTAACAACTATCACACGATTCACTGAACAATTAACTGATTAACCTAAACCAAGCCGTAACATCTAATATAAATACACGACAACTTCTCCTGATATGTTCAGGCGAAGTTGTCCATAACTTCGCTTGTTCAACAAGTTCGCCTAGGCGAACTTGTTAACAACTTCGCTTTACACAAAAACATAAATAACATTACAGACTCGATTACAGACACTAGACTATGAACTACTGACATTCATGCACCGACAGACTCCCCCTTGGCAGTAGCTTCATATCTTGATCTTTAAGCTCTTGTCTTGTAATCCTGTATCTTTACGCATGCACTCCTTCTCTAACACAAACTGACACGACTCTTTGATACTTCCTCGCTTCATCCTTCCAAGCAGGAATATAAAAGATTTTCTTCTCATTAAGCACCTTCAGATCAGCTTGCGATAAGTTTACCAAATGCATCGGATCGTAAACTCTAAGGAGCTCTTGTTCATCCTCGTCTTCCATCACCGCCTCTGCTGTCTCACAATCCACGTACCACCACTTTAGGTCCTTAAGCACATCCTTGGGCATTAGCTTCATCGGTACTTCTTTCAGGCACCGGATCGGTTTATACTTCATTACCATCCAAGGTTTTCCATCAGTTCTTAGACCTCTATCCTTGTCCTCAACAAGTTTTCCCTTTTGTGGCTTCAACAGCTCAAACTTCTTCTCTTTTATACTCTCTCTCCAAACAATTTTCTCAATGACTCTAGCCATATTATCGTCACTTCGATTGATTAACCCCAATCTGGCTAAGTCTTTCACTTCACATTCCGGCAGTGTATTCAACGACCTTAACATTCTTTTAAAATACTGAACGCCATCATACCGTTTGAGCACAAAGAGCTTCAACTGCTCATCATAGATCCAGCAAATAATCCCTTTCTTCGCTTCAGCATAGCCTTTGATATTATAATTCTTCTTGAACATGGTTGGAACAGCAGGCTTTTTAGTCTTAATAAACCAATGAGCATATCCTTCTTTCCACCTAGGCTGCTCCTCCCACTCTGTCTCATCATTCTCCATCTCAGTACCAATATCAGCTTTCTCAACATATGGGATCTCGTGTTCAACATTTTCTTCTACTATCTCACCCTCTTCAATCTCATCTTCAATCACAATTTGTGCGCCAATCTTCTCAATCTCCTCAAACGGCAGCACATCATCATCAAACATATCATCATCTTCTAGCATATCATCATTCAATTCTTTCAACGCATCTATCACATCATCATCATCATCAACCGTCACCACCTCATCACCACCAACTGCACCCGCAGACTCCCCCTGAGCTGTGGAAGTCCCAAGAGCTTGAGTAGTTCTTGGCAACTCACCACCTGCACCTTTCGGTGCATTGGGATCATCGTCTCTGTCGTTTCTCTTCTTCGTCCTTAACTCGTCGCCTCTACAGCCTGTCTCCCCCTGAGATGCCAAGAAGTCCTTCATAGCATCTATAATACGCCCATGTTCAACCAGGAGGGACGACTGTAGTTGATTCTCTGCTACAAGGCGTTGAATAGCCTGGGTCTGGATAAAGTTTATCCTCGATTGCTCTGCCACGACCCGCTCAAGTGCAGCTATTCTCTCCGAGTCTGAGAGGGTTGCATCGAAATCAAACCTCATGTTAGATGTGTCTTGAGTATACTGATGAGGGATCTCGAATGTAACCGGGACGTCAAAAGCAGTTGTGGACGTAACCGCAGGTGGTATCGTGACCGACAACCCTGCAGTTGCGACGACCGTCGACTCTACAAACCGTGCCACCACCTCTGAAGGAGTAAGCGTTGGAGGTGGTAACGACACAATCTCCAGAGTCGTCGTCTGTAGTGTGATGGATGGGATGCCAACAGCTGATGTAGCCACCACAGGAACATCTGCAGCGCTTGTAACCTGTACAGAAGAAGGAACAATTGACATACCTGACAGTGCGGATGGAGCAAAACATATAACACGTGAAGTCTCTCCAGCTCCCATACCAGCACCTGTCCTTTCACGTCTCGAACGTCTGATCAACTTGTGTATGTCCTCCTCTTCTTCCTCTGACTCACTATCATCCACCGTCCTCTTTCTCTTCCCCAACGTCCTCTCTCTAGTCACCAACATCCTCCTTGCCTCATCCATAACGTCGTCAAGATCTGAGTCAGCCACCGTCGTAGCTGCTCTAGTCACAATCACTTCCCTCACCTGTGCAGCAGAGACCTGCACTTCTTCATGTGGATCAAAACGATCCATGTCAAAGAAACCTTGGCCGCCAAATGCAGCATCAAGGTCAACATCCTCCTCAGCCGATACAACAGGCACAGTAGGTACATCTCGAGTTGCTCCTGCCTGTTGTGGTTGAGGGTCTCTGAACTCGTCCCCCCGAGCTGGCACATACCCCGGGTTTATCAAGTACCCGAAGAGTGGAGTATGCCTTGGACGACGTTCAGGCTTGCTCCTCGCACTCGAAGTACGGCATTGAGCAAAGATACGTTTGCTCACACTTTCCACGTATCTTATCGGGCGTCGTTGAGGCAAAGCTGGAGCCACATGGTTCAAGATCATCTGGATGAATCTTGGATACATTATGAACCGCTCACGAGCCATCGCCCTCCTCTGTCTATCAATCTCGTAAAAGACCATCTGACTGAAGCTATAACGTTTGTTATAGGTCAGTGCAGTCATTGCGGACTGCATGGTCGCACCCATACCGTCAGTGCCCGCCTTCCTCCCAGACATGCATACTATCATAACGTGCATGAGGAAGCGCCACTGATCAAGTAGGAACCCCTTCCGTTTCTGGGTATCGCCCAATGGACCAGAATAGCCCATTCTTAGAAATGCTCCATCAAGAAACGGAGCAACAAACTCCGTAGGGTCGTTCCGAGTCTCCTCTCCAAAACGTAACGCCACCCGTATTTGTTCAGATGAGAACTGAACTTCTTGGTTATTGACTGTTGCTCTCATAACCGGGGGCTCAACACGACAATCGTACTCCACCGTCTGCCAGAAGTCCTCGATATTGGGTAAGGATATCGGCAGTGTCGTCGTGATTGCGTGGAATATCCTCGAGCGAATGAGGAATGTGATGATCTCACGGTAGTCTTCAACTCCGCTCGTTTCCGGGTCTAAGGTGATGAACATGTTGTGACCCGGAAAGAATTGCCTCTGGTTATCACCGTCATCTCCTCCAGCACCTCCAGCACCGGCAACAGCAGCCATCTCTGCAACAAACGAACCAAGTTAGATAAACATTAAGACATAACACAAGTTCGCTTGTTACCATGAGCGAAGTTGTGATAAAAACTGTATAGGCGAAGTTAAAGTTGGGGCGAAGTTGGGAACAACTTCGCTTCATCTTTAAGTTCGTCTAATAATTGTTAAGTTAAAAGGATCCAGGCGAAGTTAAAGTTGGGGCGAAGTTGGGAACAACATCGCTTCATCTTTAAGTTCGCCTCACCACAACATCGCCTCAGGCGAATTTAAGCTTCAGGCGAAGTTGAGCATCAGGCGAAGTTACGGTTAACTTCGCCTAAACCTTAAGTTCGCCTGAATATGAATCGGCGACAGTGAGTTTGATTCAAACTCGAAAATCCGATGTTTCGATTAATTTTGACGATTGAGGAGGCTAAAACACATGATATTAATGATAACTAAACGACCAGGTTGTACATGACCACGTGAAAACAAGTTTTGAAATCGGGTTTAAGGATCGGTCGTCCGAGGTTATTACCCGGTTGTCGAAACAACCTTAGATTAACATCAATGAACGGATAATACGATGTAATAACCCAACCAACCTTTAAATCGGTTTGAGATCGAAGAAAGAAAACAAGTATGATCGAAGGTTAAGATCGCTAAGTTCGCTGGATAATCGGAGATAAGTTCGCTGATCAGAAAATAATGAACTGTTTGACTCTTGAAAATCCTTATATAGAGGCGAAGTTATCCACAACTTCGCCTGTTCAACAACATCGCCTAGATTTACAAAATTTAACCTTATAATTTTAACATTTTTTCAATCAAGTTATAAAACTTTCCTTTAAGAACTAAATGACACGATCAAGTCCAAGTAACCTTTTATAAAAGCATACAACTACATAAAAAGAAAACTTTTAACAATTAAAGTATAAGGGATCAAATTTCAATCTCGATAGGGACTGCTACGTTTTAGAAAAGATCCGAACAGGAATCATACTAACAACGTGACTTTCACATAGAACCGTGTTTAGCTGTATTATGACATAAGGAAACAGGGTGTAAGCAGGTAATATACTTAAGATGGTTTTCATCGTTTCTGTGATACGAGTTAGATTCAATTATGCCTCAAAATTTAAGTGGGCAACAACTCAGAGATTATGATGCCTCCTATCTATTCTCAAAGCGTATTTGGCTTTCCCCAAGTCACCTCGAATTGACTTCGACCCTTAGTGTCTGATTAAGTTTGTAATTACTCTTCATCTCCTTCCCGTTCTCTTTCTTACTCCATGATTAAGAAGTCTTGATATGTTGAACTCTAAAATGTTTCAATAACTCATAAGTTGTTTTTTTTTTTTTTTTTTTTTTATGATAAACATTTACATAGACTTCAGAGTATTAACCAACTGCAAGTCCCGAATCTGGATCACTGCAGTTTCTTGAAACGCTATCTTCACGGGAATCAGAACACTTACGGGCTCGTGTATGACTGGGTAATCGCTTTTCTGCCTATCATTCGAAAAGATATATAAGAAGACATGCAAAACTCGTAAGGAGTTTCCACGTAAAATCAAGTAGTTTTAGTTTGTATCACATCTACTTTTACGCACCATAAAAAGTTACCATGACATACAATGACTGTCCTAAAGCCTTTTAAGCCTAATAACTTCACTAGTTAAGCACACAGAATCAGTATATCTATCATTTTCCAAAGTTGGATCAATTTTCTGTTAAACATAGCTAACGAACTTCTTACGAAGTAGTAGACTTGAAAAATAATTTCATTTCCCTTAAAAAAAAAAAAATTTGACTTCAATCGCCCCGATCAAGTCAAGTCGTCAGGTTAACGGCTATCCCGAAGATCCAATGGATCAGCTGGACCGACCACATACTAGTATGTGTCCTTCTAACTAATTAATATGATCGACTAATTTTAAGCGAAAGAATGAAAACACATCATAAACCGCCCCGGTCACTTTCAGTCATCTGGTTAATGGCTATCCTCAAAATCTACAAGTAGAAAATGAGGACCAAAACATATCCGAAGACATGTCCTTCAAACTGTGGTAACCGACATACTTTTAAGCGATAGTGATTTTTTTTTTTTTAATAATAACTTGAAAAACATGGTTACTCGGGATTTATCATCCCATTCAACTCAATAAGGTTTTGAAATCTCGTTTTGTCAAACGCTTTAGTATAAAGATCAGCGAAATTATCAAGCGTATCCACTTTTTCAAGCACAATCAGTTTCTTCTCAGCACAATCCCGTATAAAATGATGACGTATGTCAATATGTTTAGTTTTACTATGCTTCACGGGATTGTTAGTTACTGAGATAGCAGCTGTGTTATCAATGCAAATAGGTGTAAGTAAGAAATTCAGACCATAGTCGCGCAATTGTTGTTGAATCCAAAGAACCTGGGAGCAGCAGTTGGATGCTGCCATGTATTCTGCTTCACAGGTTGAAATTGCGACTGAAGTCTGCTTCTTGCATTGCCACGACACCAATCTGCCACCAAGAAACTGACATCCTCCAGTTGTTGACTTCCGACTCTGATTGCACCCTCCATAATCAGAATCTGTGTAAGCAACTAGCTCCAAGTCTCCTTCTCTCGGGTACCACAACCCCAGCTTCGGTTTGCCCTTGAGATACCGCAAGATCCTCTTCACACCCTTCATGTGAGATTCCTTTGGGTTTGCCTGAAAACGAGCACAAAGACAAACAGCAAACATTATATCAGGCCTAGAAGCAATTAAGTACATTAAAGAACCTATAATAGCCCGATACTGAGTTGGGTCCACATCTGCATCACCGTCTGACTCAGCACCCAATTTGTGATTGACGCAGATAGGAGTGTCGAATGGAGTGCTGTCCTCCATCTTGAAGCGTTTGAGCACATCATGGACATACTTGGTCTGATGAATGAACATCCCATCCTTCTTCTGATCAACCTGCAATCCTAAAAAGAAAGTTAGTTCACCCATAGCACTCATTTCAAACCTTTTCTTCATGACGTCCTCAAACTCCTGACACATGGAGACTTTAGATGCAGCAAAGATAATGTCATCCACGTAGACTTGCACCAGCAGGAAGTCGCTTCCTTCTCTCTTAACGAACAACGTGCTATCAATTTTCCCTCTTTCAAAACCATTTTCAAGCAAGTAATCTGATAAAGTTGAATACCAGACACGAGGTGCCTGATGTAGTCCATACAATGCCTTGCTTAACTTGTACATGTGATTAGGAAAGTCTGGGTCAGGAAAACCCGGAGGTTGCTCAACATACACTACCTCATCAACTTTCCCATTCAGAAACGCACTCTTCACATCCAACTGAAATACCTTCATCTTCTTATAAGCAGCGAATGCCAAAAACAATCTAATGGCTTCCAACCTTGTGACAGGAGCGAACACTTCATTATAATCAATACCCTCTTGTTGATTAAATCCTTTCACAACTAGCCTCGCCTTGTTTCTTATGATAATCCCTTTCTCATCTCTCTTGCACTTAAACACCCATTTTGTGCCTATCGCATGCACATTTTTAGGTTTTTCAACCAAATCCCATACTTCCATTTTCTTGAACTGAGCCAACTCTTCTTGCATAGCTTCGACCCACGAGCTGTCCTTGAGAGCCATTTGATAATTCTTCGGTTCAATCTGGCTGATAAAGCAGGTGTACAAGCATTCGTTGATTATCCCTGTCTCCTTGATGCTTGTGTAAACACAGGTGTGCTCATTCAAGCTACGTCTTGTTTGTACACCGGAGGACACATCACCAATCACATTCTCCAAAGGGTGATCTTTATGAATTCTCGTGGTCGGAACAGAACCGACATGCAAATTGTCTTCCAAGTTAGAAGAGAGCTCGTCAATGGTTGTTTCATGCTGAGAGTGAAATGGATTGAAAAACTCTTCTTCAGTCGAGGTAGCAGGGGTATCGATAGCATTTGATGAGGAAGGTTGATATTTATCGATCAGCTGTCTTTGCAATAGGTTTTCTTCCTCATCAAGGATCATCTTCGTAGCAACTCTCTCTTCTTCTTCAGCAATATCCAAATACGGTATGTTAAAAGACTTAAAAAGTTTAACATAGTCGAAAAACTCAGCAGGTCCGTTGCTCGGTTTTGGCGGTTGGTAACTTGTGATGTCGGTGTTACACACCACCTCAACCTTGCTGGTCGATGTATTGAAGACACGTCTGTTGGGAGTCCCAACAACATAACCGACTAAGATTCCTTCATCGGCTACTTCACCAAATTTAGAATTTGTCTTCAAAATCGAACAAGGGGACCCGAATGGTTCAAGACCACTCAAGTTGGGCTTTCTCCCATGCATAAGCTCATAACACGTTTTACCAAGTCTTTTAACAGTTAAGACTCTATTCAGAACATAACAGGCTGTAGCAACAGCTTCAGCCCAAAACACCACAGGAAGCTTCGAATCAGCCAGCATAGTTCTGGCTCCTTCAATTAATGATATATTCTTCCTTTCAGCCACTCCATTCTGTTGCGGTGTATACGGAGCGCTGTATTGGTGTTCAATCCCTCTCTGAAGGCAGAAGATCTCCATCTCAAAATTCTTGAACTCCGTTCCATTGTCACTTCTGATGAACTTAACCCTTTTATCCATAACGTTCTCAACTTTGGTAATCAAATTCTTCACCATCTGAGCCGTTTCGTCTTTTGATTTCAGGAAATACACCCACGAATATCGTGAGTGATCAGTGATCACCAAGCAATAAGAAGTTCCTCCTAGACTTTTTGCATTCACGGGACCGAAGAGATCCATGTGAAGCAACTCCAGAGTACTGGCAATTGAATTGACTTTCTTGGTGAGATGGGATTTCTTGTGCTGCTTTCCCTTCTTGCACGCAATACATTTATCTTCAAAATTGAAATTCTTCAAGGGAACGCCCAGCACAAGTCCATTCCTGACAATGTGGTTCATCTTCCGAAGATGAATGTGCCCCATTCTCCTATGCCACAATTCGGACTCTGATTCACTCGCTTTCGTCAAAAGGCATGATTCTGCCATGGCCATTTCAGTTGATCTCATATCCATAATGTATGTATTTCTTTCACGTGGAGCCTTCATCAAAATCCACTCCTCTGGTATCTGAAAACCAGGTTTCAACACGATCGCCTCATTCTTCGTAAAGTGAACGGTGTACTCCTTATCACAAATCTGTGACACACTCAGCAGATTGTGCTTCAATTCTTCTACAAAGTTAACCTTCTCCAAAGTCATCTTTCCGTTTGACACCGTTCCCATTCCAGTAATCTTGCCACCACTTTCACCGGCAAAGCTCACTCTCCCTCCTTGAACAGGTTTCAAATCGTGTAACAAGTATTTGTTACCCGTCATGTGCCGGGAACAGCCGCTATCTACAACCCAAAGATTGTTGGCAGCCCTGTTCAACTGTTCCTGCACAATAAAGCAAAAGATTAGAATTTAGGGATCCAAGACCAATTGGTCTTGGATCTATACATCCCAAACTTTGGCTTTCCAAAGTTAGTATCTCGGTAACTCCTGTAAGTCCCATTAGGATATCTCATTGAAGATTGATTGTAAGGCCTTCCAAACCTTTGAGAATTGAAAGAATTATAGCTTGTGGTTTGGTTATTAGAAGTGTAAAACTGAGATTTGTTTCTATGAAAACCTGAATTATTCACATTTTTGAATTTTAAGTGGTTTTCATTTTTAGAAGCATGATAATTACTATTAGGTCTATTCTCAGCTTTAGTAGGCCTTACACCTTTGAATCGCTGCTTCAGAGGGCAATTTGCAACAAGATGTCCTAACTGATTACATCTAAAACAGCACCTATGCTCAACTTTTTTATCAACCGGTGTTTTAGATGTCGAGGCTATATTAACGCCCGTTCATCTCACATATGGTGGGACGTACGGGTTTAGTGGAGTACTCTTTTTATTCATTTTATCTTTTTCTCCACTCTTGGGTAGCACAACCTCCTCTTTTGCCTTACCAGACTCGGATGACTTATCCGAATCTGACGAGACAGGACTCTGATCAGAAATTTCAACACTTAAAACAGGCGAACTTGTTTCGCCTCTACTAACATTTGGTTCTTTAACAGTTACTTTAATTGGCACTGTCTGAGCAACCTCAAAATCAACAGATTTCTGAACACTGGGGTTAAAAGTGTAATTATGATTGTACGGTGGTGGAACCTCATGATAACCGATTCCTCCTCTCTTAGCAGAGGAACCTTGATCACTAACAAGGTGATCAAGAATAGCAGAAGAATTTCTGAACTGCTCCAGTTTTCGATTCAGTTCCACCACTTTCACCTGGTGGTCAGCAATCTGTTTTTCTCTCTCAGCAATTAGTTTGGTCTTTTCTTCCAAAACTTCATAACTTAAATCAATCACTTCAATTTTTTCAGCAAGTTTTGTTTTTAAACTTTTAACATCTTTTTCACAAGCTTTTATTTTAATTTTATAATTATTTTCTCTTGATTTAATAAAGTGATGATCTTCTTTTAAGGTTTTAAATTCAGCATCCAACCTAACATACTGATCAGTTATGGTTGCTAGTTGCTCAGACAAGTTCTCACATTTTGAACAAGTTGGTTTAGAACATACCTCGGAGAGCTGGTCATTAACGTCTGCCATTAGCGCTTTTTCCTCTCCGGTAACCTTCTCACTTTCTTCAGTTTCTACCTTTGCCAAATTAGCCTGCTCAAAAGTTTCTTTAGAAAGCAGGTTCCAGTTGTATTCACCATCTGCTCTAGACATCATGGCACTGTAATCTTTTCTACCCTCACTTTGCTGTGGAGACCTACCCTGACTTCGTTCCACACGCTCATTCCTGCATTCTTTTGCAAAGTGACCGTTTTGTTGACAATTGTAGCATCTCACCTTTGCCTTGTCAAACCCCGGCTTACCACCGATAAACTTCCTTCCCGTCTTTCTCATAAACCTCTTTACTCTTCTCACGATCATGGCCATTTGCCATTGTAAATCCATTTCTTCCATGTCGTCAGCATCAATCTGATCGTAATCTTCATCCAACATAGCTGGATCAACAATCTTCCCTTGGATGTAGTTCTCATAGGAAGCAATGAAAGAAGCATAGAGACCAAACTGCTCTTCAGCAGACTTGACACTCATAGGCATCTTGGAGTAGTTGTTGCTGTGAGAACTTGGAGAGCAACTACTCTTGCTTACCTGGGGTTGAGAACCACTCGATCCAGCTGCTACATAGCAAACATCCCCATTTGTGTTAACTGACACATGCCCCTCATGTGATGAGTTGGGGCCTGACTCTCCCTTTGTGTAGTAGGCAGCAGATTCAGTTTTCGATCCTGAGCTAGTGTTGACTTTAGCTCCATACATACCTGGATCTTGAACCTGATCCATAGGTGTCTCTTTTCTGACCATGTTAAGTTCAAAGGTTCTGAGCTTGTTGACTACTGTTTCAAGATCATATGTGGGAAAGTCCTTGTCTTCCCTCATCAGCACAGTGTACATCTCCCATTTTGGTGGGAGAGCATCTAGAAGCTTCTCAACTATTTCTTCTTCTCGGTAGGTAATGGAATAGTTGCTCAATTCAGTCATCAGATGGTAGTATCGAGTGATAATATCATCTAAAGATTCATTCTTCAAATACTTGAAGACTGAAAACTGGGTTTTGAGCAATTTTATTTTTGAAGCCCGGATTCCTACATTCCCTTCAAATCTGCTCTCAAGAGCTTCCCAAAGCTCTCTTGCTGATGTATACTTTCTGAACGTATGAAGGATCTCTTGAGGAAGAGCCATAGTAATAGCAGCATGAGCCTTGCTCTCGGCCTCATACATCTTTTTCTCTTCTTCTTCCATTTTACTATACTTTTTAATTTGGTCACGACCTTCATACTCCATAATTGGTGGAATATACCCATCCTGGATGCATACCCACATCTTCGCATCCTGGTATTTGACGTATTGTATGAACCGATCCTTCCATGCAACGAAATCGGTTCCCTTCAGCAATCTTGGGGCCTTGGTAGCTGACCCTGCTTCAACTTCCATCTTCACTAACTCAGAGATATTGATCGACGACATCTTTCCCGAAAAGTAAGAGACCTGAAAAATTAAGAAATTTTTTTTTTTTAAGTACTGAAGGCGAAGTTACGGATAACTTCGCTTGAAGTAGGCGAAGTTGTAGAGAACTTCGCTGAAGAACTTCGCTGATAACACTGCTGATTAACTTCGCTGATTCTTAACTTCGCTTGAGGTAAGCGAACTTAAGAGGTAGGCGAAGTTGTAGAGAACTTCGCTTGAGAAGGCGAACTTGAGAAGGTAGGCGAAGTTGTGGATAACTTCGCTTAACCTTATATCTTCGCCGAAACCCTACGCACAGTGACGGCAACTTCGCCTGATGAACACGAAGTTTCTGCAGATCTGTAAATCGGATTTTAACGAGGTTTTTGACGGTGTAAGGGCTTGAACACGATGGTAGGAGGTAAGAATGATCAATAACACAGAAAACACGTCCCGCGAATAGTCGAAACGGGACGATTTCTACACCCGCGTGAATATCCCGAACCACACAATCGAGCAAATGCTCTGATACCAATTGTAGGTTCCCTGGACGGATCACACGAGATATCGCGGTCTACTCAGGTGCGGAATCCTTGCGTAGATCGTTACGAGTGTAGAAAGCAAATCAAACAAACACGATACGATAAACAAACACGTTATATTGATAACCAAACACGTGATACGATATCACTAATACAGACTCGTTAACCAAAACTGCTAACAACTATCACACGATTCACTGAACAACTAACTGATTAACCTAAACCAAGCCGTAACATCTAATATAAATACACGACAACTTCGCCTGATATGTTCAGGCGAAGTTGTCCATAACTTCGCTTGTTCAACAAGTTCGCCTAGGCGAACTTGTTAACAACTTCGCTTTACACAAAAACATAAATAACATTACAGACTTGATTACAGACACTAGACTATGAACTACTGACATTCATGCACCAACACACACATCACCATTCATGTTGAGAGATACATGTCCTTCGTGTGTTGAGCTAGCGCCCGACTCTCCCTTAGAGTAATAAGCAGATGATTCAGACTTCGAACTTGAACTTGAGTTAAATTTTTTGCACCATACATTCCTGGATCCTGAACCTGATCAGTAGGTGTCTCTTTACGTACCATATTAAGTTCAAAAGTTCGCAGTTTGTTGACTGCTGTTTCCAAGTCATAGTCGGCAAAGTCTTTGTCTTCCCTCATCAACACAGTATACATCTCCCATTTTGGTGGGAGAGCATCAAGAAGCTTTTCAACAATCTCATCTTCTTTGTAAGCAATTGAATAATTGCTGAGTTCGGTCATCAGATGATAATATCTCGTGATGATATCATCAAGTGATTCATTCTTCAGATACTTGAAAACCGAGAATTGGGTTTTAAGTAGTTTAATCTTTGATGCACGAATCCCCACATTACCCTCAAACCGTTTTTCAAGTGATTCCCAAAGCTCTCTGGCAGTTTTATACTTCCTGAAGGTGTGAAGAATCTCTTGTGGAAGAGCCATTGTAATCGCTGCATGAGCTTTGCTTTCGGCCTCATACATTTTCTTCTCTTCTTCTTCCATCTTGTTGTATTTCTTGATCTATTCACGACCCTCATACAACGCAGTTGGTGGAATGTACCCATCTTGTATGCACACCCACATCTTAGCGTCTTGGTACTTGACATATTGTTCAAACCGATCCTTCCAAGCCACAAAATCGGTTCCTTTCAGCATCTTGGGTGCCTTAGTAGCTGAACCCGCTTCTACTTCCATCTTCACCAGTTCCGTAATGTTTATTGAAGACATCTTTCACGAAACACAAAGAAACCCGAAAAATAAAAAAATTATTTTTAAACAGTACTGTAGGCGAAGTTGTGGATAACTTCGCTTAAGTCTTAACTTCGCGTGAATTCGAAACTTCGCTCTCTTTCTTAAATTCGCCGGATTTGGCGAAGTTGAGAATAACTTCGCTTAAGTTGAGCGAACTTGGGAGGTAGGCGAAGTTGTGGGTAACTTCGCTTGAGATAAGCGAACTTGAAGAAGTAGGCGAAGTTGTGGATAACTTCGCTTAACCTTATATCTTCGCCGAAACCCTACTAACAGTGACGGCAACTTCGCCTGATGAACACGAAGTTTCTGCAGGTTTGATTTCTGGGTTTTTCGAGGTATGTGAAGGTGTAATGGGTTGTTTTTGATAGTGGGAGGTGAGTAGAACACAAAAACTCGGTTATCTCGTCCTGCGAATGGTCGAACGGAACAATTTCTACACCCGCGTGATAATCCCGAACCACACAATCACGAGCAAAAGATCTGATACCAATTGTAGGTTCCCAGCCGGATCTACACGGAATATCTCGTTCTACGTAGGTGCGGAATCCCTACTAAGACGTTACGAGCGTAGAAGACGATACAATCGAACACACGTTACAATAAACAAACACACGTTATATTGCAACCGGAAACACGTGATTCTCTGATCACACAAACTCTCTGACTCGTTACAACTCTCTAAACTTGAATAATGACTTCTTACGATAATGACTTCTGTGAATGATAAACACAGCCGTAACCTAGCCGTATATAAAGGCGACAACTTCGCCTGGCATGTTCAGGCGAAGTTGTTCCTAACTTCGCTTGTTCCACAAGTTCGCCTATAACAAGCGAACTTGTGAGAACTTCGCTTACAAACATAACACAAATCCAACTGACTCGATTACAGACACTAGACACTGAACTACTGACATCATGCACCAACAGTTAGGCAAAGCAACCTGATCGGGATGCCTACTTTTCATAGGAAAGCATCTAAAGAGCCGTACTTGCATCTGAGTGAGTTTAATGCAATTTGTGCTACCATCTCAAGTCAAGGCTTCACTGCTGATGAAGTCAAGCTAGGCGTGTTTCAGTTCAATCTTAAAGATCTAGCGAAGAAGTGGTTCTTATCTCTACCATCAGTGAGCATTAACGTGTAGCAAGATCTGGCTCAGCAATTCTTGGACGAGTATTACACACCGCAAAGAACATCCGAGGCCCGAACCTCCATCAGAACCTTTCAGCAAGGGTCAGGTGAGAATTTTCATGAAGCATTCACGAGATTTAAGAGGTTGTTGAGAACTTGTCCGCATCACAGGATTGCGTTGTGGAAGTTGATTAAGGCGTTTCATGACGGGTTATCGAGTGACGATGTGCGTGATCTTCAATCGACCAGGTCGTTTTTGACTAATGACGAGAATGAGGATTGGCAACATTTGGAAAGACATGCAATGAACTCAAAGAGTCAAGCTCAATCGAATCACATGGTAAAAAGGGCGGTTGTGAAAGCCGTGGATAGTGGTGAGTCGGATGATCGTATGGCTAGGTTGGAGAGAAAATTGGACCAATTGATGGGTGTGGGAGTTAAAGAGAAAGGCAAATCAGGAAAAGCGTATCCAGTTTGCAAAGGTTGTGGTGGAATGGGCATGTAGTGGCCACTTGTGGGGTCGTGTTGGAAGACGAAGAAGAAGAGGAAGAAGAGGAGGTGAACTTTGTTCAGGGTGAGAAGAGGTACAATAATAATATGAATTCAAACACCTATCACCCGGGCCTCCGAAACCATCCCAACTTCAGTTACAGAAACCCGAACACGCAACAAAACCCGATTTTTCAAGGTAATTCCCAAAAAGCAGGCTATTAGTCGAATCAGCGTCAATATGAGAACGAAAGGGGTAGCGGTAAAAGCGGGTATAATCAAAGAGAGTCGGGTGGTTATAATAAGGTTTATCAGAAGAGTTATCAGTAGGGGCAGCACAAGGTCAAGGAAGTTCTTCGGGTAACAAGGAGGAGTTTATTAAGGACGTGATGGATTTTCTGAAGCAGATGAAAACAAATCAGGAGGCTTAGAATAAAAGTTTAAACCAAAGGTTAGAGATCCAAGAGAAAGCCAATGCTGCGAGGGATAAACAGGTGAGCCAGCTAGCTGAGGAAGTGGCGAGTTTGAAAAGAAATCCATCCAAGTTGCCGAGTGATACCTTGAAGAACCCGAGCCAACAGAGTAGCAGCTCTTTGAGTGGTAAGAATGCCCATGTCAGCCAGGTAAGTACCCTTAGAAACAGTAAGATATATAATAATGGGGTGACTCCACCACCCTTTGTTGAAGGTGTGGTGGCGGACTTGGGAGAAGATGGGAAAAGTGACGATGAGGTTGAAATTGAACCTAAAACTAAATTAAATCAAAAAAATGAAAATAAAATTGAAACTAAAACCAAGTTGGGAACAACCGCCAAGGAGACTAGTTCAACGAGTAAAACCGTTCCATTCCCTCGGGCATTGGTGAACCCCGAGACCTCATCGACACTTAGAAAGAAGGGCCCATAGCAGGAGGAAATGTGGGAAATATTTAAACAAGTAAAAATTAATTTACCCCTCATAGATGCAATTAAACAAGTCCCCGTATATGCTAAATATTTAAAAGACTTGTGTACTCAAAAACGAACTCACAAGTTGCCCAAACAAGTTGACTTAACTGCAAATGTGAGTTCGATTTTGACGGGTATCCTCCCACCCAAGTTACAAGATCCAGGAACGCCAATTATACCCATTCAACTGGGCGATTTTAAAATGACTAGAGTGTTGTTAGATCTTGGGGCTAGGGTAAGTATTCTCCCGGGAAGCTTGTATGACCAGTAGGACTTTGGTCCACTTAGAAAAGCCGACACCACCGTGGTGTTGGCCGACTTGACACTCAAGCTTCCTAGGGGAATCGTGACCGATGTGATTGTCATGATAAAAGATTTTTATTACCCGGTTGACTTCCTGGTTCTAGACTACGTGATAGTTGACCCGAAACGGCAACTGAACGTGATTCTTGGTCGGCCCTTTTTGGCCACCGCAAATGCTTTGATAAATTATAGAACCGGGGTAGTGGACATGGCTTTTGGTAATAAGAATATTCGGCTTAATGTGTTTTCAAACGTGTCTAACCCTCTGGTGAGTGACGAATGCTTCGCGGCTAAAGTCATGACGGGTTGAACCCTCAAGAAAGTGGGGATGATGCCACAGAGGAATGTGCTATTTGTTGCAGGAAAACCATTGAGCATGTCTTACAGTTACACGAAGAAGAGAAAGCAGTGGAATTATGTGCTGCGAGAATTGGGAAACCACCATAGTCTCAGCAAGTGGAGCGGTTACCCGATACCACTGATTCACAATTGAGACCATCATTGGAGAGTCCGCCGGCTGTTGAATTGAAGGAGCTCCCGAAACACTTGAAATATGTGTTTCTGGGGAAGGAGAGACTTTACCGGCCATCATCGCTGCAAATTTGAAAGACGAGCAAGAGAAGGCGTTGGTGGAAGTCCTGAAAGAGCATAAGGCAGCGATTGGTTGGACGATAGCATATTTGAGAGGGATCAGCCCATCCATTGTCATGCATAAGATCATCACCGATCCCGAGGCAAAACCCGATCATGATGCACAAAAAAAGTTGAATCCAAACATGCGGGAGGTAGTGAAGAAGGAGGTCTTGAAGTGATTGGACGCGGGTATCATTTTCCCGATCATAGATAGCACGTGGGTAAGTCCGACACAAACAATTCCAAAGAAGGCGGGTATTCAGATAACCCGTAATGAGAGAGGTGAGGAAATCGCCACCCGACCGGTAACCGGGTGGCGGATTTGTGTTGACTACAGAAAGTTGAATGCGGCAAAATCTAAGGACCATTTTCCCTTGCCATTCATTGCCCAAATCATCGAGAAACTCACAGGTCAGAAGTTTTATTGTTTCCTAGATGGCTATTCGGGGTACAATCAGATTGCTATTCACCCCGATGACCAACATAAGACCACTTTCACGTGTCCATATGGTACTTTCGCATTTAGGTGAATGCCTTTTGGTTTGTGTAATGCCCCGGCCACCTTTCAAAGGTGTATAATGAGTATCTTTTCAGATATGGTTGGGGATTAGCTTGAAATTTTTATGGACGATTTCTCGATTTTCGGTTCTGTTGGGTCGGATTTTTGATAAGGAAGATTGGAATCTTCTCAACCTCCTCAGAAAAAGGCTAAGTATGGAATTCGAGCAAGCCCAGAAGATCGAGCATGGTTTTTACTACTTCGAGCAAGGTTCTGAACCTTAAATGGTTGATTCTTCTAAGTGTTGAAGGCTTCGAGCAAGCTACACTTCAACGAGCAAGAGTATTCTTCTATCGAGCATGGATTGCCAATCGAGCAAACAACTTGATCATACAAGTTCCAGCCAAGTGTTACGAGCACAGGATGATCAAGCACATGGGGACGAGCATGGATGCAATAAGAGGATGTCACGTGAATCTAAGCAAAGACTTCGAGCACAGTTCAGTTACCGAGCAAGATTTACATCCGAGCATGCTAAAGATTGCAGAATAAGAAAAGCTGAAGGCATCAAGAAGAATGAGCTTGCTCGATGGACTTGCTCGAGCAAAGTTTGGACAAGTCAAGAGGAATGAAGCTTACTCGAAGGGAATATGTATTCTTCGAAAGAGAATATATTCTAAGTAAAGTCTGCTCGAAGACACTCATCGAGCACACCTAGTATAGGAAGTTTGCTCGAGCAAGGTATGTACCTTGCTCGAGGACTGAAACATTTGTATTAGATTTATCTTTCATTATGTAATGACTAGGACTTATAGAAGGAAAGTCAGACTCTATAAATAGAGGTCCTAGGGTACCTTTAGAAAAGAGATTTTAGAGACGGACTTGGTAGGCACTCACTGATTACGAAAAACAGCCACCGTCACACAAAACCCTAGACATTCCATTCACTGTACCTTTGACGTATCATTAAATATAGTGAATCTTTGTCTCTGAATAAGACTTTACTGATTATCATTTACTGTTTTGTGTTTGATATCTGTTCACAATTCCTCATTCTCAATCATTGAATATCCTGATTCCGCCGGGATTCAATCGGTCTTTTGAGTATTTAAGTCGGTGTGTTCTTGTCAAACCTTTTCTAAGGTTTCACCCGACAGACGGTCCTGACAAGTGGTATCAGAGCTTGAGTAAGCTCACTGAAGACCACGGGACTGAGGGTTTGTGAAGAAGCTTGAAGATTCACTGTGATTTGCTGCTATAAAACTCAAATCTGGTGAAATGGAAGACTAGGAAGTGTCAACCAACAAGATTCCAAGGTTGCTTGGACAAGAGAACTTCATAAAATGGAAGGTGCTATTTGAAGCTTCAGTGAACTACAACGATCCAGAACTTTGGATGGCTATTACTGAAGGGAACTATACTCCTTCAGCAGCTCCAAACAACAATGCTGCGGTTGATTTGAGAATGAAAAAGAGGGATGATAAAGCACTGTCAATGCTAAAGTTGGGGCTTTCATGGGAAATTTTAACCACTGTAAATCATCATAAAAATGCAAAGGATATGTATGATGCAGTGATTGAAATGTTTGAAGGAAACACTGAGTTGAGAGACATTAAGAAAGACCGACTGAAGCAGCAGTTGGACAGATTTAAGTTTAAAGAAGGAGAAAGGTTGAAGTCAGTGTTACAAAGGTTCATGACCATTGTAAATGAAATTAGGACCACGGATTTGCTGATTTCCGATTTTGAGCTTAACAAGAAGCTTTTGTCATCTATGTCTGGCGAGTGGTATACTGACAGCAAGTTCATCAAAGAGAAGGCCAATTTTCCTAACTTCAAGTTAGATGATGTGATAGCTTTTCTCAAGGCTGCTGAACATGAAATGCTTGAAAACCATATGATTTGATAGGACAAGCCAAGGTTTCATATGAACAATGCTCTTGTGGCATCCATGGGCAATCTCTCAGTCAAGAATCAACAGCCTATCATTGAGGAACCTTCAGAAGCAAACTCATCTTGTAACAGTCAGTCAAGATTCAAGGTGCAGCTGATTAAAGATGAAAATCAATCTACTGGAAATGGGCAGTCTACTTTCACACAACATAATCCAACTCAAGGAACATATTACCAGGCACTATTCTCAATGTTCACTGAGTCTTACCATGCCTTTGTGGCTAAGAATCTGATAAACACAAGCATCGTGCAAGAAGACTTAGAACAGATAGATGCTGATGATTTAGAAGATATGGACATCAAATGGCAAGCGGCTATGTTGGCAGTAAGAAGAAAAAGGTTGTATAACAGAACTAGCAGAACCATTTCAATGGACCAAATGAAAGGATTGGATTTGACAAATCCAAAGCCATCTGTTATAACTGTCAACAACCGGGACACTTTGCAAGGGAATGCAACATGCCAAGGAAGTCTGGGAATCAAGTTAACCAGAATCAGTTCTATCAGAATTAGAACCAAAACTTTCAGAAGCAAAGGAATCAAATGTCCAACCAAAATTCCTATCAAAATAAGAATAGAACCCAGCAACAAACATTTCAACCTCAGAGAAATAATCAGATGCAGGTTCACACAAATCAAAACAAACCATCTCAAAATGGTGCGAACCAGCAAAGGGATCAAGGGAATGTAGCTGTTGCAAGGGTGGCTCAAAATGGAGAGTTTGACTGGAGTAATCATGCTGCTAAGATGGAAAGGGAAAATGTTGCATTCATGGTCAAAATTAATGACAAGGCTGAATCTTCCAACACTCAGGTAAATTCTGACACTTCTATTTCTGATCTTCTTGCTAAAATTGATGAATTAAATCAGGAGGTTGGAAAATGGAAAACTGAAAGTGGAAGGAAGGATGTTTTTCCGAATGTGTATGCGGATAGTGAAGCTACATATGAAATTCAAATCAAGGTATTGGACGATGATTGCATGGTATCATATCAAGTTCAATCCATAATGAGAATTGAGATAGAGGGACTAAAGAAGATGTTTGCTGATGAAAAACTCAAAAATGCAGAATTATTGATTGAAATGGAGTTTTTGAAAAATCTTGTCTCTATAGGAAACATTATTGGTCATGTTGACAAAATGACAGAAGAAGAGAAGTACAAGAAGGTACCACCACCTTTTTGTGACAGTTATCCTTTGAAAGTTGATAAAGAGAGCAAAAATTCGTATCTCAAACAGTTCAAAAATGTGTTTGATGATAAGCCTGAATTTATCAAGCGGTATGATGATGTGACTGTAGATCAGGATGGAGAATTTGTGATGAAACAGCCTGATAAGTCAGACACTGTGATTGATGAACAGCCTCAAGGAGTGAAAGAGAAGTGGAGTGAATACTCCAGTGAAGAAAGCAATTGTAGCTGTGGAGGCTCTAAGTCATCAAAGGGGAAGAAGAAGAAGAAAAGAACAAATAAGAAGAAAAGTGACAAAATTCCTCTTCTTCCACCTATGACATCACAGGTAAGAAAGCACCATGAAAGAATGAGAAGAGAGCATGTTCCATTTGATATATGTGCTAGACCACAGCCAGTCATCAAGAAGAGAACAGAACAACCAAGGAAATCTTCTTATGATCAGAGTCATCCACCAATCTACCCAGTCTTTTCTAATCATGAATTGTTTGATGTTGGTGATGTGGATTATGCTCTAAGAAGAAGACATTCAAAAGAAGAAGAGGGAAGTTCTTCAAGATTGCCATCCAAGCTGAAGAAAATTGTTTTTGTCAAAGAAAAATATCCACAAGCACTGGATCTCAGCAAGCCAATCAAGATGGATTTTTCCAACACTTTGAATCCAAACACATATTTAGGATTTGACTTCCCTAAACCAAGTGACAAGATCAAGGACAAGAAAATCCTTGAAGACTTGGGAAGCTTTGCTAAAGTGTTCTGCAAGAAATGTGATTAATATGGGCATCACACTAACTCTTGCTGGGTTCTTGAGGATATTTTTGAAATTCCAGATGTGGTTAGTGGCTATGACATGAAAAGCTACAAAGAAATGTATGAGAGATACTTGAATGGAAATAAAAACCCATCTGAAGACAAGAACCATCAGCCTATGTTGGAACAAAGGCTCAACACAATTTTGAAAATCAAAGAAGATGACCAAATCCTGACAACAACAAACAAGAACAAAAGGTCACCAAATGAAGAAAAAGCAAAGAGGAGACCAGGTGTTCTAAATGGTGATGAGAAGTTTCTATTGAAACAAGGATTTGAACCAAGAGGATTCAAGTGGAAGGCAAAGAAGGAAGTAGAAAAAGGGAAGGATAAGGTGATTGAGGAAGTTGATGGCTGCACTAAAGTGTCTGTAGTGCACATTGGATCGGAATACGACACTGATGAAGATTGTGAGGTCGTATATGAAGATCCACCACCAGTTCCAATCCAAACTTCTAATGCCTCCTCCACTATCTCTGAACTACAAACTGATGAAGTTTGTAACTCAGAATCAAACTGATTCCTTTTGTGTATGTGCAGGAACAGTCCATGAGCAACAATGATTTATGGTACATGGATAGTGGATGTTCAAGGCACATGACATGTGACAAGTCTACATTGATAAATTATGTGAAGAAATATGAGGGACCAGTTGCATTTGGGAGTGATGAAAATGGAAGAAAAATTGTTGGAAAGGGAACACTCACAAATGGCAAAGTATCCTTTGAGAATGTTCTACATGTTGAAGGACTAAAGTACAACTTGCTGAGCATTTCTCAAGTGTGTGACAAGGGATACAAGGTTTCCTTCAATGATGAACATTTCCTGATATTGAAGCCAGAGTTTGTGATTCCAACTGAAATGATTATGATGTTGGCTCCAAGAAATGGCAACCTCTATGAACTGATAATGAATACTGCAACCTCAAGAGGTGGTTCATGCTTTGTATCAAAGGCAACTGAGAATGAAACTGTGCTATGGCATAGGAAGATGTGTCATGTAAATTTGAAGAACATGAACAAACTAGTGAAAGGTGAACATGTTGTTGGCCTTCCCACAAGAGAGTTCAAGCTAGGAGAAAAGTGCACATCTTGCCTAAAAGGAAAACAACACAAATCCTCTCACAAGAGCAAACAGATAAACACAATAGATGAGGTCTTGGAATTACTTCACATGGACTTGTTTGGTCCAGTGAGTGTTCCAAGTGTTGGGAAGAAGAGATACTGCCTTGTGATAACTGATGATTTTTCAAGATTCACTTGGGTATATTTCATGGGCACCAAGGATGAAACCCCAAATTTGATTAAATCCTATGTATTCAAGATGGAAAATCAACTTGACAGTAAAGTGAAGGTAATTAGAAGTGACAATGGGTCAGAATTCAAGAATGACACTATGAGTGAATTATGCACTTCTAAAGGTATCTTCCAGCAATATAGTGCTCCAAGAACCCCTGAACAAAATGGTGTTGCAGAAAGGAGAAATAGAACTTTAATTGAAGCTGCAAGAACCATGATTGCTGATGCCAACCTTCCTGTTACATTCTGGGCAGAAGCAATAAACACTGCATGTTACGTGCAGAACAGGGTTCTACTTAAGAAGGCTCAAAACAAGACACCATATGAAATTCTCTACAAGAGAAAGCCTCATGTGAAGTTCTTGAAGCCTTTTGGATGTAAATGCTCACTATTGAACACAAAGGACTACTTGAACAAATTCCAGTCCAAATCTCTAGAATGTTTCTTTGTGGGCTATTCATCTCATTCAAAAGCTTATAGAGTTTATGTGAAAGAGCACATGGTGGTCATTGAATCATCTGACATCATCTTCAATGAAAACCAATTCAACAATACTGATGGTCCAAAATGGCTATTTGATCTTGAGAAAATGATCAAATCGTTTAAAATCTATAGTGAAGACATGGATGATAGTATGTACAGAACCAGCTTTGAAGAAAAAGAAAAAGCAAAACAAGTTGATCTGGACAAACTATGGACATCAGTTGCTCATGAAGCAAATGGTTTTGACTTTGGTAGAAATATCCAAGAGGAAGATGATGTAGAGAGAGTTGGACAAGAGGCTGTAGTTGAAATCTCAAATGAAGGTCCAAGTGTTATTTAAAGTGAGCCCATCCAAAGTCAACAACCCTCTCAGACTGAAGAAATGTCTCAGTTGCAGAACCTATTTGACTCATTGCAGCTAGGAGGAAATGATGCATCTACATCAGGACTCAATCATGTACAAAACCCCACTGAGAATCAAGTCAGATCTGAAGATGAATCTGCTGAGATGAATATGACAAATCTAGAAGCAGAAGTGTTTGTACCACCAGTTGTTCAAACTACCTATGTTGAAATAAATCATCCTGCAGAGAACATAATTGGAGATTTACATGAAAGAGTTACTAGAAGTGCATCTGAAAGAGCAAATATCTGTCTGTATGCATGTTTTCTATCCCAAGTTGAACCAAAGAATATCAATCAAGCTTTAAAGGACAACAGCTGGGTGGAAGCTATGCAGGAGGAATTAGCTCAGTTCAGAGACTTACATGTGTGGGACTTGGTGGACAAGCCCAGAGGCAAGTATGCAATTGGTACAAAATGGATTTTTAGAAACAAGAAGGATGAAAGGGGGATAGTGATTAAGAAAAAAGCTAGATTGGTGGCTCTAGGGTGTCTACAAGAAGAAGGAGTAGATTTTGAAGAAGTATTTGCTCCTGTTGCAAGACTAGAGGCTATCAGGATTTTTCTAGCATATGCAGCATCAATGAACATTAAAGTCTATCAGCTTGATGTAAAATATGCATTCCTGAATGGAAAGATTGATGAAGAAGTTTATGTCACTCAACCTCCTGGATTTGAAGATCCAATTCATCCAAACAAAGTCTACAAGCTCAGCAAGGCACTTTATGAACTACATCAGGCACCAAGAGCCTGGTATGATGAGCTTTCTAATCATCTGTTAGAACATGGTTTCTGTAGAGGGGCCATTGACAAGACTTTGTTTTACAAAAGAAAGGGAAAAGATTTGCTACTGCTGCAAGTGTATGTGGATGACATCATTTTTTGCTCAACAAATGAACAAATGTGCAATGAATTTGAGCAAGTGATGAAGTCCAAATACCAAATGAGCTCAATGGGAGAAATGAATTTCTTCCTTGGACTGTAAGTGCAACAGAAGACAGATGGAATTTTCATCAATCAATCAAAATATGTGCAAGAGATTCTCACCAAATTCAAGTGCCAAGACTTCAAGACAGTGTCAACACCAATGGACACACATGAGAAAATGGTACCTGATGAAAAGGGGGAGCCAGTGGATCAGCATGAATATAGGGCCAAGATAGGATCATTGATGTATCTCACAGCATCTAGGCCAGATATTATGTTTGCTGTGTGTGTTTGTGCAAGATTTCAAGCAAACCCCAAGGTGTCACATATGCTAGCAGTGAAAAGAATATTCAGATACTTGAAAGGAAAACCAGACTTGGGAATTTGGTATCCAAAGAACTCTTCCTTTGATTTGATGGCTTATACAGACAGTGACTATGATGGTTGCAACATGAGTCAAAAATCAACTTCAGGAGGATGTCAGTTTCTTGGGAACAGAATCGTGTCATGGCAATGCAAGAAACAAACCACAGTGTCAATCTCTACTGCTGAAGCGGTGTACATTACTGCATCTGCTTGCTGTGCACAGGTTCTGTGGATTCAAAACCAACTGCTGGATTATGGTCTGAATTTTTTACTCACACCTATTTTAATTGATAATACTGCAGCTATGTTCATAGTTAAGAATCTAGTCCAATATTCTAAGACTAAGCACATTGAAATTAGACATCATTTCATTAGGGATTGTCAGGCAAAAGGGCTTATAGAAATGAAAAGGGTAGACACATATGATAATTTGGCTGATTTTTTCACCAAACCTTTAGATAAGACCAGGTTTCACTTTCTGTTAAAATGCCTAGGAATGATAAATGCTGATGAGGTTTAATTTAGGATGTGTGCTTAGTGAAGTGCTTACTGATGATCTATGTTACTCACTTTGAATGTTTGCATGATAATATTGCTATGCTTAAATGATTACTCAAATTGCATGAATCATATTTGTGACTGTTCTTGTGTGGAATTTCTGTTAATCTTAAGAATTACAGCTGTTAGTACTTTGATTTGTGCTTGCATGATGAATTTTTATGATTCTAAGTACTTCGAGCATGAATCTGTGCTTGATGATGTGTTTACTGCTCTTCGAGCACAAGCATAGGCTTCAGTGAGACTATTCTAAGTCACTCGAGCACAGATGTCATTGCTCATCTGCTCGAGCATGTTTCAAGCATGCTTCTGTGGAAGATGGGCGTTTAATGCTCTTCAAGCACAAACAATCCATACTTGGAAGTTCAAGATAAACTTATTCCTTGTAACTTACTGCTCGAGCACAAAGTTAAGTCTCTCGAGCACAATCATTAAACTGATTTCTAAAGTTGCTCGATAGATTTTCGAGCATGCTCGATGAAGGTCTGAGCATGCTCGACAGACTTAAGTGATGTTTTTGTTTTCTGTGCTATCTGACAGTCTGTGTTGTGATACTGTGAAAGTGTGTGCTTAATTACAAATGCTTAAATGACAACACCATCTTTAAAATCACTGTTCTTCAACTGAATTTTCAAAAGGAAAATGGTTTTTAACTGGTAAAAAGTTTTTGAGTAAGCAACACGGTTTTGGTGATCATACAAGGGAGATGATAACATTATCCAAGTTCCTAATAAGGAGTGAAAATTGTTTTGCAAGTGGAGATTGAATCCAACTAATATAGGAAATGATAGTATATTGTCCAATCTCCTAACTCATGGATTATAGGCTTAAAAGATTTCTGTTCAGTAAACTGACAATTTGTGTAGCTTCTTCTCATGAGTGCAGTGATCAATGTGATACAAATACTATAATCATGCTAAGTTTGATATGGTGATTAATTTGAAAACTAAGGTATGTTTCCTTGCACATCTCTCCGAATGATAGGCAGAAAGGCAATTATCAAATCATACACGAGCCTGTTGATGTTTTGGTCTACCAAAAACAGTTTATCAAATTATGAGCAGCTACTAAATAGCTATATATATATATTTGAAAGTTCATAAACAGAAAATGAAGCAAATGAAAAAGAGTGAAAAAGAAAATAAAATATGCTTCAAAATCATTAATGATAAATAAATATATCATGACCTTAAGGGGCACAATCAGAACTACAAGAGTGGAGCATTCAAATAAGTCCTAAACACTCTGAATGAAAGGCATGTAAGTCCGGATGGCTTGTAAGTCCAACGTTCAACCTGATGGTCTGATATCTAAGTATCTTATTACTAAATAAACTGCTCGGACAAATAAAATATATTTTTGACCAATGCTTCAGGGGGTTGAAGTCAATTCGGGGAAATTCGGAGAAAGCTAAATAAGCTTTGAGAAGAGATAAGGAACAACTAAAGTCTAAAGTGTGACCATTCTAACTCAAGCAACTAATTGAATCTTAAGAATATCACAAAAATTCATAAGAATCATGCTAAGAACCTACACCTAGTGTCAGCTTGACTTAACTCATAATACGGCTGAAAATGAAGTGGTGTGACAGTTATTGGACAATCTGATCCAATGCTGAGATCTTTCCAATGAATTGACATAACTTTTTGAACTGGATTTTGATCTCTTGTTCACCTCAAACCCAAGCTTGAGCAAACGGAATGATTTCATTAACTTGTAATCTTAATTTTTGCAAAGTTTGAGTGTGATTTTTGTCTTAACTTCTAGGCAAATGATTTTAATTTCACCGCTGTTATCTGTGTTTGTTCTAAGTATTTTCGAGTATGATCTAGAAATTAGAATGTACTCCGAGCTTATTTTTGATGTGTTTTGTTATCTTTGATCTTCGAGCACGAAGATATACTTTGTTATTTTACTAAGTATCTTCGAGCATGATGGCATGAGTAAGTATGATTTCAAGTTTACGAGCACGAGAACTGAATGAGAGGAAACATTTAAGTGTTTCGAGCAAGGTCTGTGCTAGGTGTCTTAGTGAGCGAGTAAAGATGATTTTATTGCAACGAAATTTTCGAGCACACTAGGGTACCAGTTTCTGTGCTTGAGTGCGGGATTAGGAAAGATTTTAAGGCTTTTCGAGCACAATGTACTTCGAGCACACATGAATGCATCTCGAGCATAAGAAATTGATGATATATTTCTAAGTATGCTCGAGCAAGCATTGTACCATGTCCTTGTGTACAGGGGGAGCAAGTTTTTTTTGTTTTGGCTGTATACTCGAGCAAGGGTGGTAAATGTGAATTTGAAATTAAATGACAACTGTCGTGTGCTAGACGAAATACTGAGGTACTGTACCACCAAATCGTTAAGTATAAAAAGGGGACTTAGAAAGTTTTTCACACATTGTTCTCTACTTAAACCTAGACGAGAACCCTCTTGCTCGTGCTATCTCCCCCTTTGCTCGCTATTTCAATTACTTGTTAATTTCACTTCGATTATAGCCATTAGCTCTGTTTCGACTTCGGTAAGACATCGTTGTTTGATAATCGTCGCACCGTTTTTGAAATTAGTGTTTCCAATTAAACAAATTGACTAACTGTTTACTTGTTTTGCAGGTACGCATATTACTACGGAACAGAACTGATGGCCTTCAAATTTGAAAAACGGCATAATATGTGTGCTCGGTTAGAGATAGATGATGCCAACCGTGAGTTGGAGCCAATCATTAACTTTTTGAGAAACTCAAATCTGAGGGTGGCTTTAACTACCGATCCCACAATATACAGAAATCATATTTCGGATTTTTGGGGTTCTGCAACACATGTCAATGACGTCAATGGGGAAAGAATTGAGGCATTGATACTAAATCATGACATTGAGATAACAGAAGCCTCAATCAAAGCTGAACTAGAACTTAATGACAATTTTGAGGATCAGCCGTCCTACTCAGCCCCAAGGCTACTAAGAGTTTTTCAAGAGACTATGGGCTATCAGGGAGGCGTTAAGGAAGGACAGTTCCAAAAGGGAAGTTTTCCATTAATATACAGATTTTTGTTTCATCACGTAATCCAGTCCTTATCTCCTCGGAGAGGGACTTGGACTTTGTTGAACAGAGAGCTTGGGACTCTCACTGTCGCCATCCTTTATCAGCAACCCTTCAACATTTCACGACTTATTTTTCAAGGGATGATCTCCAATGCAGAGAAGAATGTTACTCAACGTTTTCTGATGTATCCAAGGTTTCTTCAAATATTAATAAACAGAGCCTAACCAGACATTCAAAGGACAGGGCAGATTTTGAAGTTGCAAGACTCAAACATATGCAAACGTATGAAGGATGCTCAGAGTAACTTCATTGAGTCTGATGACTGGGATGTACTCCCATTGTTACTCGTACCTGCACTGGGTGCCATTGCTGTACCAAGGACTCCTGGCAACAGTGATGAGGAAGTTGATGATGGTGATGACAATGATAATGATGATGATGATGATGATGATGATGGTGCCGATGGAGGAGATGCGATGGTTATTGACAATGCTGCTGATGCACAGGTTGTAATGGAAGAGATTGTGTATGAATTTGGACACGTAGCTCATGAGCCAACTGATAATGCAGAGATTCGTTTTTCACCTGTCACAACTGAGCCAACTGAACAAGACATACCTATCCATCAACAAAGTGAACAAGACATACCTATCCCAGAACCATACAAAGTTCCTTCCCCTGAAACCAAAGACTCTGAACCATTCTCTGAACCAGCCCCAAAGCCTAATCTTGACACTCCTGTGTCCAGTCCAAACCTCTATGACACTGTGTGTGAAAATGCCAAACTGGAGTTTGAGAACATAATGCTAAGAGAGAAAAATGCCATTTTGGCCGCGAAGAACTCAGCTCTGGAAGCTGCACTGAAGGAGGCGTTATTGAAAATTCAAGCTCTTGAGGGGCAATTTGAGGTTGAGAAGACCTCAGATGCACCAAAACAGAGGGAGAATATTAGTGTTGAAGAGGAGGTTGGACCATCTGATGCTTTAAACATGCTAAACCAAGCATATGATGATGGAGAATTAGAGGATGAGAAGGAAGATAAAGAAGAAGATGAAACTGAAAAAGAAAATTTAAAGAGGAAAGAAAAGGGCAAGGGGGTTGCACTTACAGACGACGACTTACACCCCCTGCCTCAACACACAACTCAGTCTGATGACATTATGTTTAAAGAAAATGTAGTTGATCAAGACATGGCTGAGGCTGAATCCATGAAAACAGCTATAGAATTGATGAATGAAGAGTTGGAAGCTCTGGAAAGAGAAAAGTTAAATCAAGAGGAGGAGGAAATTTCTCAGGAGGTCATAGAAGCCTTGATTAAAATGAAAGATAAAGAGGAGGAAGATGAGAGGAAATTAAGAGAAGCTGATGAAGCAATCAAGGCTACAATTAATGCCTTGAAAGAAAATTTGAATGTTGATCAACAAGAACCTGAACAAGAAAAGGCTGCCGAGCCTTTGATCTCTAAGCTTGAAGAGGGTGAAGTAAATGAAGATGAACTGGCATTGGGACCAGTTATTCATGAAGAAGAGGAAACCATTGATGTCTCTGCAAGCACTATGGTTAAGTTGATTATAATGAAGGATCTTACACTGATTCTGAATAATCTAGAGAGACATCACCCAGAGATTGTGACGGCAGCAAGAAAGGCTCAACGAGACTTTATAAATCTGAGCAAAGGAGAATCAAGATCTGAAGAACATGTTGAACCAAGTGAACCCATCATTCAAGAGGTCACTGAAGAAACTGAAGAAACTAATAGAAATGAAGATGTTATTGAAGAATCTGAGTCTGTGGATGAGGATATAATTATTGAAGAACCAGAAACAGAAGTGGAGCAGCCCGATACATCCACTCCAACTCAATCAAGTTTAAAAAGGAAAGACACAACTGATATTGAAACACCAAAATCCAAAAGACAAAAATCTGTGAAGAAATTGGTGTATAAGATGAGGAGAGACAAGCTAGAAGAAAGAAGAAGAGCTCAATCCAAACAAAATGATGAACCAATGATTGAGGCTCTTCATAACCTTGAAGAAGTGGTGGATTTGGATGGTGAAAGTGAAAATGAAGAAGTGAAGGAAGCTGAAAAGATAAATGAAGATGTTGAATATTTGATCAGTTTGGGCTATGATCCTCTGTATGTTCAAAGACTATCAAAAGAGGATGTGGGAAAAGAAGCTGAGGGTTGGAGAGTAAGGAAAGGAAAAAGAGAAGTATTGATAAAGGCTGGTCACAAGCCTGCTTTCCTGAACTTACAACCATTTGACAAGATTGATAGTTTGTACAAAAGGGCTCTCATGGAGAATCTGTCTGATTATGTGAGAAGGGTGTCTGAAAGGAAGAAAGAGAAAGAAAAAGAATTCAAAGAATCAGACAGTAGCAAGAAAAGGACTGAAAAAAAACAAAAGGATGAAGAAGCATATGAATCCTTAAAGTCAAAACATAAGGATATCAAATTCTTTCAGCTGTATGGCTACAGCTACAACTTCCTGATAAATCTCTCTCCTGAAGAACTGAAAAGAAGAATTCAACAGATTAAAGACTCTCACAAAGATCAAGAAAGTCGAGAAAAGTTTAAAAGAGAGCAGGAGTTAAAATTGAGATTACAGAAGGAAAGGGAGGAAAAAGAAAAGAAAGATCAAGAAGCAAAGAGGTGGTTTGAGGACCCTCAGAGGGTAGAGATGTTAAAGAAAGTTGTGATGGAGAAAGGGATATCAGAAGAACAGTTTCAGATCATGCCTCTTGCTGAACTAATGGAGATATATCACAGAGAGCAGAGGATGTATCTTGAAACACAGAGGAAACTGCAAGAAGACAGAAGGAGGGCAGAACAAAAAGTTCATGCAGAAATGATGAATGCCCTCCACAAAAAGGGAGTAAAAATGTCAAGACTGTAAATGCAAACAGAAGATACAATAAAGAGATGGTATGTTGAAGAGGGTCTTGATAAGATTAAGAAAGTTGAAATGGGGAGCTCAAGCAGAACCCAGAGGTCAGAGAGTGTGAAGCCTGTGCAGCCAAGAAACTTGAATTTGCCCACACATCTCTATTTTGACAGAAGGTCAAAGACCTTAAGGGTTGTGACTGAAGATGAAGCAGAACATCTCATCATCTTCAGAGATGATTTGAGAAACTTTACAACATAACAACTGACTAAGATGGCTGAGCTGACTTTATATGACAATCAAGTAAGAAGTCAACCATCTAGTCAACTGAGGAATGATCTCTCAAAGTTTTTGAAGGAACAAGCAGAAAAGGGATTCCCATTTCTGCAGCAAAAGAAGAGAGAGATCAGGAGCCAAGCAGAAAAGGAGAAGAGAATCAGTGAAGTTCACATATCTGAGCTTTCCCTCTCTGAATCAAAGAAACAAAGAACTCTAGCAAGCAGCTCTCATCAGAAAAGGATGACCTTAAAAGAGCGCTTGGCTACGAGAGAAGTGATGAAGGAACCCAACTCAAGAGTGCAAAAATTTGGAAGAATCACATACATAACGTACAATCAAACTGATGATTCGACCACTTTGAGAAATGAGTCAGGGATACCTATTGCAGTCATAAGGGAGGATGGTGATCTGCATTATATGCATCCACAAGATTTACAAGATTTGGTTAATGCAAGATTCCCAAGTGATGCCTCTGACTCTTCTGAACTTGACATGCTGAAGCAAAGAGCTGCATATGTGAAGAAACTAAAAGAAAGAGCTGAAGCCAAGAACAGAGGAAGAAGATAACATAATGGAGCTAATGGATGATTGATTTTTATTTCTGTTTATCTTTGTATTTTGTTTGAGTTGTAAAAATTTAGTTTGTAATGCCATGTGGCAGAATTCCAATTATGTAATGAAATGACATGTTATTAAATGATTTATCTAGAAATGTGATACATGTGTAACTCTATGCAGGTATGTTTTGGTGCATCTGAGCTTGTTCCAATCTAGGGGGAGATTGTTGGGTCGGATTTTTGATAAGGAAGATTGGAATCTTCTCAACCTCCTCAGAAAACGGCTAAGTATGGAATTCGAGCAAGCCCAGACGATCGAGCATGGTTTTTACTACTTCGAGCAAGGTTCTGAACCTTAAATGGTTGATTCTTCTAAGTGTTGAAGGCTTCGAGCAAGCTACACTTCAACGAGCAAGAGTATTCTTCTATCGAGCATGGATTGCCAATCGAGCAAACAGCTTGATCATACAAGTTCCAGCCAAGTGTTACGAGCACAGGATGATCAAGCACATGGGGACGAGCATGGATGCAATAAGAAGATGTCACGTGAATCTAAGCAAAGACTTCGAGCACAGTTCAGTTTCCGAGCAAGATTTACATTCGAGCATGCTAAAGATTGCTGAATAAGAAAAGCTGAAGGCATCAAGAAGAATGAGCTTGCTCGATGGACTTGCTCGAGCAAAGTTTGGACAAGTCAAGAGGAATGAAGCTTACTCTAAGGGAATATGTATTCTTCGAAAGAGAATATATTCTAAGTAAAGTCTGCTCGAAGACACTCATCGAGCACACCTAGTATAGGAAGTTTGCTCGAGCAAGGTATGTACCTTGCTCGAGGACTGAAACACTTGTATTAGATTTATCTTTCATTATGTAATGACTAGGACTTATAGAAGGAAAGTCAGATTCTATAAATAGAGGTCCTAGGGTACCTTTAGAAAAGAGATTTTCGAGACAGAATTGGTAGGCACTCACTGATTATGAAAAACAGTCGCCGTCACACAAAACCCTAGACATTCCATTCACAGTACCTTTGACGTATCATTAAATATAGTGAATCTTTGTCTATGAATAAGACTTTACTGATTATCATTTACCGTTTTGTGTTTGATATCTGTTCACAATTCCTCATTCTCAATCATTGAATATCCTGATTCTGTCGGGATATTCAATCGGTCTTTTGAGTATTTGAGTCGGTGTGTTCTTGTCAAACGTTTGCTAAGGTTTCACCCGACGGACTGTCCTGACAGGTTCATCTTTTGAAAAATGCTTAAATGAATTAACGAAAGTTTTAAAAAGATGTGTGGAAATGAATTTGGTCTTAAGTTGGGAAAAGAGCAACTTTATGGTTCAAGAGGGGACGGTTTTGGGACATGTCATCTCAAGTAGGGGGATTGAGGTTGACCGGGTGAAAATCCAAGTTATATCTAATTTACCACCGCCTACTAATATAAAAGGGATAAGGGCTTTTTTGGGTCATGCCGGTTTTTAACGACGGTTCATTAAGAATTTTAGTATCATTTCTAAACCGTTGTGTAATTTGTTATTAAAAGATGTGCCATTTGTTTTTAACGGGGAGTGTCTTAATGCATTTAATGTACTTAAAAATAAATTGGTTGAAGCACCGGTCTTGTTGTCACCTGATTGGTCACTTCCATTTGAAATCATGTGTGACGCAAGTGACTACGCGGTCGGGGCCATGTTGGGTCAACGGGTGGATAAGAAGCCCGTTGCCATATACCACGCAAGCAAAACCCTTTCCGATGCTCAAATTAATTATACCACTACGGAAAAGGAGTTGCTCGTGGTAATATATGCACTTGATAAGTTTCGATCTTACATTTGGGGGAGCAGGGTAATTGTTTTCTCAGATCACAGCGCAGTCAAATATTTGATGGAGAAGAAAGACGCGAAGCCGCGCTTGATCGGGTGGATTTTATTTCTCCAAGAGTTTGATGTGGAGATCCGCGACAAGAAAGGAAGCGAAAATGTGGTAGCGGATCATTTGTCGAGACTTGTAGGACAAGAAGAAGAGGAGAAAGACGAGAGAGCTATCAATGAATCTTTCCCGGATGAACAATTGTTTTCTGTTTCAACTTTGCCATGGTATGCTGACATTATTAATTTTCTTGTTGCAGATACAATTCCTGAGTTTTGGCCGAAGAAGAAGAAGAAGCAACATTTTCTCTTGTAGGCAAAGCACTATGCATGGGCAGATCCAGATTTGTTCAAAGTTGGAGCAGATCAAGTAATGAGGCGGTGCATACCAGAGGAGGAGATGCGGAGTGTTTTGTATCATGCCCATTCTTCACCTTGTGGAGGCCATTTCAGCGGCCAGGAGACGGGGCATCGAGTGCTTGCATGCAGGTTCTATTGGCCTACCATATTTAAGGATGCCGCTGCGTTCGTGAAAAATTGTGTTAGACGCCAACAGATGGGGGGTATTTCAAAGAGGGACGAGATGCCCATGCAACCAATCCTGGTTGTCGACATCTTCGATGTTTAGGGGATTGATTTCATGGGCCCATTTCCTAATTCATTTGGTAATCTATATATCTTGGTGGCGGTCGATTATGTGTCTAAATGGGTAGAAGCAACGCCACCAAGACGAATGATCATACCGTTGTTTGTAAGTTTGTCCAGTCTAATATTTTTTCACGTTTTGGTGTCCCCTGCATTATCATTAGCGATGGAGGCTCACATTTCAAAAACTTTAATTTTGGCAAATTACTTAAATGGTATGGCGTAAACTAACGCATTGCCACTCCATATCACCCTCAAACGAATGGGCAAGTGGAGGTTTCTAATAGGCAAATCAAAGAGATTTTACAAAAGACGGTAAGGCCCGATCAGAAGGATTGGTCAAATAAACTAAACGATGCTTTATTGGCTTACCGTACAGCTTATAAAACGCCTATTGGAACCACTCCATATCGGTTGGTTTGCTGGAAGTTATCATTTACCTGTCGAGCTAGCCCATCGTGCGCTATGGGCGGTTAAAAATGTTAACCTAGACTACGAGTGTGTAGGTAAACAAAGAAAAGTGAACATATGCGAGTTGGAAGAATTGAGAGATGAGGCTTATGAATGTGCGTCCGCATATAAAGACAAGATGCAGAGGATTCACGATGCTAAGCTAAGAAGAAGGACGTTTAAAGAAGGGCAACGAGTGTGGTTGTATAACTCGAGATTGAAGCTTTTCCCGGGCAAATTGAAGAGCAAGTGGACGGCACCCTATCAAGTCAAGAGAGTTGGAAGTTTGGAGAGGTTGAAATTAAAGATTTTGATGATCATCTGAGACAAGTGGTGAATGGTCATCGATTGAAGCCTTACTTGGAGGATGCGGATTTAAACAAAGAGATACATGAGTCGGAGGTTTGCTTTTTGGCAAACGAGCCAACGTACTCGGTTGATTAAGGAACCAAGGAATGTCGAGCTGTAAACATTCAATTCAGCGCTTACCGGGAGGCAACCCGACATTTGTAAGTTTAATTTTGTATATTGAGTCTAGTTAGCTAATAGTTTTCCTCAAATCGTGCAGTGTAGACCAAGGACAAGAGGGGAAGCGAGCACATACGTCACTAGAGGGAGCCCCAGGTACGTACGTGATGGGTATGTGGCGACCGAAGCAGGTGGCGTAGGAAATCAGCTCAAATAACACTTAAAAGATTAATATTTTTTAGCCGAAAACCATAAAAAAAATTGTTGCTAAAAAATTGCAACTTCGCGTATCATGAAGATGCTCTGCCTTGCATCTTCGCGTATCGCGAAGATGCTAAAAAGTTAAACCGCCAGTCAAAGTCAATGGTCAATAGTCAAACTTGCATCTTCGCGATACGCGAAGATGCAAGTCAGAGCATCTTTGCGATACGCGAAGATGCTCGGATCTGACGAAATTTTATATAAAACTCAGATTTCCCCCATCATTTTCACCATTCATTTTCTATCTTAAACCCTATCCACACATTTAAAATCCGGCCACCACCACCCGTGTCACCACCGTCACTTTCATTGTCTTTTCTCATCAAATACATTTAGCCCGATTGAAAGGTATGTGTTTAAATGTGTTTGCAATTGGTTTATTTCGGGTTTGAATTGGGTAGTACATAGATTGTTTATGGGTATGGAATTCATGTTAGTGGGTTGATGTTTGGTCGGGATTTGCGGGTTTTGTTGAAATTTACGGGTAATTGAGGACGTTTTTTCGGTTGGGTTTACCGGATTGTATGAAGTTTGGTCGGAATTTTGTAAGCTTATTCATGTTTTTGGGATTGTTAGAGATGTGTTTTTGAAAATGGGTCACCGGAATATTTTCCGGTGGGTTTTTGAGTCGAAGTTGGAAAGTTTATAAATGGTTTGTGATTTTTATTTTTGGGTCGGTATTGTGATCAATTGTCGGTAAGGTCGTGTGCTTTTAGATAAAGGAAAATTTTTCAAACACTTTGGTTAGTAAAAAGTTTTGAAAAGTATCGGTTTGTGAAAACAAGTGAGTAGGAAGTGTTCGTTGGTTTGTTCGGTTTGGATTTTTCTTTGAAAGTAAAACGTTTTGCACAAACGGTTTGGGGAGTGTGTCCATTTAGAGTTATAGTTTATATTGCTTTGAGTGAGTTAAAAAAAAAGATTTAAATTCTTGGGGGCAACCGCGACCGAAATGCTATACGGTTGTCGTCCGTTGTGACATTGACATGGACTTACTTGATATATTTAATTACAGATGTCGAGGAAACGGTCGAAACAACAGCAGGTGTTTGACAATACATCTCAGTAGTATACGCGCGCACCGATCAGATACACTGTTCCTGAGATCAAGGTTTTTGGGGTCGCGGTCGAGGATATTACTGGGGGAGAAGATGAGGACCACATCATTCTACGATTTCTCCCCAGTACTCCCGAGTTTGAGTTGTTTGGACAGATTCACGATTTGGAGATATTCCGACACCGGATGTTTGATTGGGAGGTGTTGGAAACTATTGGTCAAGTTCCGAGACTTAATAGGTTGTTACCGGGACATTGGAGAGATATTTTGGGATTTGAGCAGAAACAGTATGAGGAGTTGGTTTACGAATTTTACTCTACCTTCAGGTATAACCCGAAAGATTTTGAATAGCTATATGCAGTTAGTTTTGCATTAGGAAGAGAGTTGTTTCAATTTACGGTGCCCAGGTTTGCAGTAATTGCGGGTTTGTATGGGCCACATGAGGTTGAGGCTCCCGAGTTTCGGGAGAGTATTCGGGGGTTTACCACGGGGTCGGCTGTTTCTCGGCCTCACTGGATCTCGACGAATGATTTGGCTACAGTTTGGAGGACGATTAGTGATGGTGCTCATTCGAGTAGTGTTGTTGCTTCACAAATTTGGGACCCACTGCACCGTTATTTACACAGGGTGGTTGCTTCTACGTTCACGGGATGACATTCGGGGAAAGATAAATGTAATAATCTTGATTTGACGTGTTTGATGTCTATGATTGGAGGTATGAATGTGAATCTGGCTACATTTTTGTTAAGTTCATTTAATAGGGGTGATCGGATAGCGAGTGCGGCCACGACTCAGTTGGCGTTGGGGCCCATGATCGCCAGGATTACTCAGTCTTTAGGTGTATTTGGACATTATTCGGACGAGTATTTTACGGAGGGACCAAATACTGAAGTTTTGACGCTTGACGATGCCCAAAAAGCAGGCATTATGACTGATGGTCATCCGCCACGGATGGCGGATGTGAGAGCAGCAACCGTGTGGAGAGGCCATCTGCCCAGTCACGTCGGCGACGACAGCCGAGTTCACCACCGACACAGCATCCATAGCCCATGACCTTAGACTACATGTTTGAGCAGCAATTGCAAATGCGAGATGAATTGCATGGGTATCTAGACGAGTTCAGAGAGTACAGAGATGAGTCGCGGGGTTACTTTAGAACCATGTTTGATCACTTGCATATTCCACTGCCAGGTACTTTGTAGCCGTCGTCGCCTACTACTGGTGGCTTTGACATGGGTGGTTCTGGTTTTGGTGCTGGACATGTGTATGGAGGAGGATACGGTGGATCTGGTGGGTATGGAGCTGGTGTTGGAGGATCTGGGTATAGCAGTTATGGACAGTATGGGTCGAGTGATTTTTATTATGCAGGTGCTGGAGGATCAGGAGCTGGTGGAGATGGTGATGATAATGACCAGGAGGATTCTGACGAGGGGTAGGAATTGATGGAAACAGTTGTCCCGATCAATGTTTTGGGTTTTATTTTATTATGTTTTCATTATCTTATGGGTTGTACTGATATTAATATTATTTTGCTTATGGGTGGTTTGGTTGGGGCACTTGATGAGATTTCTTCTTGTGGGTGGTTGCTTGTGTATATTTTGTAGTTGAACTTTGTGGGTGTAGTTCACTTAAACCCTCACGAGACCATACTCGTCCACCCGGGCTACCGGGGGGTTTAAAGGGCTTGTTGCATACGCTAAATGCAGCCATGATTCCTACGAAAGTGAGTTAGGTCTTTTAACATTTTTACTCGTTTAACAAATTTGGTTATGAAATTTATTAATCTCGGTTGGTAATTTAAAATTAATGGTTTTGCAAACGATTTAAAAGACCTATATTTTTAACATTTGTGAGAAACTTGCTTCTACATGTTTGAGAGTTTGCAGATTTTGTTTTGAGAGTTGAGGAGATAAGGTTCACCGAGAGATCACCGAGGGCACGAGGGTTGCACATGAGAGTTTTTCTTATTTATCAGGTGATTTCATTTTCGTAACCTTATTTGTTTTATTAGTTTTTGTGTTAAAAGTGTAATTGTATTTTTGTATATTTAATAACCACCATCACATTAGGCTCGGTTTGAAAATTGTCATGTGAATTTTAAACCCCGTCCCTATTTTATGTCTTAAATTTTAAACATTGAAGACAATGTTTGCCTCAAGTGTGGGAATGGGAGAGAAATTGAAATGTAAAAAGTTTAATGTTCCTTAAATTAAGATTTTTTGCGCAATAATGGAAAATGATAGAAAAATTGGGGATTATTTTTCAAAATTATTATATAATATGAGATAAATAAAACGGGAACACACTTAACTTGGGATGTGTCGGTAGGCTCAGCTTTGAGAATGAAAGGATAATTTGGTTGTTGACTTAATTGAACCTTAAATGCTTGATTTTTAGTGGGAAACGCCTTCATGGTTTTGTTGTTTAGCTAAGCCTGTGTAAGGATTGGAATGAAATATTAGGCCATACTCAAGCCTTTTAATTTGATTTGATCACCAAAAATATATTTAAATATGAATAGTGTGTAGTACAATGGTTGGATAGGCTTAACATTAGAGTATGCTAAATGGCTTGTGACATAAACATAAATGAAAATACTGCTAGTTAAGTGGCTAACACTTCATAGGCGTATGGTTTTATGGCCTTAAATCCTATATTGATGGGATGCCCCGGGGAACGGAGACCATGGGTCGGTATGCGGTTTATCATCTGGTATGCGTAAATCCTAAGTGGATTTATTCAAATTATAAAGTGCTCAAAGAGCGAACCCGCAGTTTATATGCCTATTCGTAAGTCAATAAACATGATCACAAAAAGTGCTTTAAAAGTACAAATTCACTATTGACTTGATCATCCACGTTGTTAGTCATATGGGGTCCCGGTGCTCGCGTCTCATTACCATTAAGAAACGGACCACACGGGACACGTCATATGTAAGCCCTACAGATGAATTCGTGCCTACTCACGTATGGTGATGGACTTCGGGGTATTGCTTGATAACAGGGGTATATTTACTAGTTGGTTACCTAATTGCACCTTAATCATATCTAATGGCCATTTTGGTAGACTTTAATGCTTAATTTTGGGTTTTGGTTCGATAAAAATATCCAAGATTGTCTTAGCTATTACATATGGGCTTTAAAAATTGTACAAATGTGTAAAATTTTGATCGTCTAATCTTAAGGTTTAAGTCAAATTGGGGTGGTCTGGTTCGGTAAAACTATAATGAAGCATGGTAAGGCGGCTTCAAGGCTTTGAGGTGTGGGTTCCATTTTAATCATATGAACTAATAAAATCGTCACACTTTATTTTTCCCAGTAAGTATTGAGACATGGGTTTAAGTGGACAATAATATCGACAATCGCGGTTTTTATGTTCTTTGTGCTTAATTAAGATAATGTATGAAGTATTTAGAGAATAGTCTCTGATTCTGATTCCATTGCAAAGTCTTTTTCGGGACGAAAAAGGATAAGTGTGGGGATGTGATGGTCGGGTAAAATTTAGTTATTATTATATATTAATTAGTTATATTTAGGTAAATAAATAAATGAACATTGGTACTTCAAGCATTTTTTACGTGTTTCAGGATATTGGAAGCTTTGGAGCTTAACGAGGATATTTATGGGCTTGGAATGAAGATCGAGAAGTGAAAGATTGGAAGTGCACGCATCACGAGGCAGTCAAGAAAAGAAAATAAAAAATGCTGAAAAGTTACATCTTCGCGATACGCGAAGATGCAAAGAAGGGAAACTTCGCGTAAAATCGGCCGCAACTATTTTGTCCTTCGCGATACGCTAAGAAGCAAGCCAGGACATCTTCGCGATACGCGAAGATGCTTAAGTGGGCCAAAATTTTAGGTTTGCCTTATATAAACCCCTTAACCTCCCCCATTCGGCTAATATCGACTTCTAGAGGCAGAAGAGGTGTTCTAGGGCGAATTTCAGCCATCCCGAAGCTTCCGGTTCATCTAGGGTTTGCATGTTCATCAAAGATAAGTGTTTTAACATTACGATTATGTTCGGCTAAGTCCTTTGTTCATTCTAGGCTAGGGTTTTGTGTAATTCCTCTCAAGACCAGATTTGCTATGCTTAAAGTTATGAACTTGATTTGAGTTATTGCTTTTATCTTGTTTAATTGATTGCTTAGTTGTTTAAACAATTTATATTTGCGATTATTGATTAGTGTATCACTTGTTTGGTTTTGTTCATCAACACTTAGGGTTAGGCTCTTGTGCCATTGAACTTATAATCATCGGTTCATGCTACTTAATTAGTTGTCATAAAACATGAATTGGTAATTGTGTAGATCGAGTTCAATTGTGTCAACAATTCGGTTAGGATATCGTTTGTCATCACAATCAAACTACTAGGTCTAGTAATTACTGCGCAATCAAGACAAGTGAATCTGTGATTAAGTTGAATGTCACACTACCCGAACCTAGAATGAATACTTTTAATTAATATTGTTTACAAATCTTTTTAAGTAATAATTAGTTTTAATTAAATCTTTTTCTAAAAACCGTTTGACATGGTCTGTCCGCCTTAGTTAATTAATTAATTTAGTCATATTAAACTTGCACTTTCCTTGAGTCCCTGTGGAGAAGACCTTACTTACCCGTACTAGTTATATGTATTTAAGTCCTTAATTAATTGTTTTTGAGTAGACCGCGACAGCCTACGTCAAATCCCGAACGTACTCCTCCCCCTCCGGCCGATGCTCAGACCATTAACTTCATTTATGGGGGATCGGATATATGTGGGTCCTCTTATTCTTCTGCTAAGAGATTGGCAAAAGAAAACAAAATGGAGAGACCATTGAAACCACCAGCCCCAGTGACACAAAGATTGTAACATTCGATGAAGAAGATAGAGATCATGTCATTGATCCCCATCATGATGCTTTGCTTATAACTTTATATATCATTAACCATTTTTTTCGCAGGATATTGATAGATGGGGAAGTTCTGTCAACATCATTCAGCTTGAGACAATGAAGAGAATGGGGATCCCTGAGTCCGAGATCATCAACAGATCCTCAATCTTGGTAGGCTTCAGTGGCGAAACCAAAAACATAGTGGGAGACCACAAGCTTCCAATCTATGTGGAAGTACTGAATTCCATTCAAAGATTTTGTGTTATTGATTCTCTTTCTTGTTTTAATATTATCTTAGGCAGGACTTTGATTCATGACATGAAGGCTGTCCAGTCGACATACCACCAGTGTGCCAAACTTCCTACGCCATGGGGAGTTGTGAAGATCAAGAATAACCAACAGGAAGCTAAGTATTGTTATACTACATCCTTGAAGGCATCAACTAAACCTGCTGTAGCATAGAAATCAAAGAAAATGGATCCTGAGATACTGGGGACAGAGGAACAGGACGTCAAAGAAGTATCCCTGGATCCCGAGGATCCTGAGATAAAAGTTCTGGTTGGCTCCAATATCCAAGAAGATATCGGGAAATAGTTACTAACCTTATTGCAGGAAAGAAGATCTACATTCGCCTGGAAACATGAGGATATGACAGGTATCTCTAAAGATATCATAACCCATAAACTTGGTATTGATAATTCTTTCAAGCCAGTACAACAGAAAAGAAGAAAATTTGCCCCTGAAAGAAATCTTATTATCCAAGAAGAAGTGGACAGACTTCTAAAGTCCGGAACGATAAGAGAAGTGAAGTTTCCCCGGGGCTGGCCAATGTAGTAGTGGTCCAAAAGAAGAATGAGAAGTGGAGAGTATGTGTTGACTTCACTGATCTTAAAAAGGCTTGTCCAAAAGATCCTTTCCCATTACTTCATATTGACTCAATGGTGGATGCCACTACTGGACATGAGATGCTGAAAATTATAGATGCCTCCTCGGGATTTCAGCAAATCCAAATGTAACCTTCGGATCAGGAGGATACTACATTCATCACTCCCTCAGGTGTTTATTGTTATATTGCCATGCCTTTTGGTTTGAAAAATGCAGGTGCAACATACCAAAATCTGGTTAACATGATGTTCAAAGAAAAGATCAGAGATACCATGGAGGTATATATTGATGATATGGTAGTAAAATCCAAAAGAGCAGAAGACCATGTCAAGGATTTATGAGAAGCATTTGATACCCTGGATCAGTATAATATGAAGCTCAATCCCTCCAAGTGTTATTTTGGAGTAGGAGCAGGAAAATTCTTGGGTTACATGGTGACCAAGAGGGGAATAGAAGCAAGCCCAGAACAAGTAAAAGCTATTCTGAACCTAAAATCTCCTACGAATGTTAAATATTTTCAGAGATTTACAAGGAGGATAGCTGCTCTTAACAGGTTTATTTCAAGATCGTCTGAAAAGTGTAAATATTTCTATGATATTTTGAAGAAGAATAAAAAATTCGAATGGACATAGAAGCATGAAGAAGCCTTCCAAACTTTAAAGAATTATCTTTCTACGGCTACATTATTAATGAAGCCAGAGGGTAATGTACCCTTGTCATTATATCTGGTCGTTTCAGGTGTATCGGTTAGTGCAGTGTTGGTCAAAGAACATGAAGGCCAACAGCATCCAATATACTATGTAAGTAAATGCTTGCTAAATGCTGAAACCAGGTATTCCCGTTTAGAAAAATTAATTTTGGCATTGATTATGGCTTCTACCAAGTTAAGACATTGATATTCATGAAATACATATTAAGACTAATTATCCTATCAAATCTGCATTAAGAAAACCTGAGATGTCAATTAGGCTGGCTAAGTGGTCGGAGAAACTTAGCACTTACAATTTGATTTATGAACCAAGAAAAGCTATTAAGTCCCAAGCATTAGCGGATTTCATAGCTGATTTCAATAGTGAGCTCCAAAATGAAGTGGATCTCGAAGTAAAATAGCTCCAAGATCCTGAAGATAAGTGGAATCTATATACTAATGGTGCCTCCAATGTACGAGGGACAGCTTTGGGAATTATCCTGAAGACTGTAGGAACATGAAATGTCCAGTACTTTGTGTCTTGTGTTAGTTAAGTCTTGATAGCATGGAATGTTAGAAGTTTGTGCATGTAAATGTCAAATACACAAAGGAGCTACTTATGCGGCGTATAAGATATGCGGCGCATAAGTTATGTGCCGCATAACATATGCGTCGCATAAGTCTTCTTGTTTGCCTATAAATAGGTTAGTGGATCACTTGTATTAGGAGAGGCTCCTGACCAGTTGGTGGAGTGATCCATGTTGTACTCTATGCTTACACTGTCATATATCTTGTACTACCTTTGCTATCAAAGATATAGATGAGAGATTAAAAAGACGTTTTCGAGTATTTTCACTTTGTTATGATTTCCGCTCATAGCGTCATAGGGTAGATCTGGTCGTGGATGTTTTTACACGTCACTCTTTGTCCCCATTCTGGAATTTCAATTGGTATCAGAGCCTTGTGGCTCATGATCCACCCAGAAAAGCTCAAAAATGTTCTTTTTATACACATTTTTTATCATTCCAGACGATGTAGCCATTCAAATATTACCAAAATTTCAAGGATTGTTATATCATTGGTGTTGAACAACATACTCAAGATTTAGATAATTTCTACATCGTTTTCCCAGAGTTTTGTGCCAAAAACTTTCAAAGATACAATTTATGCGCCGCATAAGTTATACGGCGCATAACATATGCGCCGTATAACATATGCGCCGCATAAGTAACCTTACAACATATACGGTATAATTTTTCATGTTTAATCTTCATGCCGTATCCTCTCCGTATCACTTATCCGTTGAAAGGTCAAAGTATAAGTATTTACCTGCTTACAAAATCAGTTGGTTCATACAAGATTATGCAATGCATACTAGACGTACACGTTGAAATATGAGCATATGATGTGTGTCTAATAACCCTATAAATATGACCCTCACAACTAAGCTTTAATATTAAAACAAAAATCCTAAAACCACACACAACCGGCAAGTGTACCGATCGCAAGTAGTATAGACTTAGGAAGTCCGAGTATCGAACACGTGGACACGTTAGAACGCTAAAGATCACTAACCCTAGACAAGTCCTACCTTAAAATAATATTATATTGATTTTTGATTTCTTTTAACTTAACTGAACTAACTGGAATAACTAACAAAACTTACCAAAAATAGAAAACTTAACGTAAAACTAACTGTGTTAACTTAGGATGGAGAAAACGTCTACCTAGGTCTGAATCAAATTGTAGGTCTAACAAGCTAATGGATTGAATGATATCTAGACACCGGTCCCTAAAGATGACACGACTAAGGATCGCTCGGGCTCACTGGATTACCTCTCGGTCTCACACAACAAACCCTAACTACTCAAAATCGGCTAAAACGACCAAACCGGGAAACAATTGCTAACGTTTTCAAATGAAGGATCACCTCTCGGTCTCACCAACACTCGACCCTAATGGCAATGAATACTACACAACCAATTATAGAGGAACAATTCAACTTAAACCAAAATAGATCAACTAGTCGCTCAAAACACCTAAACCTGACAAGAAACGAACTCGCTCTCGCGCAATCCTTATTCTAGCATGCAAAGGTAATGAGACAACCCTAACTTCTTATCACCTCTCGGAATCAAAAAAGGTGCCTAACCGCTGTACTTAATCCAATTAATCATGCAACAAAACCCTACGGTGGTACCTACCGCAAACAAAACCCTAAACACCTAGTCTAGAATCAAACAATGCACCGATCAATCAATACAAAACTAATCAACCGACACACGGGGTTTATGCAATGAATCACCAAAATTTCCAGCCACTAAACACAACCTATTTCATGTATAAATCAAAATTTACAATAGCAATTCAAGTCTATTAATCAAACAATCCATAAAACCTATCAAACACTAACAATAATCATCATTCCTAGGTAGAACTAACAAGTTTAGCCAATCATAATTTTTGGACAGCAGTAACTCTCAATAAAAACACCATAAAACTCATACCAATCATCTTAACAATTGTCCAATAGTCAATCCTAATCATAAACAATTCAATCTCTCAAGTAATTGCAAAACAATTCAACAATTAAGCAAGAAACTAAAAGTGTATGAACAATGAAAAAGATGTAAGGATATTGGGTGTTTCTGGGGCTGCTCCTTGCTGTAACAACTGATGTAAATCGATCCCAAGGCTTGATTCTTGCTTGTTCTTCCTTCCCTAGCCGTCACACGATCAAACCCTAGCCGAACAACACTTTTTTCTTTCTTCCTCCCTTCTGCCCTGCTGCGATCGGACCTGTTCCAGCAGCTTAGGGTTTTTATTTTTTTTATAATATAATATAATATGGTCTTGGGCCTCCATAATGCATACGGGTCGGGCCTTGAGCTTTGTATTGAACTTTTATGCGTAAAAGGCTCATAGAATACTCGAAAAGTCCCGGTTTTTACCTTTCTTTTACCCAAAACCTACAAGATTAATAAATGTACGTAAAACCTATCTAAAACGAGTTAAAACATATAAAATATAATATAATACGTAGATAAAACGTGCGGAAAATACGAGTGTTTTACAACACATCAGCATACACGTTATTATCAGTTATAAGCTATAATTGCTTATACATTGAGGAATCAAGATCTTTTATTTGGAGAGAAGACATGGGAGTGGATTGTTGACTTCCATGTGGTCGGATTATTAGATTTGGTGGATCAAATACAAGTTGCTTAAAAGTGTTTATCAAGATGTATTTAGGGATTCATCATGTTTTGATATGGGAAATGGAATGAGATAGCAAATTGTTTGAATAGTTTGTAGGACTCATGAAAGTTAGAAGACATAAAATTTTCAAGCCGATGGGAGAATACTTTGATTGTCAATTTTTTCTAAAAGAAGAATTAAATGTAAAATCATTCAAAGAAGATCGGGAAACCTTAAATGTGAAGAGAAGTCTTTTAACTTGATGATTGTGGAGTTTGTGACCTAAATCTAAGCAATATCAAAATGGGAGCATGTTGAAGCTTGAAATGTATATTTGCTTGGATGTCACAAGACAAGTACTATCCAAGGGGGGAGTCTGTAGGAACATGAAATGTCTAGTACTTTATGTCTTGTGTTAGTTAGGTCTTGATAGCATGTAATGTTAGTAGTTCGTGCATGTAAATGTCAAATACACAAAGAAGCTACTTATGCGACGTGTTATGTGCCTCATAACATATGTGCCGCCTAAGTCTTCTTGTTTGCCTATAAATAGGTTAGTGGATCACTTGTATTAGGAGAGGCTCCTAACCAGTTGGTGGAGTGATCCATGTTATACTCTATGCTTACATTGTCATATATCTTGTACTACCTTTGCTATCAATGATATAGATGAGAGATTAAAAATACGGTTTCGAGTATTTTCACTTCGTTGTGATTTCCGCTCATAGCGTCGTAGGGTAGATCTGGTCGTGGATGTTCTTAAACGTCATTCTGAGTCCCCATTCTGGAATTTCAAAGACCAATCAGGATCCTGGACTAGGCTTATCGTCAGATATCTACAATATGATGAAATACCGGAGATGGGGAGGAATCACAAAGTCTTCCATACCAAGGTATCTCGTTTCATTATTATCCAAGATGTATTGTATAAAAAGTCTTTGGCAGGACCATACTTGAGATGTTTAGAAGCTTTCGAGACATTTGAGGTGCTAAAAGATATACATGAAGGGGGTTATGGCAATCACGCTAAAGGCAGATCCCTATTCTCCAAAATCTTAAGAACAGGATATTACTAGCCCATGATGAGAAAAGATGCAACGGAGTATACCAGAAGATGTGATGCTTGTCAGAGACACGGTAATGTTCCTCACCAATCAGCGGAGCCTATGTATCCTATCTTGTCCCCATGGCCCTTTATGAAATGGGGAATGGATATTGTTGGGGAGTTGCCTAAAGCACCTGGTGGAAAAGTATTTATGCTGGTCATGACCGACTACTTCTCAAACTGGATCGAAGCTGAGGCGTTTGCTCAAGTTAGAGACATGGAAGTAGTATCCTTCATAAAAAGAAATATCCTACCTAGGTTTGGGATACCGGCAGAGATCATTTATGATAACAGTTCTCAATTCATAAGTAAGAGAACGACGAATTTTTGTACCAATTGGGGAATCAAAATGATCACATCCACACCAGTATATCCGAAAGCCGAGGGCAGGCAGAATCCAGCAACAGATAATTGTAAATAACCTAAAGAAGAAGTTGGGATCCAAGAAGGGAAAATGGGCTGAAGAGCTACCATTCGTCTTAAGGGCGGATAGGACTACATCAAAGAATGCTACTGAACAGACACCATTCTCCCTAGTGTTTGGTTCAGAGGAAGTGATCCCGACAGAAATGGTGATCCCGACGGCAAGATCAAATTTTTGAGATACCGGAAAGAACAATGAAGCTTTGCTCAAAGATCTTGATACAATTGATGAACTCAGAGACAAAGCTAAGATCCGAATGGCGGCGCATCAGCAAAGAACAGCCAAATCATACAATAAGAATCTAAGGATAAGAAGAATTCGAGTGGGATATTTGCTGTTGAGAAAGACTTTTCAAAATACCATAAATCCTACCGATGGAAAATTGGCTCCAAAGAGGGAAGGACCATATTTAAGTGATTCTAAAGCTGGCAAAGGAGCATATTGGTTGGCTAACATGGAGGGTGAAATCTTGCCAAGATCCAGGAATGCTATTCATCTCAAAGCTTATTTTATGTAAGTAGAAATGTGATGTTTCTGCTTACTGAGGTATGTTTTCAAATATGTTTTTAGTTATTCATTTATTTATTATTTTTATCAGAGATACTGACTTAAGCATCGGAGGCTAACACCCACCTTCACCAAGATCTTAAGGTTTTGTAGGATACTCAAGTGTCTCAACAGAAGACTAAGGATTGGCCATCCCTTTCACATTTAAGGTTTCCTAAGATTCCTCCTGAGGTTTTGGGCTGGTATTAACATAGGTTTGAACACCTCGCAAGGAGCACACGATGTTTGAGTATAGATCAAGGGTTAGTATGGGCCAGCCCATGATGAGCGGCTGACAATCTCACTAAAATTGACTATATCTTGAATTCTAAAGTTATATTGGCAGACGTGCCATACGATCGATACACCCGGGTATACCCCAAGCAATCAAACAAACACTAAGTCAATGGAAAATCCCAAGGTAATTAACATTATCATGTTAATCAAATGTTTTTTGGTTTTCACCAAATCCCAAGTATTGGCTTGTCCCAAATTTTGGCCAGTCCCAAGATTTATAAACTAATGCTGGCTAAGCCCACGAATATCAATATCAATCTTGTCACACAAGATCCTGAAGTAATCACTTCCTATCAAGTGATTCCATGGAGACTAATCAAACAATGGGGACAATAGCAAGGTACCGCCAATGTCTAAATATATGGTTAATTCTATTCTTAAAAAACCACTAAGATAACCTAAAAATGCAGACGTCAAAGGTGAGAATGGTCCCCGAGATCGTTACCAAGGGATATCCGGAAATACCTAGAGGTAATGATCCTCATGAAGGATCTCATCAGTCCTCAAAAATATTTAAAGATCCTGAAGGATCCCGAGACACAATTGCTCTCATGGATCATTCCATCAGTATACTGGGGACAGGCAGATGTCTAGCAGCATCTCTGCGTAATGAGGTAACGCTTATGTTACCACAAGATATGTGATTTCAATTCACAAAGCAATCCCAAGATACTGATGTAATCGGTATCCCGGAAATATTTTGAGATAATAATATCTCATCTCAGGATATTATTCCGAGAATAATTCCTGCAACCTTCACCAGTGATACGAACATAACTAAAGCACATAGTTTTATAAACCAAAAGTCGCCAAATTAGCGGCATAAAATCCAGATAGTTTTGCAAGTCATAGATTGCAAAATTAAACATAAAACATGAAAGTAAATTGTTCAAGATGGGCTTAAGAGTTACAACCCAAAATAAATTGTTTAAAATCACTAATGTCAGGGCTCAAGCCTTGTCTTTGGCGTTATCATCGCCCTGGCCAGACTTCTCCTTGTCATCTCCCTCCGGCACCGACTCCTCTACGGTCTCATCTCCCTCCGGCTTCGAGCTCGTACCTGTATGATACCTGGTAAGATCATGAAGAGACCGCCTCCATCCCTCAACATCCCAGGAAAGATTCATTTCTTTAGCTTCCTTTGTCATCTGGATCTTGGATTGGAGCATCACCTTGGCCGCTGATATCTTGGTTTTAGCAATACCAGCTTGTAGCTCAGCCTGGTGATCCTCTGTCGTCGCCTTCATGATCTTCTTGAAATTCTTGGTCTTTGCCGCCGCTATCTTCTTCAAATCAGCATTGGCTTCCAGTGCTGGCGCGAGCTCCTCCTTCAAGACCTTCTTACCCCAGTCGACATGCTCGAAAAACTGATATATACAGAATATGTTATTTCTAACTCTTTGAATGCAGGTTATCTTGAAAATTATACCTGGATCATGATAATGTCCATTTTGTTGGGCATTTCTTCATCAGACAGATTTTTGAATAGGGCTGGGACGTCTTGGCCACAAAGCTTCCTTTTTTTGGCAGCAGTATTCACTCAACCTAAGAGAAGGTAGGGGGATTGGAAGCAGAAAGGGCTAAACCCTTGGAAGCCTTGGGATCTCGGGAGAGCATGCTTTGGATGTCCGAGATGTCGAAGTCACTAACGATAGGGGTTCCACCTGCAAATATTAGAAGGTAAGTACCCTGATATATTGAAATTATTTTCTTAAATATTAGTTACTTGCAGACATGTTAGAACGGGAGTGCTGAGATTCGGCGCTAACTTCTATGCTTGGGGATCTCCCCTGGAAAGCTTGTTCTGCCTCTGGTATATTGAGCAGCTCTCGTATCTTCTCCTCGGTATCCTAATGGGGAGGAGCAACCTGAGAAAAATCCATTGTAAAGAAATAACGAAGAATTAGAAATCCTTGAAGAGAGAGATAATTAGCAATTAGGGATGCTAAGTCAATAATCCTACCCTTGGTAACCTATTTGCCAAGAAGACTAACTCCTCCCGGGATCGAGTCCCTTCGGACGAAAAAGAACTTTCCCTTCCAATCTAGGTCATTTTTAGTAGCTCTTGTCACCAGATGCTCTTTGTCAGGTTTGACTTGGAGGAGGTAGCGGCTTGAACCGTGGGACCAGAGATTGTAGGAATAGGAAAGCTCCGGAACACCGATAGACAGCCGGTGAATTCCGTTCAGCATCTCGAGGGCGTATAAGATCCTCCACATAACGGGCATGACCTAAGGGTAACAAAGCTTCGTTTTTTCGAAGAAAGATGTAAGGAGAGGTGGAAAAGGGAAGCGAAGCCCTAGAAGGAACGGATAGGCAAGGAAACCGATCCACCTCTCAGACACCATGTCTGATCGGAGCGAGTCGGAGATGGGATGAAAGATAGATTTTTCAGGGAGCAAGGGTTTTATGGCTGCTAATTCTTGAACCGCTAGAGTACATTTTTGTAACGCCCGTTAATTTCAGATAAGTGATTTAAAGCATGTAAAGTATGTACATCTCTCGGGATTTATCCGACTTTCCTCGGAGGCTTTACGTCATCCCGGTACGTTAAAATTACGTAACTTTCCACCAAAGTTGCTATACACTTTATACTTGAGGGGCTAGAATGAAACTTCTTATTTTATATCATAAAAGAAATGAAAAACCCTAACTCATAACCCTAGGTGCAGCCGATCGCAGCTAAGAACCCCCCCTCCTGCTCGTTTTTCTTCTGCCCCGCCATGTTTCCGCAGTGAAAACTTCAATTCAAGGTCGGTTTTATGATTCCCCATGTCTTTTACACCTTAATTGATCATATTAACGCGTTTATTGGTCGTTAAGATTGAGTTTTGATGATAACAGCTTGCTGACAGATTAGTATACGTTTATTGTAGGGTCTGTAACGCGATGTGTTAATCCACTGTTTTTGATCGATTCTTGATTCCATGATGTTCTACTTTGAGTCTAGTTTCCATAAAGGTATAATACGTAATTTTTGGACGAGATTTGAATGGTTTTTATGAATTTATAAAATCGAGTGTCAAAGCTGATGCGAGATGACGGATTCTGGTCTGTCTTCCCGATGTCATAACCTTTTTTCGACAGGTCCAAATTGGTTGGTTCCACTTCTGAAAGTTAGTATTTTGAGTTAGGAACCAAACCCAATTGGAATCGTTTAATTTGATTTGGTAATGAATTTTATAAAAATAAAACCATTTTGTTGCGCGCTGAAATAGCTGCACATACCTTTCTGTGTTGGAGGAATTTTTATGATTTTTGTGTCCAATATAAAAATATAATAAAAATAATTTTATAAACCTAAGACATTTATTAAAGTCTGGTAAAAATTTAATAATTTATTTCAAAGGTTATCCTATGTAATTAAATGCATCTTCGCATGCTAAAATATACACGTTTTACTCGTTATTGATCGATAAGTTCGTTTTAGGCTTAACCGGTAGATGTTCAATTGTGTTCTTGTCGGGGCTGTTTGAAGTGAGTTTTTGCACCACAATCTTCCTAGGTATGTCCCGTATATCATACTCAAAGATCATGTTCTTAGGTGTTCGTTAAGTTGATCAACTAGTTGTAGTTTGATTGTTATGTTCGGTTGTCTAGAATTGTTGAGTTTGATGCGTTAATCGGTTGGATGACCAACCGAATCAGTTTGCATGGCCCTAGGGGAGTCTAAGCTGTGGGAAAATTATTTTTTTGATGCTCGGGGTTGTTATGGTTAGTGCTTCGTCAATCGAGTCGGCGATGCACGAATTTTCGTTTAAACGTTAAAGTAAGAGTTGTAAAAAGGAACCGTCAACCCTATCAACTCGGGTGACATAATCTTGATGAATGAAAAGATTTAAAATGGAATTTGGTCCATTCGGGGCTAAGTCGTTTAACAAATGGTTTTAAGGTTTATTACCCGCGCATTCGACCCGATTTGATTATCCTTGGGCCTTGGGCCAAAGTATTGGGCCTTGAGCCAAGTTGTTGGGCCTTGGGCCAAGTATTGGGCCTTGGGCCAAAGTATTAGCCCTTGGGCCAAGTTGTTGGGCCTTGGGCCAAGCATTGGGTCTTGGGCCAAGTTGTTGGGCCTTGGGCTAGAGTATTGGGCCTTGGGCCAAAGTTGTTGGGCCTTGGGCCAAGTATTAGGCCTTGGGCCAAGTTGTTGGGCTTTGGGCCAAATGTTGGGCCTTGGGCCAAAGTGTTGGGCCTTGGGCCAAGTGTTGGGCCTTGGGCCAAAGTGTTGGGCTGGTACGGCCCATTAGGCTAGAGTGTTCCTAAAGTCTAGTTTAGTAACGCGTTATGTATAATTTACAGGCCCTTGCTTGTGATTTTGCCCTTTGGAACTTCCTAGCTCGTTGCAAGTATTCGATCGATCTCAGGTGAGTTCATGATGCCCTTTTTACTCATTTTACTTTTGGGCTAGCATGCGCACCTAAATGTTTTCTTACTTGATGAAATGTTTTTAAAATGATTTTATATAGCCTTGCTAGTATATGGTAAGCCTTGGGATGTTAAATATATATATGTGTATATACATTATTTCTTGGCCTCTATTTGGCGATGTTGTAGTCGTTTCGACTACTGATGTTGTGTATTCCTACTTCGTGTTTGCATGCACTGATGTTACGTGTTTGGGTTGTACGTTTGCTCGACCCTAATGTTATACGTGGATGTTATACATATATACTGTTATGTATATAGGGATGTTATTGAATGGATGTTTACATATACCTTTGTATATGTATGTATGAGGATGTTTAAGTTCGATAACGATGATTAGATGGATGTACCCTTTTACTTTTAAGACCTTTGGTATGGCTATCATGATTTTACTACTGATACCTTTTACTTAAAACTTGAACTCTCTCAGCTCAAGCTGACTTTGTGTGCATGTTAGTGTAAGTTTCAGGTTTGGAAGAGGATGCCTTATCGCTTGGACGTGCACGGAGCTACTTGGATGGTGAAGGGCATACTGGAAGGAAGAATTGTTTATGAATATTTTATTTCAAGGAAACTTATAACAGTTATACTTATTTTGGTTCTTGGGCAAAATTCCCGGGTTTCGGGAACTTATTTCATTTTTCATGTTTTCCGCAAAATTTACACTCTGATACGCTTGTTTTAATGGAAGAAATGGTTTTTAAGTTTACTAAATTTTACAAGTGTTTGAATGATTACCAACTGTGGGGTTCCCAGGGTTCGGGGCCTTACAATTTTTCAGAATGATGTAATTTTAAGAGGTTTTGTGGTGAAAAATCCGGGTTCAAATCGTCGGGGGAAGTTTCGATCTTGTAACCTTGGCCATGTTTTTCAAATCGTACTAGAAAAGAGAAAATAAGGCGATTCAATCGGAAAAGCGCTTACCTTTGTGAGTCTCCCGCGGGATGTAAAGGAATTCCAGAGAAGATAAGTGAAGAGAGAGGAGAGAAAGGTGGGAATTAGTTGATGAAGTGATTGAGATAATTGATTGATTTGACAAAAATAATTATTTAAATATTTACCTGTTGTACTTGTCAGTGACAGCTAGTAAATATTTGGGACAATTGTTAGGGGACGGTATGCTGAGCTATGCAGATTTGGAGATACCGATGAGTCGGTATCCTGAAACAGCCGGGTATCCCATTTATATTTTACTAAAGATTTGTTAGCCGATATTTTCTGTATATGTCTTTTCAGGAAAAGTAACAAAGATACCGACTTGATATACAAAGGGTCAAGATACCTTCTTTATAGAAGTATGCTTGGTTAACAAGGCCAACAGCTAATAGAGACTTGGCCAGGCGATCCCAGATTATTCGGGGTCCTATTTGATTGAAGGAATCTATTACTAACGTTCAAGAGAAGACCGAAGACCAGCCGGAATTATCGAAGAACTGGGTTATAGCCATTATACTTTCCTTCTATAAATAGAGGAGGACAATCGATTAAGAGGGACATAGCATTTTTAATTTTTACACACTTAGTCACAAACACGCATAGATCACAGCAATACTTAATTCTTTTATTCATTTCACACACTTAGTATATCGATCGATCTAAGCTCTTGTATTGTAACTATTACTTTTATTTATACAATTGTCTAAGGCAGCGTGACTTTTGTCACCTCCCGAGGTTTTATGCCGGAGATCACTTATGATCAAGGGCTTTCCTCATAACATCCTGTTTCTTGCATTCTTTATTTCGTCGTTATCTTGAAGTTGTTTTTGTCATTATTCTTGCTATCCCAACACTGTTTGTCAAAATACTGAAATTATCTTCAGCATAAAATAAGCATCATAACCTCACATAACTAATTTGACCACTTAGTTATTTTTTGTAATTTTTGGTTAAAACACCTTTATCTGAACATTAATTGGTTGTGTATAAGTAGATTCTATACATAGATTCACGATACATTACTACTAGAAATCAAGATCTTGAGGCTAGAATTGTCAATATTTTAAATAATATTTATTTAGCATTAAGAAAGTTTATAATGGTTTAAAGCAATGAATTGAGTTAAAATTAAAATATTTCTAACAACCTACTTAGAACTTGAGTTTCAACTTAAATCTTTTTAATTGATTTGTTTTCTAAGGCCGCTTAGAGCTTTAAAGGAACCGAATGAACACGAACAAGGTCTTGTTCATGTTCGTTTGTTAAGGAAATAATATGTTCACGAACGGTTCATGAACACTTACCGAACGAGATTTTATATTCGTTTTCGTTTATTAAGGAAATGAATGTACTCACGAACACAAATAAAATCGGCAGTGCCTAAAGATTGAGACTGATGTATTTATCATCGCGAATAATGAAAACCTGTAAATGAATTGAATGAACACGAACAAGGTCATGTTCGTGTTCGTTCATTTAAATTTAAAAGAACATGAATACTTAATCGAACAAATATATGTGTTCATGTTTGTTTATTTAAAAAATGAAAATTTATGTTCGTTTATTTAAATTATAGATGAACATAACTGAACGAAGATAAACGAACATAAATGAACATATATGAGCAAATGTAAATGAGCACAAATGTAAACGAACATAAATGAAAACACTTAAATAAAAGCAAATTAACAAATATAAAACATTTAAGTATATGACTCATTCATATAATATGTAATTATTTTCTATTAGTACATAAACGAACATAAATAAACAGACATAAACAAGCGTTCATTAACATAAATGAACGAACGAAACATATGTTTATGTTCGTTCGTTTAATTAAACGAACACAGTTTTTTTTTTATGTTCATTCGTTTATTACATAAACGAACATAAGCGAACTTCCCGCCAAACAATTTACAAACAGTTCACCGAGCGCTCTTTTCGTTTACACTTTACAGGCCTAAGGCCGCTTGTTGTGATTTTAACTCATCTGCGTAAATATCTGCCGTGACAACACTTTTGCAGGCTGGCAAGCGTTAAACACCACATCGGCGTGTTTAGGCGTTATCGGCTAGCATTAGCTTGGGTGACAATGTGTTAACAAACGAATGAGAAATGAGAGGGGCGGTATGCGAAAGTGGAGGCGACTTCCGACATAGAAGGTGACACCGACAAGTTTTTACCACAACAAACAGCCTAACCATTAACATTGCATTCATCCTTTACCCTACTCTTAAATAGTTAAATTACATATTTTTATAGGTAGACTTAACTTCATTTAATAAAGCATTCATAATTTTCTTTTTCTCATTCTCCCTTTTCGAACACTTAATAATAATAAGAGCATTCACAATTATTTCTTTTTCTCAGTCTCATTTGTTTAAATTAATTATTTTTTCATCTTTCATCATGTGCCTTAAATAAAACTATAACTAACAACCATTTGATTGTAAGGTATACATATTTATCCTTTATCATTAGACCAAATTAGTGATTATGATTTCTCCATCCCTTTATTTAGCATATAATTCATATTTATCAGTAAGTTTTGTGGCATCTTTAAAAATTCTCACTTTTGATATCTTTCTTTATTCAATAAAATAATATATTTTTGTATAACCTTTCCTGTTTCTTATATTGAGAAATTACTCACAAATATCATCTATAGTGATGGATGTTAAGAATAAATAATGAGTTTTCAATATTTAGAGATTGACTACAAAATCTCTAAAAAATAATTCCCTTTTAGAGAATGAGATGAATGAATGATTCACGTATTATTATTTTGTTTATTATTTTCTATATCTATCTATCAATAATATATATAAATGAAAACCTTAAAATCCTACGTGTTGCTATGTGGTCGCTCCCCCCCCCCCCCCCCCTCTTTAATGGTAGCAACCAGATTGCTTGATTTTTAAATAGATGCATCTCATTGATTTAACCCAAATTCATGGGTATGGATCTTACCAAAACCAGATAGCTCTTAAACGGGTTATAACATCTCATTAAATTAAAAATTAATCTTACCAATTATTTGATACGAAAATCCTATAAAATAGGGATATGCTAAAATTTAATATCTAATTTAAAAAGAAAAAGATATTATTTATAATTAATAAACAATTTTATAGTAAAAAACATAAGCGGGTCATGGGTCACCAAATCCATATAGCTTTTAAACGGGTTATAACTTATCATTTATTTATGAAACTCTTTCATCATCAAACCCTAAGTATATTATTAACTTTCTTACAATAAAGAAAATTAAAATCCAAAAAATAAATATTAAAAAACAAAAAATGTAAAACAACCATTTTCTCAAGCCATCAGATTATTTTATTTATAAATGAAGGTTTCTCTCGTATTTGACCCGAATTCGCTGTTAAACGGTTTATAACATCTCATTATATTAAAAAATAATCTCATTAAATATTTGATATGAAAATCTTATAAAATAGGGATATACTAAAAATCAATATCCTATTTTATTAAAAAAGATATGTTTTATAATTAAGAAACAATTTTATAATAAAGAAAATAAACGGGTAATGGGTATCACCAAACCTAAATACTTTTTAAATCAGGTTATAACATATCATTTATTTGTGAAACCATTTCATCATCAAACCTCAAGTATATTAATTATTAACTTTCTTACAATAAATAAAATTAAAATCCAAATATACATATTTAAATATTAAAAACGAATAATGTAAAACAACCCCCCGTGATACGGGGGATAAAATCTAGTCTATAACATATATAAACGAAAACCCTAAAATCCTACGTGTCCCGATGTGGTCGCTCCCCCCTTTTTTGGAAGCCACCAGATTGTTAATTTTTTAAATGGAGGTCTCTCATTGATTTAACCCAAATTCATGGGTTTGGGTCTTACCAAAACCAGATAGCTCTTAAATGGGTTATAACATCTCATTAAATTAAAAATTAATCTTACCAATTATTTGATATGAAAATCCTATAAAATAGGGATATACTAAAATTTAATATCCAATTTAAAAAGAAAAAGATATTATTTATAATTAATAACCAATTTTATAGTAAAAAACATAAGCTGGAAATGGGTCACCAAATCCAGGTATCTTTTAAACGGGTTATAACATATCATTTATTTATGAAACTTTTTCATAATCAAACCCTAAGTATATTATTAACTTTCTTACAATAAAGAAAATTAAAATCCAAAAACTAAAAATTAAAAACTGAAGAATGTAAAACAACCATTCTCTCAGGCCATCATATTGCTTTATTTGTAAATGAAGGCTTCTCACGGCATTTAACCCTAATTCACGGGTAAAGGTCTCACCAAACACAGATAGCTCTTAAATGGGTTATAACATCTCATTATTTTAAAAATTAATCAAATCAAATATTTGATATGAAAATCCTATAACATAGGGATATACTAAAAATTAATATCCTATTTTATTTAAAAATATATGTATTATTTATAATTAAGAAGCAATTTTATAATAAAGAAAATAAACGGGTAATGGGTATCACCAAACCCAGATAATTTTTAAACCGGATTATAACATATCATTTATTTGTGAAACTATTTCATCATCAAACCTCAAGTATATTAATTATTAACTTTCTTACAATAAATAAAATTAAAATCCAAATATACATATATAAATATTAAAAACGAATAATGTAAAACAACCCTCGTAATACGGGGGATAAAATCTAGTATATATATAATTTAAATAGTGTGGCATTTTGATTTTTGATAGGACTTCAATGTGAATGCCTAAACAACACATGAAACTATGATTAGGTTAAATACTTTTCAACTAAGAATCCTAATAGAAAATGGTAATGGTGGATACTCTTAACGGAAGCTTGATTGCTTGAAAGATTATAAAATCTCCAAACACTCGCTTATTTAATTTGTGGGTTCGCAAAAGTTGCAATCAAATATATATAGAAGGAAAAAAGAAATGATTTATGGGTTAATATTTGAAAGAGAACAAGTAATCGCACCCGTACATTGGGGCGGAGCGGGTTAAATTCGTTACATGTTTGAAAAGCTACCGTGCATTGCAGCGAGTAAACAACGGGAAGTGGCTCGGTATCGGTTCGATTTGTTACAGTAAAAATTTTGTGGCTTTCATTATCAAAGTTGAGGGGCAAAATATAAATATATGAAACAAAAGTTAAGGAGAAAAGCATACATATGCGAAACTTGGTAAAGAAAGGCTGAGGGGCCAAAGATGTATGCATGTTAAACTTAAAGCTGTAAAGCGAAAAACGTACATATTTCGAAGTTTAAAGTTAGTGGGATAAACATGCATATATGCAAAACTATGGTGACAAAACTCATAGAAACTAAACCTTTCATGTTGCATCTTAGATATATCTATTGATACTCTTTAATAAAATAAAGGGACATTCACATATTTCCCCTGCTTAAATATCTTTAATTACATATATCCATAACTATAAAAATCAGTTACATATTTTTCCTCTTTAAAACATATATATTACATATTTTGCAAATTCTCACTTCCACATTAATTAGAGTTTTTTACCAAAAAAGTGTTGGTGGAAAAACTGTTTACCAAAATGGTGTTCACTCCAAAATATTTACCAAAGCAGTGTTTTTAACACATTTTGTATTTTCTCACTCCTCTTCTTATTGGATATAAAATCAAGATGGACCCATAACCCACAAAATGTCTTTCATTTTTTTTTAATTTTAAAATAATAATTATAATATATAACTAAATTTAAATACTATTTTTATACAATTAAATGTTTTCTCCTTTTTTTTCCTTTCTTTTCTATATATCATGGTCGTCTTTTAAAATAAAACCTAACTTAATGTACATAATTAAATTCTTTTTATAAAAACTCAACTGTCTTTATAAGTTATAGATGCTTATTTGGTTTTAAAAACTTGTTTTTTTTAATAATTATAGAGTTTAAACTTTTGAAGTGAATTATTAAAACTTTTTAAAATAATATCTCTATGTTAATAATATAAAACGTATTTTGGAAGAAAAAAATATTGTTAATAAAATAAATTATATTATGATAAAAAAATATACGACTTATGTTTTTAATATTTTGAAAAATATATTTTCTCTATTAAATAAAATACGTATCAACATTTGTTTTTCTTCCAAATAGTTTTTTATTGTTCAAAAATAGATTTATTTCTACATATCTATAAGTAAACATTTTATTTTAGAGAAATACATATATACTTTACTTTTAATTAGTTCCTTGTTGCCACAAAATAATTACATTTCAAAATTATATTTTGACGTGCTAATTTTTTTATTTGATTTATACGAGTGTCGTAAATGTTTCCTACGTTGACAAATGATTTTTTTTATATAGTATCAATTTCCTAAAGAAGTTAACCCATACCGTCACAACGTGACATATACATAAACATATTTAAAATGTCTCGGCACCTTGCGTCGAGTAAAACTATAGTTTCAAACAAATAGCGAATTCACTATCTATGTTATTTTAAGTTTTATATAAAAAAAATATTTAAATTTGGATATAAACTACAACTATTATCTTAAAATAAAAAAGAGTTTGTAAGTCCATCTTGATTTTATCCAATAAGGAGTGAGAAAACACAAAATGTGTTAAAAACAATATTTTGGTAAATATTTTTGAATGAACACCATTTTGGTAAATAGTTTTTTAATCAACACCCTTTTGAGAAAAAATTCCATTAATTATCACAATTAAAAAAACAACTAAATTCCAAAAATCATTCATTACCATTTATTTATAAATTGATAACTATTAAATATTAAATTAAGTATAAAAATATCCAAATAAAAAGTTAAAATGTATTAAAGATGACTATTTGTGGCATTTAAGCCAAAACAAGGTACACCTTAGTACGTATTTACCGATTAAGCAAATAAACACCTGTTGCGTAACAAACGAACGATTAACCGAACGGGTCGGGTTATGACCCAGATATCTCGGGGGGGGGGGGGCATCTATAAGTGATATACGATGTATAAAAGCTAAAATATTAGAAATATGGTCTTAGTTTGATAGCAAACAAGTTAAACGAAAACATGCTCGTTTAACTACCCGCTATAGATTTAAACGTGAAAGATAGTTACAAACCAAGCATTGTATTATCCGTTAAGCCGAAAAAGACTTACCAAACACTTACTTGAAATGTTTTAAGCGATCCGTGAAAATATTTTTGATTTTTACAAACATATAGTATGTTTTTATAATTTTACACAAAACTAGCCGAAAAACACTCGTTTTCGCGCTGTTTAACGCACCCGATAAGTTTTTCGCGCCAAAAACCGAACCCGAACTAAATTTGGACTGGGTTTTTTGTATTTGGGGTTGAGAAATCAGAAACTTGGGCCAATATGGGCCCATGGACTTCCGGCCGCAGCCGCCACCCCACCCCACCCCTTTTTTTTTTCCTTTCACTTATAAACTAGATTTGAGATATTTTTACACATATTTTCAAACACAACTTCTGTAACTCTTCTTCTACAGTCAAAAACAGCAAGAAACTAGGTAAAAACCTTATGATTAATCGATTTTTGATTCGTTTAAACTCGTTTAACAACATATAAACATGTCTTGATTGTTAAAAATCATAGTTAACCATGTAAAACTCTAAAAAATCATTCAAAAACATAATTTTATGTTAAACCTAGTTTCAAATCAGAATCATGATCATTTTTGGCCATAAACACGGATTAAAGGGTTGAAACGGCGTTTTTACGGTTCAAAAGTTCGTTTTTGTGCACTAGCCGAAACCCTAAGTTAAAGGGCTGTTCTATTGATGAAACCTGATTGATTTGTGATATAGAACTTGTATCTAGCTTGCATAGAAGCACAAGAACCTGAAAACTTGATTAGAAAGTCAGAAACGAGCCAAACCAGCTAAGGTAATGCCGAAACACTCGCTTACGGGCTATTTAGGTTAAGGTTGTGATGTGCATATTATTAGGCCTTGAAATTTTTCAGGGACATCAGGGACCATGTCAATGAGTCCCTTTTTAAATTTGATAATTTTTCGACCATCCGAGAATATTTGGCGAATTTATTACCGAATTGGGATGTTTATTTGAGAAAAATAGCTAAAATACTTAAAAAATTATGAACTTTTTCTGGGAACTCAGATTTGATTTATTTTGATCACATATGAGTTTTAAGATCATTTGGAGAAGTCTAAAGGTGTTTTGTTTATATGCGTTCGTGTGAATTTTTATAGCCGAATTTGGGCCGAAAAGAATATCGCACGAGCTTTTTACATTCTGTAATTGATACAGGTTGTTTTGGGACATAATTTGAGTATTCATAAATTTTTGTGGAATTTTTGGAAATTGTTTGGGGTAAACGGACGATTTTCAGACGAAATATAGCTGATAAAATAAATTTTTATAAATTAATAAATCAGTAAATAATTCCAGAAATATTTTTATAAAAATCTACATATTTTAATTGATAAGTGACTAAATTTTCATAATTTAATGATTAACGATTAATTAATTATGCTAATTTGAATATTAAACAAATTCAGTTTTTATAAAAACCGGAAAGTTCGCGACTAACGAACCTGCGGGAATATCAAAACACCAAGAGTGATCAAAAATCATATTTTCGGATTAATTAAGTAAAAACGAACTTTTCTATTTTATGAGAAACCTGGACAATCCGGGTAGATTGTGCGCGTTTCTTCTCAAATCAAACTGAATAAACGGAAACGGGCCTTGTGGCTAATCCGGGACCCCAGTATGTGATCATTCTTTATAACTTAATCATTTTATTAACCAATACATTTACCCAAGCTTATTTTCCCATAACTGTTTTCTGAACACGTAAACGAACACTTGGCCCAGCTGAGAAAACGGGAATTTGAGCCAAGTTCAGTTCTAAGTATTAGACATTGAACAACATCACAACCTAAGCCTATTGCCACTTTCTGGGTGTTCCAGCTACACCCAGATTAGTTATACAGCCCATTTTAGTATTGAGAATATAATAATATTAAAATATTAATATTATTATAATATTGATTATATGAACTACTGATAGCGGACCGAACAAACCACGAGCTGATACAGTACTGATTATCTACTAAACCGTGAGTTTCATGACCCCACTTCTAAACTGTTTTACGAGCTTTTTGGGTGAAAAGCATGTTTGATTACATATACATATCTGAAACATGTATTGATATGAATTATCTAAGTGTTAACACACGAAAGTCCCCACTAACACAGTGATTAACTTCGAGCCGGTGGCTTGTGAATAGTACTATTGGTTTGACAAACCCAAACGGAGCCGGCATGTTTTGCTGAGACTTTACCCCGTTTGCACATGACCATAATTATACAACACGCTATGTAGTGTTAGACATAGCTACTTAGGGCATGTTGTGGGCGGAAAGGGGCCACAGTGGTTGATTGAGTGTGGGAAATGGATGCACGCAGCACATACAGTCAAGGTTTCACTGTAGCTTAGCATAATTACATCATTTACATACATACATACTTATTTCATGATGACAAGTGTTAACTTGTGAACACTTATTACTATTTTCTTGAAACTCGTGAAACTCACCAACTCTAGTAGTTGACCTGTTTTAAACTGCTTTTCAGGTGTACCTAAATCGGAATGATTTGGTGATCTGTTACTTGCCCAAGGTGTGTGGTTGATGCTATGTGAATTGAAGCAAGGATACTAGTAGTAAGATCGTATAGTTAACGAACTACTTTTGTTTGTATCACCTAGACTGTAAAACAATGATAGAACAAAGAAATGTAATATATTGTAAATGAGTTTGTAATGTTTCTTTATAAACAATGTGTTGATACCAGAGGTGTCTGTTACATTCCCGTTTTACGCTTCCACATTGTGCTAGTCGGGGTGTGACACTATTTTTGAGGAAAACTTAAATATATAAAACTTATGTTTGATAAAATTTTCTAAAAGATGTATCAATCAATATCACGACTATTTGATTTTCAAATCCTAATATTTTGGGTTTATAACAAAAAAGATAACTAACAAATACAAGAACAAATGTTATGTAAAAAGAAATTTTTACCAAGCAATTCTGATTGTACCACTTATTAATAATATATGGAGTTAAGAGCCATTTTGGTACATGTGGTTTGACCAATTATGCAACTTTAGTACCTATATTTTATCTTATACATATGACTACCCCAGTTTCAAAAAACTTGTATTTTTAGTACTTTTTTTAACTCCGTCTATTTTATCAGTTAAGTCAAGGGAACTTTGGTAATTTTGTAATTTTCTTAATTTTTTCTTTTCTTTTAAATGCCTTCCCCCAATCCCTCCTTTTAAATGCCGGCGACATTCACCCCCACCGAAAGTCCACTGCTGGAAACTACTTTAGCTCGTCAGCGAACGCACTAGGTTTGTCCGAAATATTCGTGAACCCCATCGTCGTCGTCGCTTCGTACTCAACCATCATAAGTCTAATCCGTCGCTGCTCGTTCTTCCAAGGTCACCAGTGATGGCGGTTAGGAAGGCCGATGGCTGCTGCCATATCTCCGGTAGTAGCAGCAGCAGCGGTGACAATTTGGTTCAATTGGTGGCGATAACGATGACGCTTGCGATGACTATAGCGGCGAGGGTTCCGCCACAATATCCGACAATGGTGGAGAAGAACGGCAGCAACGGATTAGGCTTATGATGGTTCAGTATGAAGTGATGACGACGATGAAGTTCACGAACATTTCTGGCAAACCTGGTGCATTCGCTGACGAGCTAAAGTAGTTTCCCGGTAGTGGACTTCCGGTGGGGGTGAATGTCAACGACATTTAAAAGGGGGTTGGGGGAAGGCATTTAAACGAAAAGAAAAAACTAAGAAAATTACCAAAGTACCCTTAACTTAACAGATAAAATAGACGGAGTTAAAAAAGTACTAAAAATGCAAGTTTTTTGAAACTGGGATAGTCATTTGCATAAAATAAAATATAGGTACTAAAGTTGCATAGTTTGTCAAACCACAAATACCAATATGACACTTAACTCTAATATATGATATATTTATTGTCTATTGTTTTTTTATCATTTTCCTTTTAATTGTATATATCTTATCTTTTCCTTGAAGCTCATGTATTACACTAACGAAAACAACAACAAATATAGTGATTTATTAATATACTAGATTTTATCCCCAGTATTACGGGGGTTGTTTTACATTATTCGTTTTTAATATTTGTATATTTCTATTTGGATTTTAATTTTATTTATTGTAAGAAAGTTAATAATTAATATACTTGAGATTTGATGATGAAATGGTTTCACAAATAAATGATATGTTATTATCCGGTTTAAAAATTATTTGGGTTTGGTGATACCCATTACCCGTTTATTTTCTTTATTATAAAATTGTTTCTTAATTATAAATAATATCTTTTTTTAAATAAAATAGGATATTAATTTTTAGTATATTCCTATTTTATAGGATTTTCATATCAAATATTTGATAAAATTAATTTTTAATATAATGAGATGCTATAACCCGTTTAAGAGCTATATGGGTTTGGTGAGACCTTTACCCGTGAATTCGAGTCAAATGCGTGAGAAACCTTCATTTACAAATAAAGCAATTTGATGGCTTGAGAGAATGGTTGTTTTACATTTTTCATTTTTTAATATTTACTTATTGGATTTTAATTTTCTTTATTATAGGAAAGTTAATATTATACTTAGCGTTTGATGATAAAAGATTTTCATAAAAAATTGATATGTTATAACCCGTTTAAAAGCTATCTGGATTTGGTGACCCATAACCCGCTTATGTTTTTTACTATAAAATTGTTTTATTAATTATAAATAATATCTTTTTCTTTTTAAATTGGATATTAAATTTTAGTATATCCCTATTTTATAGGATTTTCCTATCAAATAATTGGTAAGATTAATTTTTAATTTAATGAAATGTTATAACCACCCTTTTAAGAGCTATCAGGTTTTGGTAAGACCAATACCCATGAATTTGGGTTAAATCATTGAGAGGCTTCCATTTAAAAATCAAGCAGTGGCTTCCATAAAAGGAGGGAGCAACCACATCGCGACACTTAAGATTTTAGGGTTTTCAATTATATATATTATAGATTGTTTCTTTTAATTGTTTTAAATATACTCTATAATAGTTCTCTCTTAACAATATATAATATATAATAAGTTTATTGTTTTTGTATTTTGTATGGATATTACATATAATAAAAATTGCTTAGTGTTACACTAAATTCTCTTAAATTTCTTTATCATCTTAAAATCACTATACTTTCAAAATAGTTCTGTTGAAAATATTTATAAATACTAAATTTTAAAATTTAGTGACTTAAATAGAGATATTTAGTAACTATATATATTTTTTCCAAATATATATATAAATATATATGAGGTAACTAGTTTTTTGGCCCGTATGTTACATGAGATTTGTCAAATAAAAAAAGAATAATAAAGTCCCTTACTTGAATTAAAAATATAAAATTAAATTTAAAATTGATATTAAATATATGTACAAGCAATAAGAAGTTTAGAATCTCAAATTTACATTCATATTACCTAGAAATAAATTAAATATTGCTATGAGTTCAATATTGCTATGAGTTCGAAAAAGCAGTAAAAATATATTCAAACAGAATTACATCACTAATAAATAAAAAAAATAGAAGCACGTAGAATGATTTAGTACATGTCTATGAGTTCAATACTACGAGAAAAAGTATTTTTTTATATGATCCTATTTCTTTTGATGGAATTGATTATATGAAAAATGTTTATGAAATCCAAAAAACCGGAATTGACGGTTTTCAAAAAGCAAAAAATCGGATTTATAAGTTTTCATAAAAAAAATTGTAGGACTCCTAATTTTTTAGGTATAATTGATCATGATTTTAATGTTTAAAAGTTTTTTTGAATGATTATGTTTAAAAAATTAAATTAAATATTCAAAATTAAATAATCATGTTAATTGAAAATTTAAATTAAATAGCATAATTAAAACTTTATATATGTATATGAAGTGATAGCTTTGCATAATTTAAACTAAATTCACGAGTCCTTATTTTTTTAAAAATGTTGATTTCTTTAATAAAAATGAAGGTATTTGTTAAGCTTAATTATATTTTAGATGTTAAATTGTTGTAAATGGTCATGAACGTGTGAATAATATCTTGAAATATATCGAAAATGTTGTAACTCATGGGCCAAACCATTTTCATCCATGACCTATGGATATCATGGACTAAGAAGAAGAGAGATTAAAAGATTATGAGAGAATTTTATGCTAGGAATGAATGTGGTTAAGATAACTAAGAATCATTATTTTTTTATTAGTATAGTAAAATTGTGAAATAAGTCAATAAATAATAACTAAGTTTTACAAATGTTTCATTACGTTGTGATATAAACAATAATGAAAATTAATAATAATAGAACAATAATGAAAAAAAAAAGATTTATTGAAACAAAAGTGAAACTTGGTTGCTATTTTATATGGTAAAGTAAAAAATGTAAAGGGAGACAAAAATGAGAAGAGTGAGAAGGATTTGTGACTACACAAAAAACCCCTAAAAAATTTAAAAAATCATAACTCAAAATATAAATAAAAAAAGAAAAAATTAGAAAACCAAAATGTTTCAACCGACAATCTTGTTCCCAAAAAAAAGCCAAAATAACACAATGCCGAGAAAAAAGACACAATGTTGAAAATGAACAAGCAACACAATGATAAATAAAAGAGACACAATATGTCGCAAAATATAGCACAAACAAAATATAACACAACTGTTAAGTAATATAACACAATATCATGAAAAAAGACACAATGTCAAGGAAAAAAGACATCATCAATGACGAAAATAAATAAAAAATACAATAATAAATAAAAATGCACAATGATCTTTTTTCCTCAACATTGTGTCTTTTACAAGTTTTTTTTTTGAACGACGAAGACGGTGGAAACATTTTTGTGTTTTTACATTTTTGTTTTTTTATTAAATTTTGAGTTATGATTTTTATTATTTTTTTAAGGTTTTTATTTATTTATTTATTTATTTATTTTTATACAAATCGTTCTCATCATTCTTATTTTTGTCTCCCTTTATAGAATAACCTAACCTTATATCAATTTATCTTTGCTTATATCACTATTATTAAATTCTAATTTCGGTTATAATTTATTGTACTCGTCTAATGTGATTGATATTAAATTCTATGAAATATAATTAATTTGCTATTTGAGCTTATTATTGTAAGAAAAACAAAATGTCAGGTTCTGGTCGAGATAGATTTTAATTTTAAAACGCATATATATAAGAGTTAAGATAACAAAACCAAATTTAAACTTTCATAGCTTCATATTTAATAATTATTTTGTTATATTAACCAACAACCTCTGTAATGGAATCACTGGGCATGAAAGTCCCCACTAACACAGTTATTAACTTCGAGCCGGTGGCTTGTGAATAGTACTATTGGTTTGACAAACCCAAACGGAGCCGACATGGTTTGCTGAGACTTATCTCGTTTGCACATGACCATAATTATACAAGCACACTATGTAGTGTTAGACATAGTTACTTGGGGCATGTTGTGGGCGGAAGGGGGGCCACAGTGGTTGATTGTGCGTGGGAAATGGAAGCAAGCAACACGAACGAACAGTTAATGCTTCACTGTAGCTTAGTATAATTACATCATTTACATACATACTCATAAACATACATACAAATGATGACTTGTTGTTACACATAACTGTTTTCTTGAAATTCATGAAACTCACCAACTCTTGTAGTTGACTAAACTGCTTTTCATGTATACCATAGTTAGAATAACTTGGTGACGTGCTACGTGTACAAATTGTGGTTGATGTTGTGTGAATAGAACCAAGTGTAATAGTAAGAAATAGATAGTATACAGACTGGTTGTAATTGTACCACCTAACTTGTATTCGAAGATAGAACAATGTAATATATTGTAAATTAGTTTGTAATGTTTCTTTATAAACAATGTGGTTTGATACCAGAGGTATCTGTTACATTCCCATTTTACGCTTCTGTAGTTGCTAGTCGGGGTGTGACAGGCCCAATCGGATAGGCCATGTTGAGGACAACGGTTTAGAAGAGTGTGGAAACGCTCTCACGCAGAAAAATATGACTCATCAGGGTCCATATGAAACGAATGGATTTGCTCGCAGAGACGTCCGGCCTTAGTTGGAGGGAAATATTTTATTAGGAACTTTGATTGAAGGTCGGCCCATGTGGCGATTGAGACGTTTGGCAATGATCCGAACCATGAAGCAGCACGACCAGAAAGTGAGAATGGAAACAACTTAAGATGATTGACGTCGGATGAGATATTATGATGCACTAACAGACTCCCCCTCTTCTCGTGTTCTTTGTGTCTTCAAAAATACTACCTCTTGAATCAACGAGTCTTCAAATCAACGCAGCTATGAATCTTGAATGCATAGCACACACGAACCACATGCTGAAACTGCATCGCCAATTCATAATCCTTAATATCAGCCCATCTGATCTGATTATGATAAGCAGGAAATATTTGTTATGGAACTGGGATCGTAAAATAGACGCTTAAATAGAAAATCCGAGCAGGACGCCTAACCCTTCTCAAGAAGACATCTACGGGTTTCTAATAAGTTTTAAAGCACACCAATTTTAAATATTATACTTCCTTACGGTCACCTAATTAATTATGAACGAGTACCTTTACGTGAATCCTACCTTACAGCGCGGAAATGAAAGGCAATTTAATATATTTAATTGACTCGAAGGCAAAGTTGACCAATCAAACCTAGACGGACTCCTTATGAAGAATTAAATCTAGCAATCTTAACCAACAAAGACCTATCAATAATCTATCACCTTACAGCTATTTAGATTAGTAGCACACTTAGGTTTATTTGATTAATTATTATTATAACTATGATCTTATTGCAATTCAATAATACACTAGTCAAAAACACATAGTAGATGATCAAACAGCAACCTATTATGTGGCAAGCAATCACCAAGGAAACTGTGGAACAATAAAACTCATCAAACAATCCTAAGTACACATATGCATCAATTAAATGTAACCAAACGTTTTCCGATTCATAAAACCATAAAGCAAAATAAATCCCAATCAAAATCAAACGTTTAATGAAGGTTCATCATAAGCATAGGCAGTCTATAACATTTAGCCTATCATCATAAAATCAAACAAAGCAAACATAAAAGAAATCATGGCGAAAAGTAATGGAAACAAAAGATAATAGGTGATAAAACCCGTAGTCTTCGTCCTTGATCGAATAACACTTCACCACCTGATTCCTTGCTTCAAATCCACCAAAAGTTGCAATCCTAAGCTCCAAGAAACTCCAAATTCGGCAGTGGTTCGTCAGGTATGTTCAGGTTTAAGGTTAAGGATGCTTATATAGTGTACTTGGGCCTTAAAACTGGAAAATTCGTGGAACAATCTGGAATGAGCTCACCTTGCGCCGCGCGGCCAGGCCCGGCCCCCTATTCACGCGGTGTGGCGCACTAGGGAGGGGAAACTGGCCGGTTCGACCAGCTATCTTTCCTGTTTTTTTTATGGTTCATTCATGATCCTTTTAGTTCTTCGTTTTAGCTCATTTTAACTCGTTTTTCATCGTTTTCAACCTCGATCAACTCCCGGAACCAAAATCACATAAATATGTTAGTAGTATACAAATTCTAAATAAAAACAAACAAAAACTAATAAAATATTATACAAAATATATGAGGGAAATATATATATTTATCATTATATCATTGAGTCTTTATGCTAGATGGATATCAGATACCCAAGATAGGTGCACCTTTGAGGTATCTAAATATCCTTTTAACATAACTTAAGTGATATTCCCTTTGTGAAGCTTGATATCTTGCACGCATACATGTTGCATGCATTATATCAGGTCTAGATGCAGTTAGATACATTAAAGATCCAATCATGCATCTATACAAGGTTTGATCAGCATACTCACCTGTTTCATCAGGTGATAATGGATCAATTTTACTTATGGGTGTGGAACTTGCTTTGCAATAAGTTATTTTAAACTTTTCAAGGAGATTTTTAACATATTTTTATTGATGTAGAAAAATTCCTATTTTAGTTGTTTAACTTGCAAGCTCAAAAAATATTATAATTCACCCATGTTACTCATTTCAGATTTAGATTTCACGAGTTTTGTAAGATCATCACATAATTTTGGATTTATGGAACCATATAAATGTCATCTACATAAATCTGAACAAGAAGTAAGTCTCCCCCCCCCCCCCATTTTAAGAAAAAAATTTATCAATCTTTCCTCTTTTAAAGTGATTTGAAACGAAAAATGAGGAAATTCTATCATATCAGGCCCTTGGAGCTTGTTTGAGTCCATAGAGTGCTTTCTTCAACTTCTAGACATAGTCTGGATTGAATGCATCTTCAAACCCTGGTGGTTGAGTAACATATACCTCTTCTTGAATGTCACCATAAAGGAAATCTCCTTTGGCATCCATTTGGTATACCTTGATGTTGTGACTTGTTGCATATGCAAGAAGCAACCTGATGGCATCAAGTCTTGCAACAAGTGCAAAGGTTTCTTTATATTCAATACCTTCTTCTTGTAGGTAACCTTGGACTTCTAACCTTGCCTTGTTTTTTTATTACAGCACCTCTTCCATCAGTCTTGTTCCTGAATACCCATTTTATGCCAATAGGTGTTACTCCTTCTGGTCTTAGGCATAATTCCCAAACATGCATATTTGTGAACTACATGAGTTCCTCTTACATAGCCTCTGCCCAACCGTTTTCTCTTAATGCAATTTGACACTTAGTTGGTTCTAGTATAGATAGAAAACCTATAAAGAAGCATGCCTTTGCTTGTTGACTTCTGGTGAGAAAACCATTTTGTATGTCACCAATTATCTATTCTTGAGGATGGGCAGGATGCAACACATAAGGAACAATAGCTCTTATAGTGTTAGAAGAAGTCGTTGGTGAAACTACTGATGAGGAAACAGTTGTTAAAGGTGGAGGCATTGGGGGGTTAACAACTGATGAACTTTCAAAAGTGGGATGAGTAAGTTCATTTTAGATATCAGTTGTTTGAGAATCAGTAGTTACACAACCTGAATTCCTCGATCAGTAGATTCCACATGATCAGAAGTTTGAATAAAAGTGTTGTTGTTGTCTATATCTGAGTCTTCAAAGAAGTATAGCCTTTCAGATTGAATACCTGCATTAGTAGATTCATTGGTTTTAGGCACATACTTTAAGATATCAAGATTGAGCAAATCAGCTGGATCAGATTAAATTTCTAAATAAGAGATTTCATTAAATTTAACATTTAATGTTTCTTCTATAGCCTTTGTTCTAGAGTTGAAAACTCTATAGGCTTTAGAAGTGGAGGGATAACCTAGAAAGTAATCACTATCTCCTTTGGCTGTAAATTTTGAAATTGAATCTTTCAAATTTAAAATAAAGCATGCACAACCAAAAGCTTTGAAAAATGAAATTAGTAGTTTGATCTTGTAAAGAATTTCATAGGTTGTTTTCTCATGTCTTTGATTTATTAAAATCTTATTCTGAACATAACCAACAGAGTTGACTACTTCAGCCCAAAAATATAAAGGAAATCCTTAATCAGCAAGCATGGATCTTGCAGCTTCAATGGTGTCCTGTTCTTCCTTTCTATTACTCCATTTTACTGAGGTTGCCTTGGAATGCTGAATTTTTTATAATGCCTTTTGAGATACAAAAAGTATCTAGCACTTTATTCTTGAATTCAATTCCATTGTCACTTATTAGGATTTTTACAGGCAGATGAAATTGCTTCTCCACTTGTATAATGAAGATCTTGATCTTTTCATTTGTTTCATCCTTTGAATGCAAGAAAAATGTCCAATTGAATCTTGAGTAATCATCTACATTCACAAGATAATACATTTTCTTTCCAAGACTCAGTATTCTAACTGGTCCAAAAAGGTCCATCTGTAAGAGACTAAAATAAGTGAGGAACCAAGATGTACATGATCATTGATACTTTACGAGCGTTGGCTAACCGACCTTTTATTAATCGTGGTAACAATCAATGGGAAAATTGGTTTTATCAACATTTGTTGCACGAAGCGTGTTGTGGATTCAAGTATTTTAAGCCTTGGGTGCCAACTCACAAATACATTGATGAGATCAATCCATGCACCGGATGGAGGAAAATGATTTTGCGGGTCAAGCCGCCAAAAACGCTGAAGAAAGTGTCGGTGAATACGTTTCCTAAAAGTTTATTCACGACTTTCAACAGGCGGTACTATGATAACCAAACTGGAAAGGCTATTATTGTGTTAGGATCTGGTCTAAAGACGGAGTTTATACGCGTGATTGATCCTATGTGACTTGTTAATTTATCTAAATCTGACAACAATCTTTGCTAAAACAACTAATGTTTGTTCCATCATTTTTTAGACTTCAGTTGTTTGGATCTTCAAGAGTTTGTTGATAAGTTATTGAGTCTTCGGTTCTTCCAAATAAGCAATTTATAAGGTCAGATGTTTGAAACAGTAGTTTGCCAAAACTTAATGATGTTTGTGTCATCAGTTATTTGATCTTTGGCCATCAATTCTTTTCTAGGTTCAATAATTTGTTCATCCAATGGTCCTCAATATTTCAGTCATGATAACTTATTAATTTTGAAAGTTCATTTCTCTTTAAACACAACCATTTCCCGCATTATTAGTTTTTCTAGTATTAATGTTAAAAGCATTAATAATTTAATATTATACCTAACTAATAAGGACACTACAATGAGTGATTAGGCAGTATGTATCATGTTAAAAGTGTTAAGTGATTACATGTGCTTGTTCATTATCTGAGTTAATTTGTAGTTAGTTGTTTACATGTTTTATTTATATTTATGGTTAGATAGCTAGGCTATGTTGTTTATTTTGTAAAGATGATAATGCAATGGTCTTTGTATTCTTAGTCCTAAATTCGATTATAGAACTATTTCTTATGCCGGGATTCATGTCCATCAGAGGCCCGTTATTTAAATCCTTCAAATTTGCGGTGTACTTGTCTATAAACCTATGTGTAATGTGCTAACAGATAACTTCTTATGATGCTCACTTAGAAACTTCATAAACTCAAACCCAAAATCATTTTAAAATATTAAATAGTCAACTATACTTAAATAATTTTTATAAAAATTAAAGTTTCTAATAAATTCAACAAACTATTTATTATATTATTTAAAGTTAGTATAATCTACATATTCTAATAAAAGAAATAAATTAAGACAGATGTTACTTACAGATTCATTCATATCCTACATTACCAACTCAAATTATTCATATATTTTTATTTAATGAAAACATGTTTATATCAGTGTAATCAAAGCATATCAATTCATCTTTTTAATCAAATAACTAATTACCTAAACTATAGATACTAAAAATATGCCGGCGTTTATGTCAGTATAATCGCAATATCTATATCTCTAATGAAATCAGATATTACGTTTTTTTATTAAATCAATTTATATACACTTTAGAGTGTAGAAGATGAATGTGATAAAATTCAATGAACAATATATACATATATATATAATATGATAAATAAAAGAAAAAAATTATGAATGAATAGCAATTTTATTCTTACATATTCATTCATCTTCATTGATCCATAGAGCTTCCATCCATCTTTTTCGAAACTGTTAGGGCACGGATTTTCAGTATCATAGGCAAGCATTATGTTCAGGATAACTCCAGGATTGGGTGTCCTCCAAGGTAACAGGTATCCTAAATACATTGTTTAATTAACCAATTGTTCGCTATTTTCCTTGTTTACCAGGTCAAGAGACTTACCATGATTCCCTAAAGACTGGGACTTGCAGCTAATAGAACGTGTTCAAAAAGGAAACGTGCTTAATGGGGAATTAACGGCTAATTAGATTTAGTATTTCATTTCCTAATTTGTAGGCATTATTGTTAGCTTTAATTTTGTGTATATATATATATAGAGAGAGAGAAAGAGAGAGCTCTCATATGGATCAAAACACACACAACTCTCACACTAGACTTAGTAGCATTCTGTAACGATCCAAGGAGAAAAGCTCCAACACTTGTAATTGATTTCAATTATTAATAAACTGGTGGTGATAGTTTTCACCACCCGGGGTTTTTTTCTTGTTATCCTCGGGATAAAGGGTTTTTTCCTTGCAACAAATCACTGTGTCATTACATTTTTGCATTCGTTTCAACCAAGCACCTAGCCTTATTCACAAATTTTGTTACGAAATTGCCTTTGTTAATTTTTGACTAAAACAATTTGGCGCCCACCGTGGGGAAATCGGTGCTTCGATCCTTTAAAACCATTTACTTTGTTCTAATCATTTTCATTCCCTTCATAATGGCCTTACAACCAAAAACCAGTTCTGTTGGTGGTCACCACTGCTTCAAGTGCCAACCCTATACCTCCACCAGTTCCAAAGAAGAGCACTCAGCACAGAGGAGAACTTCCACCATACGCGAGATCCTCTACGCGGGTAGATCTGGTTATCTCTGACAGTGACATTTTTTCTTTGATGACAGGTCAAAACTCACATGAAGCAGAAAGAGAAGACCAACTCAAGGCTATTCAAGGAAATTGAAGGGATCAAGAAGAGACCCGGGCAGGAGGCTACTCCAATCATGCCCAGGGCTCTTGATTTTGGTTCTCCAGGATCATCTATCCTTCAGAATCCCGGATCATTAGGGACACAACCAACAAGGACTCCATCTCAGTAGCAGTTAGGATACTGGGGAGCATATCCTCCGGTATCTTCGGAGTTACCCAGACCAACGAGGCCAGACTCCATCAACATGCAGCCTCGCTTAACCATTCCAGCCGGCATATTCTCATCAGGATCTCCCGTTGTGTCCTTTGAAGTGCATGTCAGGGACGATATCCCTATGCAAACATCACCTTATCCTGAAGATACCCTCAATGGAGGAAATAGTCGTCAAGGCTTAGGATACCAAAGGCCTAACCACGATCTCGGTAACAATTTTTTTAATGCAAATTTATACACTAACCGTGGATCTGTGTAGGATAAGGGGATATCCCCCGAGATAGCCAGGGAATTGCAGAAAATGAAGGATATGATTTCCAATATCCCGGGGATAATACGTCCCATAGCTGAAGTTCCCGTAGGTAGCCACAAGTTATCTAGGTTCACTTGCCTATATGCGACGTAGAAATCCCCAGGAAGTTCCAAACTCCCAGCATGAAGCTATACGATGGTACTACGGATCCTGAGGAACACGTAGCTCAGTATAGAGAAAGGATGGAGATCAACCCCATCCCCATTGACCTCTAAGAAGCTTGTCTTTGCAAGGGGTTTAGTTCAACACTAACGAGACCGGCCCTCAAATGGTTATTAAGTATTCCTTCCAACACTATTACTTCATTTGCTCATTTGATTAACTTATTCAATAATCAATTTTCTTGTAGTAGATCTTTTGAGAAAATGACGGGTGATTTATATAGAATTGTTCAGCATAATAATGAATCCTTAAGGGATTACATAACTAGATGATGAGGAGTATCCTAAATCTCCGCATATTGTTTTAATATTGATATTGGTGGTGTGATATGTGCCATGCAGGATTTAGGTGACAAGGCTAGATGGCCCAAGAAAAATGAAAAGTCCGGATCCGGAAAAGACATGTCCAAATGGTGTGCATTCCATGAAGACTTTGGCCATCGCACTAACGATTGTATAGCACTTCGGAAGAAAATAGGATACATTCTCAGCAAAGGATACTTGAAGGAACTATTTGGAAGAAACAAGAACAAGAGTCAGGATCCTGTCAAGATACCTGAAAGGGCACCTTCTCCACCACCTGAAGCTAAGGTTGTATCCTTTATCTCATGAGGATCTGGCATCTGTGGAACCTCATATTCAGCAGCTAAGAAGCATTCCAAAGAAATGAAGATGGACAACGGATAAAGACCTCTTCGTACTTCCACGTTAACAACTCAAAGAATCATATCCTTCGATGACGGGGATAGATGTGATCTTGGTAATTACTTTATGTATAGCTAACTATTTTGTGCACATGATACTCTTTGATGGAGGCAACTCCGTGAACATCATCCAACTAGATTCCTTGAAGAAAATGGATATTCCTGATATTGAGATTATCCCGAGATCCTCAGTCCTCGTGGGATTCAGTGGGGAGACCAAGAATACCCTGGGAGATATCAAACTTCTAGTATACATAGAGGGAGTAAACTCTCTACAAAAATTTTGTGTTATTGACTCATTGTCTTATTGTAATGTGATCTTAGGCAGACTATGGATTCATGACATGAAGGCAGTACCCTCAACATACCATCAGTGTGTAAAACTTCCAAGTCCTTGGGGAGTTATCAAGATTGAAAGAGACCAACAAGACGCCAAAGATTGCTATGCATCATCAATGAAGTCAGCTGCAAAGCCTACTCAAGCATAGTAATTACAGAAACAACCAGGGGAGGCCCTGCAAGCTAGAGAGCAGGATGTGAAGGAAGTATCTTTGGATCCTTAGAATACTGAGATCAAAGTATTGTTAGGATCAAGTATTCCTGAGGATATTGAGATGGAATTGATCTCCTTCCTAAAGAAAAGAGCTTCTACCTTCGCCTGGAAACATGAAGATATGACAGGTATCTCTAAATCTATAATTACTCATAAACTTGGTATAGATAAATCTTTCAGGCCGGTACATCAAAAGCGAAGAAAGTTTGCTCCTGAGAGATACATTATCATACAAGAAGAAGTGCAGAAGCTACTCAAAACCAAGATGATAAAAGAGGTCCACTATCCTAGATGGTTGGCCAATCTAGTTGTAGTCCAGAAGAAGAATGGAAAGTGAAGAGTATGTGTGGACTTTACAGACCTGAATAAGGCCTGTCCAAAAGACCCATTTCCACGCCCACACATTAACTCAATGGTGGATGCAACTGCTGGCCATGAACTACTAACCTTCATGGATGCATCCTCAGGATTTCAACAAATTCAAATGGAGCCTTCAGATCAAGAAGACACAGCCTTCATGACTCCCAAAGGTATATACTGTTATATTGCAATGACTTTTGGACTAAAGAATGTAGGTGCAACCTACCAGAGGCTAGTCAACATGATGTTTAAAGTCCAACTGGGGGACACGATGGAAGTCTACATAGACGACATGGTGGTAAAGTCAAGGAGGGTAGAGGATCATCTCAAAGACTTGGCATCAGCATTTGATATCCTAGAGGAGTATAACATGAAATTGAATCCAGCCAATTGTCATTTTGGGGTCAAAGCAGGAATATTCCTTGGATACATGGTCACCAAAAGAGGAATAGAAGCAAGCCCTTAGCAGATCAAGGCTATCCTGGATATCAAATCACCAAGAAACGTCAAAGATGTCCAACGGTTGACAGGAAGAATAGCAGCTCTCAACAGATTCATCTCAAGATCTTCAGAGAAGTGTAAAGACTTCTATGATATCCTGAGGAAGAATCAAAAATTCGAATGGGGAGAGAAGCAAGAAAGAGCGTTGGTATCCTTAAAGGAATACTTATCCTCAGCACCACTCCTGATGAAGCCAGTTGATGGTGAACCATTATCCTTGTACTTAGCTGTTTTGGGGAATGCAATAAGTGTTGTCCTGGTCAAAGATCATGAAGGTCAACAACATCCCGTATATTATGTAAGTAAAAGTCTACTAGATGCTGAATCCAGGTATTCTGTAACACCCCGGCTTAAGCGGAAACGCCCGAGTGTGACGTACAGATTGCTCAAACACACATGGCACTATTAAGTGACCATAATAACATTAATTCATTTAATAAGCCAAGTAACACAAGTTCGAAAGTAACAATACAAGTTCAAACCAAAACATAACCATAACAATAGTTCTTTTATTGAAATACCCTAAGTAATCTAAGTGTCTTTAATACTTCAACCTCTAATCACGGTACCTGTAACATATGTATAAAATATGGTCAGCTATAAATATAGCTGGTGAGTTTCCACAGTTTAAAGACGTACATAAAAACCATACAATTCATAGACATGTGGTAAACGAGCAAGTAAGTCCTTTCCAGTTGGTACAACCAACGTACTTGGATAATCGCGCAAGTAAGGTCCTTTCCAATTGGTAACAACCAACGTACTTGGCTAATGAGGCCTTTTTCCACTCGATACAAATGGATCGGAGTGCAAAGGGGGGCGTATGATCATACTTAATGAGGCTTCCCAATCGTGCAAGTAATATTCGTGCAAGTAATACAAGTAACACACAAGTCCATATACGAATTGTAGTTTTGTAATACAAGAAATAATACTTGAATCTTTATAAGGATACATATGCTACCCCAATACATTAAAACATTAAAACGGGGTGGTGAAAAACTCACCTTAGTAATTGAAGTGAAAAAGGAATAAGAATAACTCGAAGGCGTCAAAGAACCGAAGCAATCAATCCGTATGAACTATAAATAAGAATAAACATGACTTTTAACGACTATTCTATCTGGATTTTAAGGTTGTTTAATTGTATGATAGTTTTAGAAGATAGTTATTATTTTATGACGAATCTTATGGCTCCTAGATTATTATATTATTATTTATGTTTTCACGACAACTTGGTTATTAGTACAATTTAAGCACTTTAATGGCGAGAAAACAAAGTTTATATGTTCGAAAAGCTTGAACTATTGTTTACAAGTCGAAAATATAATTGTTGCTTTAACAAAACGATTTTTAGAGAATTAAAGTTTACTTTGCGATTATTACACGATTTTTAATAACGACTTATGTAAAAGAGAAACTTGATTTTTATATGTAAAATGGTGAGATATATTTTATAGTTAATTTACATAATTTTATTTAATTTAAAAAGGTTTTTATAAATTTATTATGATTATTAATTGATTAAAATGATTTATTAATTAATAATAAACTGGAAAAATGTTTAATAAAAAAAATATGAGATTGACCCGGGTTTCGAACCCGGGTCTTGGTGGTATAAGTTCTGGGTATTATCCAACTGCTCTGGTGACAATATTCGTTTATAGTATGGTTTTTAATACTTAAATATACTATTAGCTTTGGAATGGATTTTAATAATAATAATAATAACAATACAGGGCCCAACACAAAAAGAAAAAAAAACGCTTGACCCGGGTTTCGAACCCGGGTCTCATGTTTACGATGTTAACAATTTAACCAGTTGGACTAGGAAGCAATTCAATGAAGTTATGGAAACAGTTTACTTCAAACAGATATTCAACTTCGTCTTCTTCATCTTCAAGAACATAAACCCTAATTTATCAATTGGGGTTTCTGTTCCATGTTCGATATAATTAGACTAGGGGTTTTGTTTATTGGTGTGACGACATTAACAAGCATATATTAATTACCTTATAAGGTTTTGTTTTGACCGAAACCCAGTTGCCGGAAAAGTGATAAGAAAACTCCCAATTACAGACAAATCGGTGTATTAGAGGGGGATTGAGAGGAATGAGCAAGTTGTTTATGTGTTTAGGCGTCTATTTATACTAGGTGGAGGAGCGTCTTCACATTAATTCGTTGATTTTATTATCCGGATTTTCCGGCGACCATTACGGGTCTATTTACGACGAATAAACGCAATTAACTTGTTGGTTAATGTTTTATATTGACGGAGAAACGCGTTTACATATTTATTTGGTTAAAACGACGAAGTTTGGTGGTGTTTGGGTTACCTCCGCCGGAGGGTGGCCGGAAAAACGGGGCAGGAAGGGGGGGGGGGGCGGGTAGGGTTTGGGTTAATTTAATAATATAATTTAAATATTATTTACACTTTGGACCCTGCAGTTTCATAAACATTTTAAATGATGTTTAATATCTTTTAAGCTATAATATGTTTTTAGAGTTTACACTTTTCTGCCCAAACTTTATATTATAAGGTCTTCGGTTTTGGATTATTTACGTGTTTTACTCGCGCGGCTCGATTAACGTTAAGGTTCGGGAATTTATAAACATAACAACGAACAACGAATAAAGAACATTAAATATCGGGAATCACTTTATTAAAATATATTTAATACATCGAAACGACCCAACGGGTCGGGTTTACAATACGAACACGAATCGAAAATTGACGAATGTCACATATTCTTATCTTGAAAAATTAATTTTAGCACTTATAATGGCTTCTACTAAATTAAGACATTACTTTGAAACTCATGCTATTCATGTAAGAACTTACTATCCTATTAAAGCTATTTTGAGAAAACCAGAAATGTCAGGTAGAATGGCGAAATGGGCTGTGAAACTTAGTGCATACGATATTGTGTATGAACCAAGAACAGCCATCAAATCTCAAGCGCTTGCCGACTTTGTGGCTGATTTTAGCCAGGATGTACTTGTAGAAGTAGAAAAAGAAGTTCAGCAGTTGGAGGTCAAGGAGAGTTGGACCTTGCATACTGATGGTGCCTCAAACATAAGGAGAACAGGTCTAGGTATCATGCTAAAATCGCCACAAGGGGACATTATACCTCTATCTATATCTTATGAATTACAGGCTACTAATAATGAGGCTGAATATGAGGCCCTAATAGCTGGTTTACAATTAGCTAGATATGAAGGTCAGGCATCTTCAAGTTTATGTTGATTCATTATTATTAGCTAACCATTTTAATGGCTCTTATGCAGTAAATGCAGAAAACTTAAAAAAATATTTAAAAATAGTTAAGCAATTAGCTATGTGTTTCGAAACATTTGATATAGTACATGTACCAAGAGAAGAGAACACTGAAGCAGATGCCTTAGCAAATTTAGCATCAGGTCTCAAGATACCAGATGATATCAAGATACCCATCGTTCATATCCTGGCTCCAGCAACAAAAAAGAACCACGAAGTCATGGAGACTTCAAAACCTAAAGATGATCCAGTATCCTGGACCCGTCCCATAATACGGTATCTTCAGGATAACAAGATCCCAGAAGGAGAAAATCCCAGAGCCTTTCAAATGAAGGTAACCTAGTATATTATCCTAAATAATGTTTTGTATAGAAAGTTACTTGCAGGTCCATACTTGAGGTGCTTGGAACACCATGAAGCACAAGAAGTTCTCAAAGACATACATGAAGGCGATTGCGAAAACCACACTGGGGGCAGAGCCTTAGTATTCAAAATACTGAGGATAGGTTACTTCTGGCCAACAATGAAGAAGGATGCAATGAATTTCTCCAGTAAGTGTGATGCTTGCCAAAGACAACAACATCTTGCATCAACCGGTTGAATCACTACATCCTATTATATCCCCATGGCCATTTATGAAATGGGGAATGGATATTGTGGGAAAGCTGCCTAAGGCTCCTGGTGGAAAAGTCCTTATGCTTGCCATGACAGATTACTTCTTCAAATGGATCGAAGCTGAGGCGTTTGTCCAAGTTAAAGGGAAGGATGTGATCTCATTTATCAAACACAATATCCTGACAAGATTCGGTATCCCAGCATAGATCATTTGTGATAACGGTTCACAGTTCATAGGTAGCAGAACAACTAACTTTTGTGAAAGTTGGGGAATCAAGATGGTGACTTCAACTCCAGTACACCCTCAAACCAATGGTCAAGCAGAGTCTAGTAACAAGATCATCATCAACAATTTGAAGAAGAAATTGGGATCCAAGAAGGGAAAATGGCTGAAGAACTACTATTCGTTCTTTGGGCTGATAGAAACCACTTCAAAAAATGCAACAGGTCAAACACCTTTCTCTTTGGTGTTTGTGGCCGAAGCTGTTATCCCTACGAAAATGGTGATCCCCACAGCAAGAACCAGCATCCAAGATACTGAGTCCAACAACCAAAGCCTCACTAAAGAACTCGACATTATTGATGAACTCAGAGACCTTACCAAAATCAGAATGGCAGCTTATCAACAAAGAATAGCCAAGTCCTACAACAAGAACATCCGAATTCGAAGATTCCAAGTGGGAGATATGCTGTTAAGAAAGGCATTCCAGAATACCACTAACCCAGCAGATAGAAAGCTAGCTCCAAAGTGGGAAGGTCCTTACTTGATCGACGTAGAAGCAGGTAAAGGGGCCTACAAGTTGGTTACTATGGAAGGTGTTCCTTTGCCAAGAGCTTGGAACGCTATTCATCTTCAGACATATTTCTGTTAGTATCCTCAACCGGTATGCTCATATCCTTAACATATATTAGGATAAAGGCATGTTCCCTAACCTATCTTTAAATTTTTACATACTTGAACTTTATTACCTCTTTATCAAGTTTACTGACTTAAGCATCGGAGGGGTGTTAGCCAAGCTAACACCCACCCCTCATCAAGAATTCAGTGTTTTGCAGTTATCCTAAGGATATGTTATCTTGACAACAGTTAGAGGTTGATCACCTCCCACACGAATAAGATATCCTAGATATCTTCTAAGGTTTAAAGGTCTTCACCTTTCTCACAAATTGGGTAACACCCCACCTGGAGCACACGATGTTAGACTATAGTTCGAGGTAGGCGGACCAGACCAGCTGATAATCCGTTTGTTGTTGGCTATAGATCGGATCCTCAAGATAAGTGGCAGACGTGTAACACATACGGTTTATAACATTTTCATGTTATCTAAAGTTTCGGCATTTTCATGTCCTTACATTTGGGACTTTCTCCAGTTTTATCTAAAGTTTAGACATTTTCATGTCTCTCAAGTAAAGGCCCTGTCCCCAGTAAAAAAGCTTTATCGCCAGTAAAAAGGCTTTATCTCCAGGATTATCTAACTTTGTTTTGACAGATCGGAGATCGGCCAATGTAGAGATGTTACTAAGTTGTTTTTAACTTAGTATGTAAACTTGTTAAGTTCATAAATGTTCTCTACAAAGTACTCTTTACACTTAGTCTTTTTACATATTTTATCTTTCAAGACATAATCTTTTGGTTTAATTGTGACAATTCATATTTACGCAAGACTTAAGGGTATACTATCCTTAAAGATGTTTTACATAATAGGGTTTCAAAACATATTTTCTAATGATAAAATCCTTAAAATATTTTACTTTGAAGTAAGATGATTGAGAATTATGTTTCGGATACATTATCCTCAAGATAATTTATTTCAAAAACTTAAAGATATTTTCATAAGACATGTTCTAATCAAAATATATTTAGACAAGTTATTTAAAATAACATACAAATAGAACGCAATATTAAACCCAAAGGTTATGTCATTACTAACAGAAAGTGCAGATAAATAAAAAAGACAATGCCTAGGCTTCGTCTTCAACAAACGGAAGATCCCTCCACCCAGGCATCATCACATAGTTATGGTTCAAGAAAACATAGGCTTCCTCTTCGAACCCAAGATCCCTCCACCTATGTTTCCTTATTGTCAGGTTATCTTAAGCATACTTGTTCCAAACAAAAAATAAAAATTGTTCAAACAACCATTACAGACCATCAACAAACCATAAACACATAAACCTTAAAAAATTGGGCTCAAGCCTTTTCTTTACCGCCATCATCGCCCAATTGTTCGCCACCACCAGCTTCCTTCGCACCATCACCAATCGCCACCGCGCCAGCAGCCATATTCACAGCCTCGTCCGCTACCTTTTCCACTTCACTCGGACCCGCATCCTCCACGCTTTCCCCGGTCAACTCCGCCAGCACCTTCTTCCAGGCCGTTACATCCAAAAAAGGAGTATCAAGGCCAGCATCTAGGGCCTCCTTTGCCATACGAAGGCATGATTGGAAGATGGAAATGGCAGCTGACCTCTTCACCCCTCTGTGTCTTCTTGGATCCTTTCCAAATAATCTGCTTCTTGGTGAACAAGTTCCTTTTTGGACAGAGCAAGCTCCTACTGCATATCCTCAACCTCCTTCATCTTCTTGTCAAGGATATTGGTCTTAGCAGTCCCGATCTTCAGTATTTCGGCAATACGGGCATTGGCATGGAGGAGTTCTTGGTGAAGATCGTGAACTTGGAGGATAATAGCCCTAGTCCCTGCTCAAAACAAACTGTCCTCAGCGTACATTATCTTCAAAAAATGAGGATAGGATAAGTCATACCCGATTGAACTCAAGGTCACACATCGGAGAGGGGTCAGAGGTATCCTGGGTCTTTCGCTTTTTTGAACCCTTGACTCGAATGCTTTTGGGCTTTGGCTGGGTCACGAGAATGGATTCCTTCTTCTTGGTGCTACGTGTGGAGACCATACTATCAATGTCGTCAAGAACAAAAACAGGAGCAGATTTACCTACAAAAAACTTAGTATCTCTGATCCTTAAATTTTTCAACTATGTATTGATACTTCTTACCAAACATAGCGGAGCCCGCTGACGGCAATGGTTCTTGGAGGCTTGAGTGGAAGTGAAAGGTTCTTTCCTCCTCGTCAATAAGATAGAACGAATTCAGTTTGCTCTCGATCTCTTTGCTGGGAGGAGTAATCTCAAAGAACTTCAAAGCTGCAAACAAGACAAAGCATATTAGTTACAGACATATCAGCATACAGCTTCAAGATAATGTATCCTATTTTTGGTAACCCAAAGATACGGAAGATTGTCAGGATGAGGAAGGGAATCTCTCCTGACAAAGAAGAATTGTTTCTTCCATTGGTCATTATTTTGGGTATTTCTCAAAACGAGTGGGGTTCGGTCAGATTTAGTCTTGAGGAGCCGTGGCTACGGAGGTCATAAACGAAAGCGAGCTCTGAAAGGGTGAGATCTAAGGCATGATCAGTAATTAGCCTCTCCAGTATGAACAGGGTCCTCCAAACCATGGGCATGGTTTGGGCAAAACTAAGACCAGTTCTATTGAAGAACTCAGTGTAAAGGCCGGAAATGGGTAAGAAAAGCCAATATTGAAAGGCAAATATGGAAAACAAATCCAGGTTTTCGAGACGAGGTCGGACAGAATGGCTGGGTCAGAAGGTCTGAAGACAGTCCCCGGAGGGAAACAGCCTCGAGACTGTAGATTCATGATGTCGATGTTGTAAAAGTACATACTTCACTTGCGGGACTTGCGAGAAGATTTTGTGACACAAAATCTTCAATACCGGAAGAGAGAAGCTTTGGACTCATGATTATAAAAGATGAAGATTAGAGAAGTTGAGAAAATTACCTTTGAAGACGATCGGATGATTTAGGAAATATTTATCTTGGATAAATATAGAGATATTCAAGGGTTTGATATGGTCACGGATGGTTGACACGTGCATGTGATCTACACAAGCGGCGAAATTCAAAATTCAAAAATTAACAACTGTTTCCCACTTTAACAGCCGTTAATTTTGGGGACAATTGTTAAGGCTCAGATTTTCAGTATCCTAGGCAAGCAATATGTTCAGGATAACTCCAGGATAGGGTATCCTTCAAGGTAACATGTATCCTAAATACATTGTATAATTAACAAATTGTTCGCTATTTTCCTTGTTTACCAGGTCAAGAGACTTACCATGATTCCCTAAAGACTCGGACTTGCAGCTAATAGAACGTGTTCAAAAAGGTAACGTGCTTAATGGGGGAATTAACAGCTAATTAGATTTAGTCTTTCATTTCCTAATTTGTAGGCATTATTGATAGCTTTAATTTTGTATATATATAGAGCTCTCATATGGATCAAAACACACATAACTCTCACACTAAACTTAGTAGCATTCTGTAACACAATCCAAGGAGAAAAGCTCCAACACTTGTAATCGATTTCAATTATTAATAAACTGGTGGTGATAGATATCACCACCCGAGGTTTTTTTCTTGTTATCCTCGGAATAACGGGTTTTTCCTCGCAACAAATCACTGTGTCATTATATTTTTGCATTAGTTTCAACCAAGCACCTAGCTCATTCACTAATTTGGTTACGAAATTGTCTTTGTTCATTTTTGACCAAAATAGAAGCTGTAATACAAAAGCTTGTTCTATTTATGCTAATTTTGTATATGATTTTCTAATTTGTTTATGTCATGCATAATAAAATGTTATATTATCTTTTGTTAGAACTTATTATTTCGTTAAAAAAATATAATTACAAGTTTACAACTTGTAAAATCAAAATGTGTATCTTTTTCATGATTATGGAGAAATTGTGTGATAATACACCACGTTTCTTATGAATACTTTATTAAAAATATAATTTGAACTTATAAAAGCATTTAATTTTGAGAAAATATATGTTTTCTTTAAATTTAATCCTTTAGTTTATATAGTTTAATTTTATTTATTTTAAGCATCATGTGTGTATCACACGGGTTCTTAAACTAGTATGTTAATATACTTAAATAAATGAATTCAGGTAATCAGATGAATATTACGTAATCGTGTACCCATTCGAAATCCACAATAAAATTAATTATATATTCGATCCTAGGTTCAATTTATTCTATAAATGGGGATAAAGATGAGAATGGTGAGAAGGATTTGTAGCCATACAAAAAAAACCTCTCAGAAAATAAAAAAATCATAACTCAAAATTTAATAAAGAAATACAAAAAGGTTTCCACCGTCTTCCTCGTTCTTAAAAAAATGTTGAGTGCAAAGATCATTATGTTTTTTTTGTTTATTTTCGTCATTGATTGTGTCTTTTTTCCTTGTTGTGTCTTTTTTACTTTATATTATGTTATAGTTTTTTCAGCATTGTGTTTTTTCGGTTTTTTTTTTGAACGGGAACGACAGGGGAAACATTTTAGTTTTTTAAAATTTTTGGTTTCTATTTATATTTAGTTATGATTTTTTTTATTATTATCTTTTAAAATTTTTGAAGAGTTTTATTTAAACACAAATCTTTCTTACACTTCTTATTTTTATATCCCTTTATATTTTAACTTTTCCCTTTAATCCTATACATAAATGAATGCATGTTCCGAATTTTTGCAATGAATTTTTCTCACACCATCCCATGTCCCATGGGATATGTTTGAACTTTGAAGTGCTTTTGTTTGTAACTCTTTTCTTTTTCTTTGTCTTTATTTATAATACTAGATTTCATCCCCCATATTACGGGAGTTGTTATACATTATCTGTTTTTAATATTTATGTGTGTATATTTAGATTTTAATTTTATTTATTATAAGAACGTTATTAATTAATATACTTAAAGTTTGATGATTAAATGGTTTCACAAATAAGTGATATGTTATAATCCGGTTTAAAAACTACTTGGGTTTGGTGATACCCATTACCCGTTTATTTTCTTTATTATAAAATTGTTTCTTAATTATAAATAATATCTTTTTTTAAATAAAATAGGATATTAATTTTTAGTATATCCTTATTTTAAAGGATTTTCATATCAAATATTTGATGGGATTAATTTTTAATATAATGAGATGTTATAATCCGTTTAAGAGGTATCTGGGTTTGGTGAGACCTTTACCCGTAAATTCGGGTCAAATGCTTGAAAAGTCTTCATTAAAAATTAACCAATCTGATGGCTTGAGAGAATGGTTGTTTTACATTTTTCGTTTTTTAATATTTATTTTTTGGATTATAATTTTTTTTATTGTAAGAAAGTTAATAATATACTTAGGATTTGATGATGAAAGGGTTTCATAAATAAATGATATGTTATAACCCGTTTAAAAGCTATCTAAATTTGGCGACCCATGACCCGTTTATGTTTTTTACTATAAAATTGTTCATTAATTATAAATAATATCTTTTTCTTTTTAAATTAGATATTAAATTTTAGTATATCCCTATTTTTGTAGAATTTTCATATCAAATAATTGGTAAGATTAATTTTTACTTTAATGAGATGTTATAACCCGTTTAAGAGCTATCTGGTTTTGATAAAACTCATACCCATGAATTTGGGTTAAATCAATGAGAGACCCTCATTTAAAAATTAAGCAATCTGGTGGCTTCCATAAATGAGGGAGCGACTACATCGCGACACGTAGGATTTTAGGGGTTTCGTTTATATATATTATAGACTAGATTTTAACCCCCATATTACGGGGGTTATTTTACATTATTCGTTTTTAATATTTATACATGTATATTTGGATTTTAATTTTATTTATTGTAAGAAAGTTAATAATTAATATACTTGAGGTTTGATGATTAAATGGTTTCACAAATAAATGATATGTTATATTCCGGTTTAAAAGGTATCTGGGTTTGGTGATACCCATTACCCGTTTATTTTCTTTATTGTAAAATTGTTTCTTAATTATAAATAATATCTTTTTTTAAATAAAGTAAGATATTAATTTTTAGTATATCCCTATTTTATAAAATTTTCATATCAAATATTTGATGAGATTAATTTTTAATATAATGAGATATTATAACCCCTTTAAGAGCTATCTGGCTTTGGTGAGACCTTTACCCCTGAAGTCGAGTCAAATGCGTGAGAAGCCTTCATTTACAAATAAAGCAATCTGATAGCTTGAGAGAATAGTTGTTTTACATTTTTTGTTTTTTAATATTTATTTTTGGATTTTAGTTTTCTTTATTGTAAGAAAGTTAATAATATATTCAGGGTTTGATGATAAAATGTTTCATAAATAAATGATATGTTATAACCCGTTTAAAAGATATCTGGATTTGGTGACCCGTGACCCGCTTATGTTTTTTACTATAAATTATTTGTTAATTATAAATAATATCTTTTTCTTTTTAAATTGGATATTAGATTTTAGTATATCCCTATTTTATAGGATTTTCATATCAAATAATTGGTAAGATTAATTTTTAATTTAATGAGATGTTATAACCCGTTTAAGAGCTATTTGGTTTTGGTACGATCCATACCCATGAATTTGGGTTAAATCAATGAGAGACCTCCATTTAAAAATCAAGCAATCTGGTAGCTTTCATAAAAGGAGGGGGCGACCACATCAGCACCATATAGATTATAGATTTTTCGGCCCTATACTTTATTTTGATTATCAAAAAAATAGTTGCACATGTAGAGAATTCACAACCATTTATTGATTTGAAAATCCATTTTATTATACATAATGCACGAAAAGGGACATATTCAAAAAGATCAGGTTATAGTTTTATTACCATTTCGTCAAACCGTGTAAGATATTTTACAAATTTTGTTTTTTAGTTACGTCTTGAAAAATGGGTGGGTCGAGTCGTGCTAAATGTCAGGTCAGAACGAGTTTCAATTATACTAGGTTGAGATCAAGACTGACTCGGGTCACACTAGTTCCAGTCAAAACGAGTTTCGGGACAAAATGACGTGACACAAACAATATCAAAATTGATATTGTTCGGACCAAATATCAATATCAAAATTGATATTGATATCAAAATTGACGTGACACAAACAATATCAAAATTGTTCGGACCAAAAATAATTTTAGTTGATATGAGTCGTCATTTTAAAAAGCTATGAAAATAGGCTCACTCTCTATAATTATTTGTATGTCAGCTACTAGCGACGGGTACTGGTTGTGGCAGCGGAAATCCTAGCGGAGGAGGCGACAATAATGGTGATGATCGAAGCGGTGTTGCCAGTACCGGTGTAAAAAAAGGAAGTGAGCTGGTGGTGATGACCGCGGTGGTTGCCAAAGTTGCCCGCAACAGTGTTTTCAACAATGGTCGGATGGTGGTAGTCTTGGCGGTGCTTCTGTTGGGGATGCAGTAGTCGTGGCTACGTCGGTGATGGCAACAACAGTAGCTAACGTTAGGTGGTGAATGCGGCAACTGGTAGGTGGAGTTGACAAACAATAGTCATGGGTGTTGCTCGTCATTTAAGGGGTTGTTTAGTAGTCTAATAATGGTTCATAGCCTCTTAATGGTTAAGAGGTAGCCTTAAGTATGAATGGTTAAGAGATAGCCATTAGGTAGCCTCTTAACCCCTTCAGACTTAAGGTTACTTCTTAACCATTAAAAATAGCCTCTTAATGATCATTAAGAGACTATCAACCAGCCCTTAAATCTTTTTAAATTACATGTATTGTATGAGGGACCTGCTGTTACTTTAAAAAAAAAAGAAATTGATAAGAACCCACGAGACAGAGTTTGGTGTTAGATTAAACAAATTCTCTTGGATAAATTTATATTTTTGTGCAATAATTCCACCAAATAAATATTAAAACTAAAAGTAGCATTTACAATTTCGCACGTTTATTAAAGATGAAAGTTTAAAAGTTCAAAAATATTCCAGCAAGTTTATAAAATTTAATTTACAGAAGAATTATATAAATGTGGGCTTTGAAGTGTTCAAACTAAAATGGTCCAATAGCTTTAGCCCAAAACACTTACATGACCACTCTAGGGCTTCGTTTCCAGCCCAAAACAGGCTAGGTTAAATTATTCTTTTATAACCTGAGAATAAAATTAACAAACTTATTTATGGCTAATAATTTTATCTTACTGTACTAATCTTATCTTATCTTATTATACTAATAAAAGAATTATTAAAGCTTAGATTTCAAGCATACATTTTTCCTAATTTCTAATATCTTATCTCATTCATTCTAGTTATCCATGGGTTATTGATCAAAACCATTTAGTCAATTGGGTTATAAGATAGTGTGAATTTTATTCATTATTAAGTTAATTGTTATTTTCATGCCTGAGGTTTGACCAACAACGCAACTTTATTACCTTTTTTTAATTTATTGCAAATCAATACATGACATTTCCAAAATTATGCTATTTTAGTACTTTTCGTTAACCCTATTTATTTTTTTCATTAAGTTAGGGATAAAATAGTAATTGTTTCATTTCTCATTTACTTTTACTTAGCCTTGCAGTAAAAAATAAATGAGTCAACTTTTTTTAACAAAAATAAATGAACTGAACTACCTTTTTAACAAAAGTAAATGATCTAAACCAATTTTTTTAACAAAAATAAACAGACCAAACTACTTTTTTAACAAAAATAAACAAACTGGAACACATTTTTAACAAATATAAACGAACTGAACTACTTAAAAAAAACAAACCGAACCATGATGGTCGAGTTAGTTTGTACACATTTTAGTTCATTTAATTGTATATATTTAGTTGTTTATTTCATGAACTTTGGTACTTCATGCGTGTTTGTTATATTTCAGGTTACAGGTGATTAAAGCAGTTAATATGGACCTGTACGAGCACATAATAAAGACCGGGGATGATGTGTGATGGCGTATGATCAAAACCGAAGGATTTGGGTAAAAGTGATTTCAGAGTATCATATGCTGAAAACATAGTATCATACGTTGAGCATAAGAGGAGCGTACATCAGGAGTTTTTAAAGTATGGTTTGATTATTTATAGTATTTTAGAGTATCATTTGCTGAGCCAGAATACCATTTGCTGAAATTAGAGTACCACATGTTAGACCAAATAAAACTACGGGATTCGCAAATTTAAAACCCTATATAAGGCATAAAATTAGGGTTTGAAAGAGACACATCTTTGGAGGCTGAGAACTATTCTTGGAGAGTAAAATCCACTATTATTCCATCAAATCAACTCCGGACTCCATGAAGATTGAAGATTCCATCAACACCATGAGCGGCTAGTCTTCTCGAATCATACCCGAGATGTAGAGTATTGTATTTTTCAGTTTTCTCATGTGTTTTAGAATGAATGGTTTGTAATTGTCTTTGATTAATCTATGAGTATTGATTTCTAATATTACTGTGCACTCAGTCGGTTTATGTTTATTTCGATCAGAACGATTAGTTTGCCAGTTTTATGATAACTACTTATAGGGTTGTTTTGACTAGTTTGAATATGATGAAGCATACAATTGCCCTTAGCTGGGTCACAATGGTAAGGACTGTTTGATAACAAGTGCCATGTGTTAGCGATTGTTGATGCCTAAGGTTTGCCTAGTTAGTCAATCTATATTGATCATTGATAATTAATTTGTTATGTTAACATGAGATTGCTTTTAATTTGCTTGCTTGAACCCCATGTGTGATTTGTCTTTATTAATTGTTTGAACTTGCTCAATTTACTTGTTTAATATTAAACCAAATCATTTGCTAGTGTGATCAACACTCTTGGCATTCACTTCATAATTCTAGAAATTAGTTGCACGTACACTGACCACATACTCCTCATGGTTCGACACCTTACTTACCCTAGCCTGATTAGGTGATTAGGAACATTGATTGTAATTTTTTTTAACTAGATAGCGACAGTCTAGTATCAAACCACTTTTTTAATAAAAATAAATAAACCCAACCACTTTTTTTAGCAAAAATAAATGAACCGAGCCATTTAAAATAAAAAAGATAAACAAACTGAACTACCATTAAGTTCCTATTATTCATCATGTGTGGTGCACTGGTTAAACATGGAAAAGATACATTTAATAAGTCATGAAATGAAAAAAAATATAATTCTTAAGTTTTACTTTATATATTAAATTAATTTATAAGTATTTTGAAAATCACAATTGAAATAACAGACCTAATTTATTTTTATTATTTGAAAAATCTCGTTTAATACACGGGTTCAAAAGCTAGTGTGCTAATATCAATAAATAGATACAAAACAGGGGTTGAGTTACTCTACAAAGGAAAATAAAAATCAGAAGGTTGATAAACCATAACTAATTGACGTGTGTCAATTGTGGACCAAAGAGAAAAAGGTATAAAAGTAATAGTATATATTGTCTATATCCACATGCAAGTTACATGTTAATTCTCCAATCATTTTATGACGTCTATAAGATTTTCATATGATATGTATATTTTTTAAAAAATTCACCATAATAACAAACATTTTTTTTATTCTTAGTATAAGTATTGCTCTGTTATGTGAAAATTAAAACAAAAATTACGTCATTTTGTCTTTTTTCGTTGTCGTGTCTTTTGGTTGTCATTGTGTTTTTTCATCGTTGTATATTTCAAATCATCATTGTGTTTTTTATATATTAATAACACCGTTGTGTAATAATAATGTGTAAATATAATGATAAAATAACAACAAATATCTAATTCATATTACACAATAACTTGAAACGTAAAACACAATGGTGAATACATATAACAAAATGACTTAAAATGTAAAACACAATGGAAACTGCATATTACACAATGAACGTAATACACAATAAACCCAATACTCTTTTCCTCAAATTAAGTGAATGTCACAAGTCAATCCTGGACAAAAGACATTAAACGTATTACATAATGACTTAAACACAATGATAAATAAAAAAGACAATGATGAGCACAAAGACACAATGACGAACAAAAATACATGATAATATTTGTTTTAATTTTTATATTTAATGTGTGTACAAATTGAAAAACACAGTGACCAAAATCTATTACACACTACATAGAAACCCCCAATTAAAAAACACAATGAATAACCAATAACACAATATATAAAATCCCGCTATTTTGTTTATTTTTATATAAAACATGATACTTATATTAACGATAAAAAACGTTTGTTATTATGGTGAAATTTTTTTCTTAAAAAAATTGTCATATGAAAAAGTTATGGTCATTTAAAATTATGAGGGGGGGGATTGGCATGTGTCTTGCATGTGCAGAGAGAAAAGTAAAAAAAAGTTTGTTATTACCTTTATGCATTTCCCATCATTTTTCCTGTTAAATTAACCTCTACCATTCAAATATAAGATCAGTGGATTATATTCCTTCTCACCTTTTTCATTTTTGTATTGTCCTTTGTATTTTAAAATTATCCTACTAAACAATGCATAAGTGTTTCTAGCTCTATTAAGCTTATATTGTTATAGGTTGAGATTTAAATTGATTTTGATTTTTGGTATTTAGTAAAACGGAGCTAAAAACTTGTATTTCTTCATTTATTAACCGTTTTCTAAAAAAAAAGAAAATAAAGAAAGAAAGAAAGAAACGAGATATAAGTACATGTAGGATCTTTGGGGTGTGTGTGCGTGAGTGTATGTATAAAAAGCTTGTTGATTTGTTTTCACACAAGGCCGTATTTTAAATTTATAAAAATGATTTATAATAAGACTAAACATACACATATAGGCAAGTGTACTTGTTGTATATGTAGAATAGTATTAGTAAGAACCAAGTATCGATCCACGGACATGGAATACTTCTAATAATGAATCTTTGTTTTTAACTTAACCGGAAGTAATAATCATTAATGGTTGTTTCTAAACTAAATCTTTTTAAATTATAATAAAGTAAAATAGGTGAGCAAGTTGACGGATTTTGGACGAAAAAATCAATATATGAAGGTTACCATCTAAATCAAGAATCCACTCAACTCTTCTTTGACTATTAATATTATGAATATGTGATTAATTTGCTTTAATAATATAAGATAAAAGAACCCTCTTTCCTAAGTGAATTACCCTGTGACATAAAAGAAAGTAGAATGCATAACTGCATGTCTACAACGAAAATGTCAATTTAAGTAAGCAGGTAGTTTTATTGAAGTACAAAGATTATGATTGACTTCGATTTCTCAAATACCAATCCTAACAACCTTGGGTGATTATAGTTTAGTCACATAGCCTATCGTGGTTGATTTAAGTAGACTATAATTACATAGTCCTTTAACATATGATTTCCTTAACTAGCATGACAACCTAATCAATCATACTTAACAATGATGTTTCAGAATTACCAAAACTAAAGAAATTGATCATAGCATGTATCTCATCTTTTCAAAGTACAACACAAGTAAATATGTTTCGGATAAAATACAAGATTTTTTTTTACCTGTCACACCCCGACTAGCACAATGCGGAAGCGTAAAACGGGAATGTAACAGACACCTCTGGTATCAACCACATTGTTTATAAAGAACAATACAAACTAGTTTACAATATTTTACATTGATCTAACTTTGTTTACAACTAGATGATACAAACTAAATCCAGCTCATTAAGCGACTTTACTTCTTACTAGCACACTTGCATCAATTCACCCAGCATTGATCGCAAGTCAAATACGTAGAACATTGACTTTCTAATCCAATCCAGTACCTGAAAAACATGTTAAAACGGGTCAACTACAAATAGTTGGTGAGTTTCATGAGTTTCAAAAATCAGTTGTGAGTACAACAATCACAGTTGTAAGTATGCAAGTATGTATATATGTACGTTCACAAGTACGTTTGTTTGTATGTTTATGATGTAATTATGCTAAGCTACAGTGAAGCCTTGACTGTCTGTGCTGCGTGCATCCATTTCCCACACTCAATCAACCACTGTGGCTCCCCTTCCGCCCACAACATGCCCCGGTAGCTATGTCTAACACTACATAGCCTATTTGTATAAGTATGGTCATGTGCAAACGGCGCTATGTGACACGGCAACCAGGCCGATTCCGTTTGGGTTTGTCAAACCAATAGTACTATTCACAAGCCACCAGATCAAAGTTACTTACTGTGTTCGTGGGGACTTTCGTGTGTTAGCACTTAGATAATTCCCATCATCAAATAGTACATGGTATATATAGATACGTATCAAAATGTTTTTCACCCCAAAAATTCGCAAAAACAGTTTAAAAGTGGGGTCATGAAACTCACAGTTTAGTAGATAATCAGTAGCACGTCGGTTCGAGGTTTGTGTAACTTGTAATCACGGTTTCCTATAATCAATATTATAATAATATTAATATTTTAATATTATTATAATCTCAATACTAAACTGGGCTGTATAACTAATCTGGGTATAGTTGGAACGCCCAGAAAGTGGCAATAGGCTTAGATTGTGATGTTGTTCAATGTCTAATACTTAAAACCGAACTTGGCTCAGATTCCCGTTTTCCCAGCTGGGCCAAGTTGTTCGTTTACGCGTTCAGAAATTAGTTATGGGGAAATAAGCTTGGGTAAATGTATTGGTTAATAAAATGATTAAGTTATAAAGAAAGATCACATATTGGGGTCCCGGACTAGCTACGGGGCCCGTTTCCGTTTATTCAGTTTGATTTGAGAAGAAACGCGCACAATCTATCCAGATTGTCCAGGTTTCTCATAAAAAGGTTCGTTTTTACTTAATTAATCCAAAAATATGATTTTTGATCACTCTTGGTGTTTTGACATTCCCACAGGTTCGTTAATCGCGAACTTGCCGGTTTTTATTAAAATTGAATTTGTTTAATCTTCAAATTAGCATAATTAATTAACCATTAATCATTAAATTATGAAAATTTAGTCACTTATCAAATAAAATATGTAGATTTTTATAAAAATATTTCTGGAATTATTTACTGGTTTATTAATTTATAAAAATTTATTTTACCTGCCATATTTAGCTTGAAAATCGTCCGTTTATCCCAAAAGATTTCTAAAAGTTCCACAAAAATTCCTGGATGCTCAAATTATATCCCAAAACCATCTGTATCAATTCCATAATGTAACAACCTTGTTCAATATTCTTTTCGGACCAAATTCGGTTATAAAAACTCATACAAACACATATACACAAAAGACACTTAGGCTTTTCCAAATGCTCCCAAATTTTATATATGATCAAAATAAACCAAAATGAGTTCCCCACAAAATTTCATAATTTTTGAAGCATTTTAACTATTTTTCTCAAATAAACGCCCCAATTCGGTAATAAATTCGCCAAATATTCTCGGATGGTCGAAAAATTACCAAATTTGAACAAGGACCAAATCATATTGCCCCTGATGTCCCTAAAAAGTTTTATGACCTAACAATATGCACATCATAACCTTAACCAAACAGCCCGTAATCGAGCATTTCGGCATTACCTTTGCGGTTTTTGCCCATTTTCGCTTTCTTAATCCAATTTCCGGGTTCTTGTGCTTCTACATAAGCTAGGTACAGGTCCTATATCACAAACCAAGCATGTATCATCAACATAACAGCCTCGAAACTTAGGGTTTCAGTTAGGGCTTTAAACCGAACTTTTGAACCGTAAAAACGCCGTTTAAACCCTCTAATCCATGTTCGTGGCCAAAAAATCTATCAAACCAGGTTCCTTACCATGTGTATGATCAAAACATGTTTATGGACCATTTTTAGGATTTTTACATGGTTAGGAATGATTTTTGGTAATCAAATTATGTTTATATGATATTAAACATGTAAAAAAATTGATTATATGAGACTAATACCTTAATTCTCTTGAAGAGTTGCTGAAGAACAGGAGCTTCCAGACTTCTTTTTTAGTATTTTATATGCAAAATATCTTATATATAATATATATATATTAAAAGGAAACCTTATGGTTTTTTTTCCATTTCCGATCGGAATGGCCTAAGGCCCATTTGGGGCTTATTTTGGTCCAAATCTCTAAATGTGTATATCCGTACGCGAAATGCCGAGTCCAAATTTATTTCGGGTTCGGTTTTTTACGCGAAAAATATACCGGGTACGACAAACAGCGCGAAAACGAGTGTTTTTCGGCTATTTTTGTATAAATTTATAAAAACATACTATACATTTGTAAAAATCGAAAATATTTTCACGGATCACTTAAAGAGTTCCCACTAAGTTTTTTGTAAATCTTTTTCGGCTTAACGGATGATACAACGCTTGTTTTGTAACTCACTTTCGCGTTTAAATCTATAGCGAGTTGTTAAACGAGCATGTTTTCGTTTAACTTGTTTGCTATCGAACTAAAGCCATAATACTAATATATTAGCTTATATTAATCGTATATCACTTATAGATGGCCCCCCGGGATATCTGGGTCATAACCAGACCCGTTCGGTTATCCGTTCGTTCGTTATGCAATAAGCGGTTAAACACTTATTCGATTTGTGAAAACTAAGGTATATCTGGTTTTGTTACGATTGTCACATTACCATTCCTAGTTTCCAAGAACATGGGTGAATCATGAAATATTATAAAGATTTGTTTTAAAGATTTTAATCACCAACCTTGAATTAATAGATTATGATGACAAAACATATTTCATCAAAGGATAATTGCAAAATAATCATGTACTTTACAAAAACTAAATCACATAACTTAATCATCAAATAAGGTTAAGTTTTATTATAGATTTAGATGGCAAATGGAGTTTAGCTCATGATGAGCATGATAATGAACATCAAAGAAGGTGAAGATATCAAATACATGATTAAACTAGAACAATCTAACCAAATTGGGGATGAATCTTCTTCTTCAATGGTGATGGGTGATGGATGTGATGAATGCCGCCAAGCCTTCAAACTCTTCAATGGATCTTTAATTTAAGTGTGAAGTGAGTGTTTTTAAGTGAGAAACCCGTCCAAACCCTCTCCAAGCACGCCTATTGCAATGAAACATGCAACCTATTTATAGGTTATCTAGGCAACCTAGGACGGCCCCATGTTAGATGGGCATGCCCCCATGTTCAGCTATTCAGGTGCATTAATTGCTTGTCAAATCGTACATATGATTACTTGGCACGGGGGCATGGTGGATGAGGCGCGGGGATGTGTTTTGGATGCTAGATTTTTATATTTTTGTCTTTTCTTTGGAGGGTAAATACGGGGGTGTGTTAGGTGAGACACGACCCTGCGTCAGCTTTATCAGATTTTGTCTTTTTCTTGGAAAATTGACCACGGGGTGTGCTAGGTGAGACACGGCCCCGAGTTAGCTTCATCAGATTTCATCTTTTCTTGGAAAGGTGACCATGGGGGTGTGCTAGGTGAGACACGACCCCGTGTTAGCTTCATTAGATTTTGTCTTTTCTTAGAGAGGTGACCACATGGGTGTGCTTCTTGAGCGTGGGGGTGTGCTAAATTAATTGATACACAATTTCTTTGGTTTTCTTCGTTTTTCTTCATGTATCCACTCGTTTCTTCGTTTGAGGCTGGAATAAACCTAAAAATAGAAAATAACATAATAGGTAGCTATTTGAACTAGATAATATAATAAAATATGGCATTTTGGAGATTATTTGATGATTAAAAGATGCATATTTTCATATACATCAATCTTTTTCTTTTTGAAGAGCAGAATTTAATTAAGCAACCTGATATACCGTTTAATGTACATAAATCCTTTGTACGTTTTATTTAATATTTTATTAGTTTTGTTCGGTTTTATGTAAGATTTGTTTACTACTAACATGTTTTTATATTTTAGGTTCTGGGTTTCAATTATGGTGAAAAGAGAGCGAAAACGAGCTAAACCGGAGAACCGGAGCATCAGGAAACGAATCGGACCAGATCGTGAGTGAACCGGACCAGACCAAACCAGACCCCCACCCCCTAGCCGGAGCTCCGCGCGACCAAAGGGGTGAGAGCTCGTCGCGCGGCGTTGTGGGCCTGCTTCCAGAATATTCCAAACGAATTTTAGGGTTTTGGCTCCTATTTCCTATATAAATCCCCCTGAATTCAACCTTAAACATACCCTGAAGAAGCCAGACGAATTTGGAGTTTTCAAACGCTTAGGATTGCAAATTTTGACGACTTTAGAGTTGAAGAATCATTCGGTAGAGTGCGTATTGGTTGAAGACGAAGAACACGGGTTTTATCTTTTGTTTTCTTTCGTTTTCCTTTATTACCGTCATGAATTCTTCTTTGATTGTTTTGTTTAAACTTAAGATGTTAGGCTAAATTGCATGAACTACTTAGGCTCATGATGAACCTACTTTGATGTTTTGATTTGACTTAGGATTATTTATCGTTATGGTTTTTATGAATTAGTAAAAGATTTACTTATATTATATTGATGCATATGGATACTTAGGATTGTTTGATGAGTTTTATTCCATAGTTTCCTTGATTATTGTTTGTCATATGATAGGTTGTTATTAGATCAATTACTTTGTGTTCTTGATTATTTTATGATTGATTTCGCGATAAGATCATAGGAATAATATTGTCAAATAAACCTAAGTGTGTTGCTAACCTAAAAATCCGTAAAGTGCTAGGTTATTGATAGATCTTTATTATTTAATCTTGCTAGATTTAGTTCTTCGTAAGGAGTCCGTCTAGGTTTGATTATTTATTATTGTCTATTAAATCAATTGAATATATTAAATTGTCTTTGATTTCCGTAAAGTAGGATTTCATTATAAAGGAACTAAGTTATAATTAATTAGGTGACCGTAAGGGAACTTGATTTTTAATACTGGTGTTCATTAAAACTTATTAGAAACCCATAAGTGTCTTCTTGAGAAGGTCAGAGGCCCTTTTCGGGTTTTCTTTTAAGTGTCTAATTAACGATCCCAATCCATAACTAAATATTTTCTCAGTTAATTAATAACTGAAATTTAGGGGATTCTAGCCTAAGTAGTTTTCTTATCATCATCTTATTTAATTAACAAACTTTTGCTTTTGTTTAAATTACTTGTTTTTTTAATTAGTTTTTAATAATAGTCTTAAATTAGTATTTTAAATATAACCCCCCTCAAACAAATATAAATTAATAAGTCGTGTATGAAGTTGAGTATAATTAGCTAATAAATGTAATTTAGAGAGTCTCGTGGGTTCGATATCTGGACTTACTTAGCTTTACTAGAGTCGATCGGTTTACTTTCTGGCTAGTAGTTTAGTCGAATTTTAGAGAGTCTAAAGTATTACTTAGTGTCTAATTTAAGTTATTTTAGTTAATAATTATTAAAGTACTTTTAACACATCACAACTAAACCGAACTTGCAACATGTTAGAATGAGACAAACAAAGTCGAGACCAACCACGACAACATTACACAATACCAAAATGACTCCAATGAGTTTCAACTAAGGAATTTAGTCTGGAACGACACTCTTAATTCAAAGAAAACCTAATGTCTTTACATAAAATATCTCTAAAATAGTTAGATTTTCATCTTTTAGTTTTGCATTTTTGAAACAAATTTTTTGATAGGCTTTGAAATCTAGCTAAAAGCTTTACTTGACTTTAGTACTTTCTATTGAACTTAAATTTAATTGACATGTGTGAACAAACGTAAAGCACTACATCTATTTGATTATAGTCATTGTTTTAAAATTGCAGACTGTTTAATTGGTTGCTCAACTAAACTAGTTGAACACTAAATCACTCTAAAATAGCGACACATAATCTTCGGTCTTCATCTTTTTTTTTTTTTAAAGAACGGCGACTTTTTTATATTTAGACTACCACACCCTCCAAATTTGGAGAGCCCTGATGCCCCACTCTGGCTAGACTATGTTGTCTTAACCGGGCCCACGCTGGCTTCAGAGTTTGGCTTGGGCGTTCCCCCGGGAAACCATACCGCCGACTGCCACTTGACAGCCGTTGTGCTACCACAAGAGTAGAACTCTCTGATGTAACACACGGTGGGATGAAAACCCGGGTGGGCTCAGGATTCGAACTGACAACCTTTGCACAAGGCCTAGCTCAAATCCATCATTGCCAATATCCATCCAAATATAGCACAAGTGGGATTCGAACTTAAGTCTCCACTGAAGAACCCAAGCCTTCTACCACTAGGCCATAAGTGAGAGATCGGTCTTCATCCTCAATACATAAAAATAATTATCTTTTCAGACCACTAAAAAGTGGGTTTTCTCGTTAGTCGCTTTCCTCATATTAAGTCATTTTGATGTTGATATTTTTATTTGGAAAATAATATAATTACACCTAAGTCATAGCCTATAAAATTTTTATAAAACGTCTTTAAGAAATATATGATATGCAATTTAAAATAAATATTTTTAAAAAACATTAATCTGACTTGTGTAACAGACATCTATACACATGCTCCTAACATGGTCGTTAATTTAGAAATGAGAACATACTATAAATAGGGGGTGGGTGGGGGGGGGGGGTTGTTCGCCTTAAATCGGATCTTGAAACCTTCGGTTACGAACTAGCGAACCAACGCTTTAGTTAGAATGTATTGTGGTTTATCGTGTTATGAACATATTCCATTATTCGTCTTTTTTACATGAGATTGTTGTGTTGTAGTATTCAATCTTACACTAAATATCAAATCATATATATTTGGAAAGTGTTTAAAAACCAAGCATGAAAAATGGTTTAAGGACCACCGGAGACCTGCAGCCGGAGCACCAAATGGCTAAGGAAAATGGTTTAAAGAGCCACCATTTAAAGGTCTGGATTTTGGAATGATGAACCAATTGCAATTGCAAATTGATTGTGCATTGTTGACAAGATGAACGGTATTACGAATATCGGATACTAGAATGATGGAATGATAAGGTATTGAAATCTCAATAGTCACTAATATAAAAACACCTGGAAAATATGACTCAGTATATATTTAATAGTGTAAATTCGATTGCTAAAATCTATATATGCAATTTGAATCGAACTAATATAATTAAAGCAAAATCCAATTATCTCTAATATTCAAACCGACCTAAACAACAACTTGATAATTATCCAGGTCGATCATATTATTTTTTCAGTTAATTTCAACACCTTAATGTATGAAGCTTGCGCATTACCCATACATCTTACGCACATATATAAAACTCCAATTTTGTTCCACAATTATCAATTCTCAAAGGAAAATTTACACACGTGTGTGAAGGGAAAACTCAGGTAAAAAGGACTCCAGTTCCTAGAAGGACTAGGAAGGTATATCAAGATGACACACGACATTTATAAAAATAGAACAGAAATATATTGATGTGTTTTTTTATTAGGTTGTTTATTTATAATTGATTATGTTATTATAACCATGTTACTTCTAAGGAAGTATATATTACACTTATCTCGTTTTTAAGTATTATAATCACTTGAATTCATAGTAGATTTTACTAAACTTTTAGTGAAGTATATAGTCATCCAAAAACATATACTAGTCTTTATATAGCATGGGCTTTGGAGGATCTTGAGGCCCAACATCACCAACCAAATTAGGGTTCTAAAATCCTACACGATTAATCTGTCAATTTCGTCATGCATATTTGCCCTAGCTCGCTCTTCTGATTCTAAATTCACATAATCCACTTCTCTGATCTTCTAATTCTATCTCTCTTTTTATTAAACAATCAATCAAACCTTGTTCTTTGATTCTCACTCCTCAATTTCAGGACTTTATTATCTCCCCATGTATCGGATTATCCCCAAAATATAGCCAAAATCCCCAATTTCTCGCACCTACCAAAACACACACACACACTGACTGTTCTAGCTTCAGTATCAAATACCCACATCATTTATAACGATTTAACCAACTGGGTATTCGTATTTTGTAAATCTACAGGTGGGTTTTCACGGAAATTAAGAATCTTGGAATTAGGGTTTCATAGTGTTTGTGTGTTGGAAGTTAAGAATCTTGAAATTGGGAAACTGGGTGTTGTTTGGATTTGAAATTGGTATCTGGGTTTTGTTTGGAATTGAGAGTTGTGTTGACATTTTGGGCGAAATTGAGAATCTTGAAATTAGGGTTTGTATGGGCGACCATGAAGGGATATTGCCAAATGGGCTGTTGCCCAATGCGGTTCCGTTGTTGGAGAGTTTGGATTGTGTTCGGTGGTTAAAAGCTGAAGAAAGAACGGCGGAGCTTATTGCGTGTATTCAACCGAATCAGTTGTCGGAAGAACGGAGAAATGCGGTTGCTGATTATGTTCAGAGACTAATTAAGAAATGTTTTCCTTGCCAGGTGATTATTATTTATTAAATGTTATCTTTTTATTTTGTATCGCTTTAATGTAAAATTGAAACATTGTTTATGTTATTATTCAGTGTATATGTTCTGTTATGCATTGTTGTTTTAATGGTATACGCGTTAAATATAGTTTTTTAATATTGAGTTGTTAGTGTTTATTTAGGCCTGCAAACGAAACAAATGGAAGTTCATTTATTTAATCAAATAACGAACATTAATGAAAGTTTTTTGATTAATTAGTTAAGTGAACATCAACACATGCCCTGTGTCTGCTCATTTATGTTTGTGAACTTGCATTCATTTAAATTTGTTTATGCCCGTTCGTACATTTATGTTTGTTAGTTTAGGTTTATTTAAGTTCGTTCGTTTACTTTTGATTATATGTTTATTAAATTCTTTAGCCTATTACAATGTAGTCTAGTTTTATAAAATTAAAATGTCATTCATTACAATTTAGTCTAGTTTTATTAACTTTTTAAGCCCAGCAAATTAATGTTCATGTTCACATTTATTGCTATTTGCTCGGTTATTTTCATGTATGCTCGTTTGTTTATATTTGTTTGTCTTTGTAAAGTCTTTGTGTATACTATTAACGAACGAACATAAACAAACACGAATCTGCCATAGTTATCAAATGCGTTAGGCGCACTTAAGGCGCATAGGTCTCTCCGAGGGCCTAGGCGCTAGGCGCAAAAAAAGCGTGGGCACCACACTTTCAATAAAAAAAATTTGCAATGTAAAACATCACTTTTTTAAATACCAAAATATTTTAAAACCATAATCCTCAAGATAAAGAACCAAAATCATCTGAAAACCCAAAATAAACAAATTGTTCATAAATGAAAACAAAATTTTTATGAAGTAATAAATATAAATATTAAAACAAAAGCCAAAAGATCTTCATCAATCTTCAAAACCGTTATCAACTTCAATTACATGGTATTCTAGAAAGTTGATATTGGAGCTAATTTTGTTAAGTGATAAATCAAAAACAAATCAAATAAAATCAAGCTAAAAAAATTCGTTCTTTTAATTGTTTGTTTTTGATCTTTTGTTTATTAAGTTTAAACGAATGAACACACACATTTAGTTATTTTGTATGTCCTTACTTGATCTCAAAATCGCAGGTTTTTACTTTTGGGTCCGTACCCTTAAAAACTTATTTACCTGATGGAGATATAGACTTGACTGCGTTTAGTAGCAATACAACATTAAAAGACTCATGGGCTAGTGATGTTCGGGATATGTTGGAGACCGAAGAGAAAAATGAAAATGCTGAGTTTCGTGTTAAGGAGGTTCAATACATTCAAGCTGAAGTATGCCACATCTTACCCTTGATTCTAATTTTTCATGTTACTATGTTAGTATGAGTATTATTGACTCTTGATTGTTAAACCGCAGGTGAAGATTATAAAGTGTCTTGTTGAGAACATTGTGGTGGATATATCATTTAATCAACTTGGAGGATTGTGCACCCTCTGCTTTCTTGAGGAGGTTAGTGACAAACATTTTGCAATATTTTATATATTTTATCCGAAACTTGGCATAATATCATGTTTATCATATAAAATTTCATAATATCAAATGCACCCATTATCAAATTTATGACATTTATATTTTTTTTAAAACTTGCTTTATGATATTCGTGTTTGGCGTGAAAAGGGAAATAAAAGGTTATAATGCTCATTTTATAAATTTTGTTTTACTCATTCTCATATTAAGGACTTCTATACCGTTTTTTTTTTAAATTGCTTTAGGATGTGAGAGTTTGGAGTGTAGCGGAAAGAAAAGTGTAAAATGGTCATATTATAAATTGTTTATACTGAAATGGGGAAATCTAATATACCCAACAAATTTTCATAATATTAAATATACCCATTGTCAATTTTTATGACATCTATACCCTTTCTTAAAACTTGCATTAGATATGAGAGTTTGGAGTGTAAAGCCAACAGTAAAGGGAAAGAAAAGGGTATGATGGTCATATTATAAATTGTATTTACTGAAATGGGTAAATCTAAATTATCTAATATACCCTAGAGAGTTTCGTAATGTCAAATATACCCACTTACAAATTTTTGACATATATACTCCTTTCATAGAACTTGATTACGATTTAGAGTTTGAAGTATAAGTGTAAAGAAAAGGGTATAGCAGTAATCATATTATAAATTCTGCTTAAAGAAATGGGTAAATTTAATATACACAATAAAATTTCATAATATCAAGTATACCCATTTTCAAATTTATGACATGTATACCGTTTTCTTCAGATTTGCGTTAGGATGAGGAGTTTGGGGTGTAAGGGGAAAAGGGTATAATGGTCGTATTATGTATTTCTTTGAAATTGGTTAATTGAATATAATAATAATTATTATTATATCAAGTATACCCATTTTTAGTTTTACAACATATATGCCCTTCTCTTAAAACTTGCATCAGGATATGATAGTTTGGATTGGCAGGAGTGTAAAGGAAAATAAATAAAAACATATAATAAATTGTTTTTACGGAAATATGATTGTATGCAAGTTTTTAGGGGTACATTTGAAATTTCTTTTTTTTTTTATATACAACATTTCAAATAGTAATTAATTTGTTATATTAGTTTTCTTATGATGACAAATTATACATGTGGCAGGTTGATAATTTGATAAACCAGAACCATTTATTTAAACACAGCATTATACTAATCAAAGCATGGTGTTACTATGAAAGCCGAATACTTGGTGCTCATCACGGCCTCATATCAACATATGCACTTGAGACTTTGGTTCTTTACATATTCCATGTTTTCAACAATTCTTTTACCGGTCCTCTTGAGGTTGTTTAATTTACAAACATTTCTTTAACCTTAAATTTAATAATTCTTTATTTACATTTGAATAATTGTGTTTTATTTGCAGGTTTTATACCGTTTTCTGGAGTTTTTTAGTAAATTTGATTGGGAATATTTCTGTGTTAGTCTCTGGGGTCCCGTGCCAATAGGCTCACTTCCAGATGTGACTGGTAATATCAGGTTTATTACCGGTAGGTTTAGAATTTTAGATAGTGTCGGGTATTTTGCTGACGTGGATATTATTTTTTTAATATAATTGTAGCCGAGCCTCCTCGTAAGGACAGCGGAGAGTTGCTGCTTAAGAAAGTGTTTCTTGATGCTTGTAGCGCGGTCTACGCGGTTTTCCCGAGTGGTCTTGATAACCAAGGGCAAACTTTTGTTTCCAAACATTTTAATGTTATTGATCCATTGCGTGTCAGTAATAATTTGGGGCGAAGTGTCAGTAAAGGTATTTAATTATTTATAAACATGAATTAAGCTTTCTTGTTATGATGTATGATGCATGATTTTTTTCATTTCAGGTAATTTTTATAGAATACGCAGTGCGTTTGCATTTGGGGCGAAAAAGCTGGCTAGATTACTAGATTGTCCTCAGGAAATTCTTGTTGCTGAAGTAAATCAGTTTTTTACCAACACGTGGGACCGACATGGCAGCGGGATACGACCTGATGCACCTCTGTCAATTCCCGACATTCAACCTGTCATTTATATCCCAAAAGTCAAACCAAATGGCAAAAAAGTCAAAGAAGTCATTGGTCGTGAGAGTGAATTTGAAGACACTCATCCTCATAACATGTCACGTCAGCACGCCACATCAACTTCTCGTGCAGAAAACCAAAAGGGCAATGCTATAAACAAAAGCCAGAAGAATTTGGTGTCGGGTCAATTGGTCAACGAAAGTCAAAGATCTCCCTTTGCTAGAACACGGTCCAGTCCAGAATTAACCGATGATTACAAGGACGGTCCTCAAATTAGGCCTAACCGAAAATCACCTGAAAGTGGAAACAATCAGCCTTCAAATACCCAAACCCATCAAGGGGTTGACTTCTCTGTTGACTCAAATAGCGGGTCACAACAAGTACATCAAGAAGAACAAGATCTTGTAAACATGATGTCATCTTCTGGGCTTTACGGGTTCAATGGCCCGGTTCATATGCCAATGGGTCATGTACCGTTCCCGTTCCCGACATCGTTTCTAGCTGGAATGGGTTATGCACAAAATAACTTTCCGCCAATGATTCCCGCGTTCTCGGGAATGCAGTTACCACACAGGTTCGTTGCTCCTCAACTAACTCATTTCTTTCCCGGGCTTGGACCGACATCAGTTGAAAATTCCACCGAACCCAGAAATGAAAATGTTCCAACAGATTCTTGGCGGGAAAAAGATTCAAGCTTCGAACCTGATTGTAAGACGGTGAATTCTGAAAGTGCTGCATCAGATGATAATGTTCGGGTCTCTTCAGCTGGGTTGAGTTACGTTCCTCCACCTCGTCGTGCTGGTTGGTCCGGTGGTCTGGCGAGAAGTCAAAGTCAAAGTCAAGGCCAAATCCAAAGTCAACCAAAATATAAAAAGGAAAAACGTGGACCGTTGAGGGACGATAACGATGCGGTTGCCGATGAACGAACTATAAGTTCAAGATTCTCGTCTGCTGCCCACTCGTTAAAAAGTAAAACGTCATCCGAGAGCTCGTGGGATGACACGTCAACGGTCAACAAGTCAACACGGGAAAGACGTGGGAAAAAACCAGTTTTAGTCCCTGCTGAGTCATCAAGTGGGTATTTCAAAGGTAAGACCATGATTGAGAATACATCGGTTCAACAGCCCGAGGATGATAATCAGGACCTGGTCCGTCCACCAAGTGTCGGGTCTTACACGGGCCTGCCACCTATGCATGTTCTAAGATCTCATGTGCCCAGTTATGAACTTGCTCAGTCCAGTGGTCCCGACCCAATAATTCCCACAGGTCCGATGGTTTTAGGTCAAAATTCAAGACAAAGAACGATGGATAATTCAGAAGCCATGCCCTTAAAGTTTTACCCCACCGGGCCACCAGTTCCGTTTTTCACAATGCTTCCTCCAAGTAACTTTTATGGTGCCGATAATAATAATATGGATAATGGTGATTCAGGGAATTTTGATCTAGATCGACCTCGGGACGCTGGGGCCGTTTCTGGTGAATCCCTGGAACAACGGAAACCCGATATTCTTAATAGTGACTTTGCGAGCCATTGGCAAAATTTACAGTTTGGTCGCTATTGTCAAAGTCCATACCAACACGGGCCACCTGCATACCCGTCACCGCTTATGGTCCCACCGGTTTACTTACAGGGTCGGGTCCCGTGGGATGGGCCGGGCAGACCTGTACCAAACATGAATTTAGTAACCCAGTTCATGAACTATGGGCCCCAGCTTGTTCCCGTTGCTGCACCCGTTTCGGGTCGACCCGGTAACGTTTACCAACCATACGTGGAAGATATACCGAGACCTCGCAGTGGGACCGGGACTTATTTACCAAATCTCGTAAGTCAAATAATTTATGCTTAATTTTCAAATTTTGAATAATTAATATATTTGAGAAAATTGCATAAACGGATGCTGTGGTTTAACCGTATGCAAGTTTGGTTCCGAATTCTTAAAAATTGCAAACTTAGTTCAAACTCCGAACATTTATGAAAGCGTTGCACGCTCAGTTGCTAGCGTTAATCTCAAGTCAGTTTTTAGCGAAAAAGTGAGGTCAAGTGTCGTTCCCGTAAGGGTAATCGTGTCTCTTCGGGTTTGGCGTTACTTTTGGCTGAGATTAACATTCGGGACTAAACGTGATAGTAAAATCACTGGTAACGGGCGGGAATTGAAATCGAAACTAAAACGGATAGTTCTACGGCTTGTTCGTGATACAATACACCACACAAATAAACAAACGATAGGTACCATTTGCGCAATTTTCTCTTGATTTTAATATTAATTTTATTTGTCTTGCTTTGTTAGAAGGCTGCGATTAGGGACCGGGACCTTGATCGGAATCCTTCGGGCCCACGAAGAGGGAACTACAACTATGACAGAAGTGATAACCATATTGATAAAGAAAGTAACTGGAAAGCTAATTCAAAGTCACGCGGTTCGGGTCGCAACCATAACCGTAACCAAATGGATAAGTCAGGCTCACGGTTTGAACGGGTGGGTGGTAACGAAAGTCGGGCCGACAGGTCAACGGGTTCATATAGACATGACACATTCTCAACATACCAAACCCAGAATGGCTCGTTGCATCCTGGTCCGAACCAAAGTGGTCCGGCTAACATGGCCCGTGGTATGTATATGAACCCTGGTGGACCATCATCAAATGGGCCAGTGGAACCACTTGAGTTTGGGTCACTGGGTCAAGTGGGCTTTTCTGGTGTGACGGGTCAAGCTCGGGTAAATGATGGAAGTCGGGTTAGGGGCGCGTTTGAGGAACATAGATTGTATGGTGGTGGTTTGGTGCGACAACGGTCTTCACCAGACCGGCCTTCATCGTCGCATCATCAAAGGTAGTTTGTTGACGGCTCCGCTTTAATATTTTTTGTTGTATGTACTGTTATTCTAGGATGGATGGATGGATGTGTTGTTTTGAGATGTAGGATTATTTTTTTTCACTTAGGCATCCACCTTGTTATACATGTGCTGCTAATGCTGTCATATTGACTGATGATATTTGTAGTACAGAAGACAGTTTTGTTGTACTAACTTCAATGTATCATTTATAAATTATAAGAATTAAATGAAGTTTTAGTTTAGCCTCGATATGACTTGTATTCTTATGTTGTTTAATGTGTTGATTTCATTGTTTTCGCGGCAAAGTTGATAAAGGTTCAGTTTTCATTTAAAAGGTGCGTAGGAAATGATATATGGTTTTGCCTGTGTTTGTTTGATACGTGGGGCCTGGGCTGTTCTGCATAGGGATAAGCAAATTCAGTATTGGTACCGGTACCGGTACCGAAATTGGTACCGATTCGGTACTGTCGATACCGAATCGGTACTAAAGTTTTGAGTTTCGGTACCGTTATCGGTATTTCTCGAATTTTTTACCTTCAATACCGGTACCGCCCCGGTACCGGTACCGAAACAAAGATTTCGGCCGGTATCAAAAATTTGCGATTTTCGGGATGGGGATTTCGGTACCCTACTGTACCGGTAGGGTATCGATCAGTACCGATCTCATCCTAGTTCTGCATGTCACATGTGTGGAAACTGTCACGTAAGAAGATGCGCATTTTTACCAAAGAACCATGTGCGGAGGTATGGTTTTACTCTCTACACGCGCGGAAATTGGCATGCCATTTTTTAAAGTAATAATTGACGTTTTTAAAATATATTAAGAATCATTTTGTAATCTTAATTTAAAACATTACCTAATATTTACTTAGAAACATTACATAAATACTAATTAAAAATACATTTAAATATTGTCTGAAGATCAAAATCAGTAGTGACAGTGAGGGTTTAAGTCTTGATGTTTTTTAGACTTTTGGCTCACTAAGTAGGCAATTCTCACAATTGTGCGTGATTGTGAATGCCGGCCCGGTCCAACGGCCATTGATGGGGTGGGCGCAGTGCTACTCGGGAAACACCTTGATTGCAACCGCTCTTTTACACACCCCACTGCTCCGTGTCATGTTTACCACTGCTTGATGCGGCCGATTGCGAGTTGCCATTGCTTGTTTCTTTTTCAAGGCGGTCTCAGCTTGGTCATGAATCATAAGGACGGTTTCAATCAGTAAGTTTAATGGATTTAAATCTCGTTTATTACAAAATTAACATTGCAAATCAGTTTTTTTTTTTCTTTTTTTTTTGTGGGGATTAGAAGTAAACCTTTGTGGTTCATTTTTAGGGATCCGGAACATAGAAAATATTCGCAATAGAAATAGATAGAAATGAGCTAGACCATGTAGAGATGTGTACTCTATTCGTTCTTGATGTGTACTCTATTCGTTCTTTCGAATCACAACTTCGTCTTTTTCCACACACACTATAATTAAGCACCAACAAACTTGATGGATATCTCGATTGCATGAGCATGCACATTGTTTCAACTGTTAATAGGCTATGAGACAAACTTTTCATCTAAGAAGATGCGCATAACTTATTTTAAGGAACTAGTGTTGCATACGAAGCCTCAACCACCTCTAAAGACATTCATTGTTTGAAGTTGAAGACATTGTAGTCAAGAAGTGATAACTCTAGTTTGAATCAATTTTTGATTATATACAAAAGTATCTTTTATATTTACATTTTTTTATTTACGCTATAATACTATGAACTTTCTATATGGATTAGAAAAAAAGCATCTTCATTTATTTTATTGTAATTCTAATAAAAAAAATAGCCAATTGTTACACTTTTCGGTCACATGCATTATTTGCAATAATTATGTTCCATTGGTGCTAGCTATATCAAATGCCATCCAACCTTACCCATCGTTTCGGTGTTATACTGTTATGTTATCCATTCAGTTTGTGTAATTTAGTCATGGACTACCCAAAGCCGTCAGAATGAAGAAGACAATAAAACAAAATAGACAACTTGATTTTTGCAAGTTTATATGAAGACAAGTAGACAGCAGGATGATGGTTTCTACTTACTTGACTCGAAGCTTCCTACTGATCACCATAGCTCTTCTTCACCTTCAACACCAAAATCTTAGTTTTTATATAAGTTTGTAGTCTCTTTTAATATCATGTTCATTCTGGTTGGAGCTGCTGTGGTTTTGTGGAGAAAATTTGTCGGAAACTTGACGACGTGGATTTTCCTATAAGGTAATTTCGTCTCCTTCTTTCATCATTCGTTAGGTAACTTTAGGCAAGAGAATTGTATTGGAGCATTTACATTGGAACATTTACGTTGGAGCCTTCATCTCCCATCCCTTTGTAATTTAATTAAAAACCAAACTTTTTCTTTAAAGTTTGTTTATAGTTACAATATTACCTATCAACTATTATTAATATTTGTAAATTTAAAGAATGGTTACAACTATAGCCCTTAATTTTTTTTTACCTATATCTTATTTTAGTTTTTACTTTTAATTCAACTGTCCTCGTAATTTTTAAACATTGATAACTTTTTCATACTTTAATATATTTTTTTTTTAAAAAGCTACACCATTGGTTTATTGGATTTTAATAATCCCTATTGAATGATATTGGCCAGTAGTAATCCTTATTCATTTTATCGCCACTAACGGTCCCAAATTTAAAAAAGTTGGCCCCCAATAGTCCTCTGTGAAAAGGAATTAACGGAATTATACTTTTTTTCCGAATTTTAAACTAATGTTTTAGGGCTTATGATCGGAAGGAGGATATGAATTAATTGATGTAAAACTTTGCTTGAAATGGTGATCCAAACGACTTGATTATTGGTAATTGTAAGTTCAAAGACTCGAATTGAAGCATTGTTTCGTCGTTTTCAAGCACTGTTTCGAATTAAATTTTATATCAAGTGACTCGTATCCTCCTTCCGATCAAAAGACCTAAAACACTGGTTTGAAACTCGGAAAAAAGTATAACGACGTTAAGTCCATTTTAACAGGGGACTATTGGGGGCTAACTCTTTTAAATTTGGGACCGCCAGTGGCGATAAAATGAATAGGGATTATTATCGGTCAACACCATTCAATAGGGATTATTAAAATCCAATAAACCTTTTATCTATAATTTGAGTATAATATTGTTATAAGCTTTTCCAGTTAAAAGGTAATAACATTTTGCGTAGGGGTGTTTGTAGTCTAGTTTTGATGGTTTTAAATCAAACCGTTAGTAACGGTTTTTTGTCATCAAAAATCAAAATAGAACCTTTGAAGATTGAAACTATCGGCCAAAAGTTAAAGAAAAAAAATCAACCGTGAAATCAAACCCATGACCGGTATGAACAATTTTACGGTTTCAAACCGAATAATGAACACGCATAAACTTATTATGTGATTACCAAAGACTGTGTTTCCCGCTGCTAACTTACATGAAGGCAGCCGGAATCAACGGTGTCGGTACTAAATCTTAAAGAATAATATGTTTCAAATAAATAATTTTTTTCTAAAAATGAAAACGAAAACTGAATTGACAGATCTCGTGCCGCCGCGTGGACCAATAGGCATGCTGCGACACCAAATTCCAATCTTTATCTTATATAATTATAATACGCTTGTTATGAGCAATATAATGATTATATTAGTTTTCTATGAGACCATCCAAAGGAATGTTGTTTGCCAAGGCACCACTTCACACCCAGCTGCGGACTCACACGCAACCCATTGGGTTCGCAGAAACTCGTTAAATTAAAGAAAGTTCGTCAAAGCGATATATAATATTTGTAATGTGAATGACGTGAACCGATAGAAAAAAGTTCAATGTTGGTGTAGTGGCAAATGTGCTTCAGTTCCCCCTTGGTGAAAGGTCACTAAGTGTGAATTATAAGTTCCTTCTATCATTTTTAATAGTTGCATCCATGTGTTTTTTTTTCTTTTTTTTTTTTTATAAAATGTGTGCTTTATAAATGCAGTTTTGTTCAAACATCTAGTGAAGACTTGGGAGGCTTATCTAATCACTATGAAGAAGACCAATGGTTGATAAAACAATTTCCATTTTAGAATTTCCATCAGGACATGCGTGCATAACAACGAAGCTTGGATAACAAGAAGTGTCGATAGTGAGAAGAGAGTGGAAAGCGATTCGATGAAGTTTTATTATCCAGAAGATGAATTTATTCTGAAGTGGAATAGAAGTTTTTTGTTATGTTCTGTGATAGCACTGTCTTTAGATCCTCTGTTTCTATATATTCCTATAATTAAGGGTACCCAGAAGTGCCTTGGAATGGACCGTGATTTGGAGATTGTTGTATGCATCCTTCGTTCTTTGGCTGACATATTATATGCATTTCACATCATCATCCAGTTTCGAACTGCTCATGTAGGTCGTCATGACGGTATATTTGGAAGAACAATATTAAAAGGTGAACCTCAGTATGTGGCAAAACATTACCTAAAATCCTACTTCATCATAGATGTGTTAGCAGCACTTCCCCTTCCACAGGTATGTGTATGTATGATTTCTATTCTTAATTATGCTACTTGCGGATCTTGGAATTTATATAATTATCTTCTAAGTATACTTTGATATTGAGTGAGTGAGAGCGACTTAAAAGGTGTAGCAGGGCATACAAGTTATCCATAAGAGGGCATTAACAAGTATAATTTTGATATTTTCAGTGGTGGATGTGTGGGCATACACGATTGGACCGAATAAGAAATGATGTTTTTCGAGAGAGATTAGGGGTTGCTAACATTTCAGATAAGATAAGAGAAGGGAGATTGAGATGGTTTGGACATGTGAAGAGAAGAGAGACGATGGCTCCTGTCCGATCTGTAGAAACTATTAGTATAGAGGGGAGGAGGGATAGAGGACGTTCCAAATTAACTTAGGCCGAGAGGATTAGGCATGATTTGCTCGATTTGAACCTTTCCGAGGACATGGTTGAGGATAGGAATTCTTGGAGACCTAGGATTAAGGCTAAGGACTTTTAGGAAAAACGTAGAGTTTTGATTATAATTCTATCATAGGGGGTGTTTCCTTACCTTATTTCGAGTGAAAAGTGATATATTACTATAATACCTTTCCTCAAATTAGTATTTATAACACATATTTAGTATTCATTACTAATATCACTATTATTGATCTATTTCTATATTTAGTACAACTATTATTACTATAACACCTTTAGTATTCATTACTAATATCACTATTATTACTGTAACACATATATAGTATTGATCTTTCATTATAGTATCACTATTATTGATCTATCGTCACTAATATCACTATTATTACTGTAACAGATATTTAGTATTCACTACTAATATCACTATTATTATCGATCCCATGCATATGGTTTTCGAGCCGAGGGTCTCTCTAGAAGCAACCTCTCTATCTTTTGGGATGGAGGTACGGTTTGCCTACATCCCACCCTCCCCAGACCCTGCTAACAGCTTAAAATTATAAAGTAACAATATGGTTATCCCGATTAACCCGACTAACTCGAAACCTGAATAACTCGAACCTGACTAACCCGAACCTTAACAGGGTCGGGTTGCGGGTTAGATATTCTTAAGGAAAGCCCGACTAACCCGACCTGATTAACCCGAAACCCGATCGGATTGACCCGATGAACACCCCTAGTTCTTGATGACCAACCGAGTTCCTACCGTCCACACAGGTTAATCCGAAAATTTTTTGAAAGGGGGCCAGGTTACAAGGGGTAATCACAAGGGGGGCTGGAAATTTTTTTTTTTTTCAAAAGAGGGGTTACCTCCCTTTCTAATGGCGGGTAGTTTTATATGTAATAGGGGTGTTAGGTGGTGACAGGGTACGAGGTTCTCCCCTCTCTTAGAAATGGCGGTGAGTTTGAAAAAGTGGTCTCCCCTCCATTGGCAATGGCGTGGACTGCAAAATGATACTCCCCTCCCTTTGTAATGGCGGAAAGTCTGAAAAAGGTATCATGTGAGCAAGGAAACCTTTCCATTTGCCACTTACCACATGTGCAATTTGTTTTAAGGTACTCAATGGTATAATCGTTTCCACCGATTGAGTTTGGTTGTATCTTTGATACGACCTTGTACCTACCGTTTCGAAAATCGAACTCCATTAAATGGTGTTCACGCGACCGAGCATCACGCTTTTCAAACCAACACCATGTGCGAGGGGGTAACCTTGTGTTACAGTTCCATGCAATCTTGGTATTCTTCACCCATTGTTGCACCGACTTTTCAAGCGTACAATTATGGCCTTGATTGGCATAAGCCTTATCCCCCCCCCCCCCCCAATGCATTGTTAAAGCTCTCCGATATGTTAGTCGTTAGATTCCCCCAACGACGATGGTTCTTATCCTTTACAAGCGTCCATTTTTCCTCTTTAATACCTCTTAGATACTCCCATGCATCTTTATTGATATGCTTCATTATACCAACCGAATGATTGTACTTCCTTACTTGTGTGGTGCTACCAATAATCCAACAAAGGTGTTTCAATTTAGACACCTTAAACTTCTGCATTAAATTGCTTCGAACGTGTCTTAGACAGAATCGATGAACGGAATTTTCTCTCCATACTCGAAGGTTTTTTACGGCGTTAATGATACCTTTGTGTCTATCCGAAATAACATACAACTTTCCCCCCCGGTGTGCTGCGATGTGAACCCAAAGTTGTGTGAAGAACCATTTCCAGCTTTCCACCGTCTCCTCATAACAATTGCGAAAGCGATAGGGACGATGTATTTGTTGGCATTTTTCGTGACAGCAATTAGCATTTTGCCTCGGTAAGATCCCTTCAAGTGAGTACCGTCAACTGATATTATCGGCATGCAATGTTGAAATGTTTTTATGGCAGGCCCAAATGCCCAAAACACAAATTTAAACGTAAAACAATCACAAGGTCTTGCGGGAGCATGTAGCCATTCAACAACGGTACCAGGATTAGATGTTTGTAATGCTGCAATGTATTGTGGTAACGCCAGAAAGTTACTCTCCCAAGAACCATAGATCCTATCTACCGCCTCTTTCCGAGCTCTCCAAGCCTTGCTGTAAGAAACATCAACGTGAAGCTGATCTTTTATTAATGCTCGAATTTGTTTTACGGGATACGCAATGTCTTCACGCATGTTGTGGATTATACGTGTTGCAATATCCCTAGATTTCAAGCTTCTGTTGTTGTTTCTAACTACCGTCCCGTAGCAGTTGTGTGAATCAACCCATCTGATAATTTGCCACATGTGATCATTTTTCTTCTTAACGGCGTTGACATACCAATTACATGGAGGACCCATACTAAAATTATTTTTGCACTTAGGATTTGTTGAGTTGCATCTTGCTCTCCATTTGGCACTTTTGCTTTCAACAACATACAACTCCTTGCCACGTTCGATATTCCACGACCGAACACCAAACATAACATCATCTTTGTTTTCAAAGTACATACCCAGACGCACTACGTATGGAACAGTTTTGTTCCATACCTCCATATCCTCGTCGTTCATTAAAATCAGGAGCTTCATAAGCTCTCAAATCATCAGGATCGTGAGAATAATTCACAGTATCATGTGACAATGCTTGTATATTTGTAGAATTATATTGTGTAATAATTTCATGAACGAAGTCATCATCATCGTCTGTGGTTTCAACTGATGACGGATCTGGTTCTGATTCTTCATCACTGGCTTGGTCAACATCTGATTCGGATTCAACATCTGATTCGGATTCAAATTCAACATCGACATTAACGTTGGAAGACGGATCTGGTTCTGATTCTTCATCACTGGCTTGGTCATGAACGTTGGAAGACGGACCGGCTTCAAGTTCATGTGAGTTCATAAGCCCATAATAAGAATGAACTGCTTGTTGGGGGGCCTCATATACAGAAGAAAAACCACGCATGAGCTCCATACAACTGGATTGTGTGAATGACACTATTGGCTCAATATGAGCGTAAATGTTAGGGCGAAAGTTACCCTCGTTGACGGCTAAAAAATACAACACTTCGAGACTAGGATCGCTAAATATGTCGGATGATTGAGAATAGCCTAGATGAGTGTAATATAACTTCAATGTTAAACTGTAAAATTCTTTTTGAACTTGAAGATGGAGGTAAATCAAATCCAAAAATTCAACGTATGAAAGTTTTTGTTGAATAATAACGGTAGTGTTTCTAGTATAATTATCACACGAAATAATTCCGTTTTCGTATGATACCTCACCACCCCAATATAGCTGAACAAAAAACGGAGAAAACATTTTTTGTTTTGTTTGAATTTGGTGGTTATGAGATAAAAGTAAAAATACTGTGTGATTATATAGTGTGTGATAGGTATGTTGCATGTAGGTTGCTGGCTTTGGAGGGGGGGAAAACAAAGAGGCGGGGAAAAAACAAATTGCAGGATGGTTGTGATGGTATGGCCAAAGCGCATATGAAGCATGTTGGATGGATGAGTAATTTTGTTAGGTGTATGTAATATGAAAAAAATTAAGTAGGTTGGTAGATATCTCGTGAATAAATACAAAATTGTATTCAATAACTTGCATGTTCCCAACGTGAAAGATATATCATCTTTTTCAGACTCCCCTTCGTTAAAAATGGAGGGGAGATACCTTTTTCAGACTCCCCGCCATTACAAAGGGAGGGGAGTATCATTTTGCAGTCCACATCATTGCCAATAGAGGGGAAACCACTTTTTCAACCTCACTGCCATTTCTAAGAGAGGGAAGAACCTCGTACCCTGTCATCACCTGACACCCCTATTACATATAAAACTACCCGCCATTAGAAAGAGAGGTAACCCCTCTTTTAAAAAAAATAATTTTCTAACCCCCCTTGTGATTACCCCTTGTAACCTGGCCCCCCTTTCAAAAAAAAAATTCGGTTAATCCTACTGGCCAACTTACTACTGATAGATAGAACATGCCTCTAACAATCTCAATCCACCGTACGTAGTTAATTAAAAGTCAAAATCCAACTTGTTGATCAGATATTCAAAACCTAATTCCAAGTCAAACACAGTGAAAACTTACAAGGAGTTAGGGCATATTGCCTTTGTCAGCATGTAGGCAACATTCTTATTGATGCCTACTACTTTATCAACTTTTTCCATATTGAGTTGATGATACCCCTTAATCCCTTATGAAATGTGACCTCACAATCTCACATTGATAAGTTTGGTTCTTTTATGATATATTGATTCATTGAAAAATGTGTTGCACCCAGCTTGCTATCATAATTAGAGTTAAGACCGCACATTCTTGATCTTCAACCCAGGCTCTTTTACAAAACCTTTTAGCCAAGCAACGTTTTTCAATGATTTAGTTAATGTTATATACTCAGCTTCAATGGTAGATAAACCTCGGTGTTACAGCCTATAATTAACACGTACTCTCAACTTTTAGGCTCAGCAGGTGCTTGCAGGTTCCTGAGTTTCCTCCAAATCCATGATATTTACGGTCAACCTTTTTCATGTTCGAGGAATTTCTTATGTAAGAAGAATCCTCTGCGATCATAGAAACATTATTTTTACCAGGGTTTCCGATGAAAACATAGTTTTCACATTTATTAACTTGTTGAAAGTATCATTTTACGTGCGATTCACAAGTCACAACCCCATATATATCTTCAAGTAAGATAACTTGGGGCTCTTTCTATGCCATATCTCATATAACGTATTGTCTACCATTTTAGCTGGAACCAACTTAACTATACGAACATTGGTGTTCAAGGCATAACGAAAATAGACTCTAGACAGTAAATTTAAATGGTTTATAAAATTGATTAATTTGGTTTTTATGAGAAGATGATTTTAGAATATTAAACTAAACTGAAATTTAAAAACAAATTAAAAAGAACTAAATTTACCAACTAAAATGAACTGACTACTTTTGACGAAAACAAGAATGGGAAAAACGTTACCTAGGAAAGAATCCTGTGTGCATCTTGGATCTCTAACTATGAAAACTATGATGGAACCGGAATCTAAAGATACGACACCCCTAGGCAACCTAGTGGATCCATGATCATTCTCCAGGTGTAACCAGAAGGAAGCCTAAAGGTCGTATTATGTGTACATGTATGTTAGAGTCTCCAACAACAATAAAGTACCCTAAAAGATAATCGATACACCTTAAAGTCGTGAATATTGTTGAGTGTCCTATGTTTTTTCTTTCTCATCTCCAATTCTTCTATGTGTTTCTCATCTCCTTGTCTAATGTTTGATTTCTTTTGTTGTAATCGTTAACTTTATCAACAGATTGAATCAAGTTGTGATTTCTGCATTGGTTTAAGTTTGATTGTGCTAATATAGAATCACTTCATAGTCCATTAATAATAACCATAAAACCAATAAACAGTCCAAGAATTCAACAAATAGTCATCAAAACCTAGGTAACTAGGGAGGTTTGGCTACAAACCATGTGTTCCGAGTCATCTTTCCAATATGAATTTAATGCTTAAACAAATAGAGAGACCAAGGAAATTTCGATTGTGAGTCAGTTTCCTAACTGTGAATCCAATCCTCATTCAAATGTAACTTAAGGCACCCTTGCATCGCATTACATATTAAAGCATAGAGCCGCCCTGGTATATGATGCTCTCAAAATGAAAACGCTAGATTTCTTATCAAACTAAAAGTTTGATTGTATTGTTTACAAATGGTAATGAGGTTTATATACTTGCCTGAATTGTTGTAAACCAATGCAACTGTCGGTTCATAATATTAATAATATATATGGTTTAATGAGCTAATATATGTAGTTGAACTCTTGAGCTGCTTATGTTGTTACAGAAATATTTGCATTCTTACTCAAACCAGACTCTTAGAATGGAGGAGATGACAGAAAAAAGGCGAGAAGCCGAGGATCTCATGTCATATATGTTCCTCCCCGGGGAGTTAAGACAGCGTGTTAGGAGACACAAGCAATACAAATGGAAAACAACACGAGGTGTTGATTTAGATTCTTTTGTCAAAGATCTTCCAAGGGATCTAAGATCGGAAAAACGTCATCTTTGCTTGCGTTTATTAAAGAGAGTGAGACATCTTGTTTACACAAGTGACTTTTCAAATAAATTTATGGTCATGCTATAGCTACACTACCCTCATCTAATTTCATACTATCAAACGCCCGCCCACAAAACACTTCTTAGACGGTCGTTTTGATAAAAAAAGGGGGGGGGGGTCAAACTTCAAAAATTATCTATTTGAACGGCCATCTAGCCAATATCAGACAGCCATTTTGACTATAGACAGTCAAACTTTGAAAGTTTTAGTCAAAACGGCCCTCCGACCTCCATCTAGACGGTCGTCTGAAACTGTGTGGGATTAGATGTCAGACATTGTATGCATAACTGACCCCTTAAATTTATTAAAGCAGGATTTAACTTGTTAATTACTGCAGGTACCAGCGTTTGGAGAAATGGATGTCCATTTATTGGATGCTTTGTGTGACCGTCTAAAGGCAGTTCTTTACACAAAGGATAGCTACTTATTTCGAGAAGGTGATCCAGCACATGAAATGATATTCATCACATGTGGCAAACTAAAAGGCATAAAAACGTCCTATGTTAGTAACCTCAGGCCTGGTGACTTCTGTGGAGACGAGCTTCTCACATGGGCTATGGATCCTAGAAGAAAACGACTTCCCTTTTCAACTACTACCGTTAAAGCACTTGTAGATGTTCAAGCTTTTTCTCTAGCGGCTGATGATCTTTTGTTCATTGTATCCCAGTTTCGGCTTTTCGATAGTAGGAAATTCCAACATATAGTTAGGTATTTACAAAATAAAAGTTTCTCGTTCCCGGTACAAAAATATTATATAAATTCCTTATATAATGAGGCATGTACCTAGGGTTGTAAACGAGCAAATCACCGAGCCTGAGCCTCGCTCTTTTCGAGCTATACTTTTAAAGCTTAAGCTTGAATCGTGAGTATTTTTTGAAACTCAAGCTTGGATCGGGCTCGACTTGTTTGTTATTATTAATTTAATGTATGTATATTATAATTATATATTTTATGCTCAACATTATATATATCATTTATATATACCAATTAATATTATTTAAATATATAATTAAATACATTTAAATCTAATCTATATAAATAATGGGCTCGTTTTGGCTTGTGAGTCTACTCGAGCTCAATTTGTGAAGCTCTGGCTCGTTTATGAACCAAGTTTATTTTCAAGATAGAGCTCACGTACTTAAGCTCAACAATCGACTCTAGCTTTTACTTAGCCGAGGGCGGCTAGGCACATTCACACCCCTACCTGCGTCTCACGCTTTTCAAATGATGAGTTGATTGACTTCTCAATTGCATGTTCTATTTTAGGTACTACTCACATCTGTGGAGGACATGGGCAACTTGCTTCATTCAGGTTGCATGGAGAAAACACCTTAAAAGTAAGGGTGGAGAAATATTAGGGGTCGCAAATGAGAGAGTACTGCAGGATGGCTTGGCTACTGGCAATGATCAAGCCTCCACCCTCAGCCTTGGTGCCTCTATCTATGTTTCTAGATTATCTTCCAGTGCTTTACATATCCTGAGGCGGAATCATGATGCACAAGTATCAACTCAGCCTTTGATGCCAAAATCCTTAACTTTAGGTAAAGTTATTCGTAATTATAGCTTGTTTCCTTTCCAGTATTCTTTGATATGTGATGCCTAAATGACTCCAGAATGTTACCATATAGACAGTATTATGCCCACAAATTACTGACTTAAATACAGGAGTCTCCCCTCCCGTCAAACTGTTTACTTTATTATTAAAAATAGAAATTACACTGTAAAATAGTAACCAAGTTTTGAAATTTTTTCAATCAGGTAACTTATAAAATATTTTGTTTCAATCTGGTAACTAAAGTTTCATTTGTGTTCCAATCCTAGATATTTTACCTGGATAGCAGGATATTTAGGTTTTCTTTATTTTTAAAAAGTTTGACATTGCAAAATATTTTTTTTTAAATAGAAAAAAATAGTAAAAAAAGTGAGAAAAATAAGTTTTAAATTGCGAAAAATTACAAAACAAAAAAGAAAAGAAAAAAAAAGTGGAAATTCCAAAAAAAGAAAAGAAAAAAATTAGAGTAGTAAGAAAGCACCCTTTTATATATAAATTAGGGATTTTTTTATAAGAAACCATCATTTTTTAGAAAAATTTCATAGAGATAGGTGATATTAAAATATTTAATAGTAGAATTATTAATTGCTTCCATACAAAAAGAAAATAAGAACATATTAATTATATTGCAATTTTTCAGATTTTTTTGCAATTTTTTAGTTTTATTATTTTTTTTTGGCAATTTAAAATATTTTTTCACAATTTTTACTAATTTTTTTAAAAAAATTTTGCAATGTCAAACTATTTAAAAATAAAAGAAAACCTACATAACCTGCTATCCAGGTAAAATATCCAGAATTGAAACACAAAGGAAACTTTAGTGACTTAATTGGAACAAAATTTTTTTATGACCGACCTGATTAAAACAATTTCAAAACTTGTTTACTGTGTTATAGAGTAATCCCTTAAAGATAACATAAGCCATAGGTTAAAAGTTAAAACTGCATGTACGGATTTGATAGACAAGCTCATTGAATTTAAAAAGTTAAACCACATTTTTTGAGCTAATAGTATAAGGGTGCTTCTAAATGTATCCCCCTCCTCCAATTTTTACTAAACATACCCCCTCCCTCAAGTTTCACATTTATACAATTCAAACTCTTTTTTGAATTCTTTTGTTATTTTGTTGTCTTCTAACACATTTTTTAAGAATATTTTCTACTATTTTTTTATATTTTTAAAACAATAAAACATTTTTTTTTCTTAATTATAATAAGAATTTTTATAATTTAGAAAAAAACATTTTTTTTTCTATAATTGTTTTTCATTGTTTAGAGAGGTTTTTTTTAATAATTTTTGGAGATAGTTTGCATTTTTTAAAACAGATTTCTTAATGTTGGTTAATAAAGAAAAATATAAATAGTGTATTTACATAATAAATGAAACTTTGTACTATAAAATTAGAAAAATGTTAGACGGGAGTAATATGTCAAATAAATTTGTTAAAGGAATTGAAAATCTAGAGAAAAGAGTATGACAAGTAGAAGAGAGGTGTACGTTAAACCTGACCCTTAGTATAATCCTATAAGTAGCATGTGTATAGGATGTCAAAAAATTGCTTGCATGGGTTGATCGACAGTGTGGGAATTTTGCTACATGGTTTTTCATCATATTGGTTCCTTTTTGCATTTCTCAAGAAATGATGTTTTCTTTTTTTTTTTTGCTAAGTGGTTAAGTTACTTGAACCTTGAAATTACCAGGTGCACATTAATGTGACATTTAATTTTAATTGTCTGCATGTTTTCTATTTACCTATAGTTACACTTGATAAACGACTTAAACTAGTTTGATTCTATAAGCGTCTTAACCTTTTTAGCTCATGGTTCTTTATAATCTTATGTTTCAGATGATGGACCATATATCGAGATCAAGATAGAATAAAAATTTAAGAGTCTAAAGCCATAGCTTATTTTTTTTATATATAAACAGACCGACCTTGCATTCATACCACTATTTAATGGCCATATCCGGAATGGACACACCGCCGTTTTAATAGGGTAGGACTTGTTCATGTTACCCAGATTATTGCACACAATAACTGAATCAAGAAATGTACAAGATAGAGACTGTATAACAAGAACAGGAAATTTGATAATCTGATTGAAACGTGTGATAAGTTCTTCACATTATGGAGACACATACATTGATACATATGCATACATATTGGACCGTAGTGTCGTTCATTAGGGTTATGTAATTTCTTCAGAAGTTCCTTCGTAATCGACACATCCACTTTGTAGTTACCAAGTTTGGTTGTTGGCATTCCAAACCTTAACCTTTTGGAATTTAAGAACCACTAATTTCTTTTAAAACAATTTAAAAAAAAGAAACTTTTTCAGGGCCGTTTTTTTTTATATAATTTGTTTCTCTTTAATTACATAAATTGTATATATATGCATATGATTATTTGGCTCTCCAATTATATATATCATATAATTACACTAAAAATTACTGTATTTTTTCTCTCATGTTCAATTAAATAATATTTTTTTATACATTTATCATTATCTTTTCTCTCTCCTTCACTCACAATCACTTTCAAAAAATATTAAAAAGTTATACGGTATGAATAGTGAAACCCCAAATTTAACTTTCTCATATAATATTTTCTCTCTCATCTTCTCACAACCACTCATAAACATATTATATAATTTACAAAACCCTCTCATAAAAATAAAGGTAATAGGCTTAGAATGCTCTTAATTGTACATATATACATTATCTATAAAATATTGTAAAATATTTGACAACAGTAATTAAGAACTTTGTAACTTTAAAAGTTTTAAAACATCTAATGCATAAAATACAACATTTAATTTGATGTCTTTAGTTTAAGTAATAAAAATATTTTTAAAGATCAAAATTCTCTAAATACTGAAAGAATTTTACCTAATTGAGTAAATAAGAAACCTTTCAATTTCATTCAAACCTTTTGTTGCTCATTAATAATTAATTAAACCAACTAAATTCATTAAAAGAATTGTGATAGTGAATGAATTGTTAGGGTTTATATATATTATACTAGTTTGAAGCCCGTGTATTACACGAGTAATTAATGAAAATTTTAAACTTTAAGCATTAAGTGAAATACAGTTAATAAAATGATCATATATTTTTAATACAATTATAATTTACATTAAAATTACAGAAATTACATAATTAAGATTACACAAATATGTTATAAATAAGTAAAACCTTCCTTGTACACTACATTTGTGATTGTATTGGTCGGTATACATTGTTTATCAAAAATCAAAATCTTTAGTTCATGTCTGCTTGTAACTCTTGATAAGGTAACATATAGGTCTGCTTATAACTCTTCTATGTGACAAATAAGGTTCTTTATGTACATACCAACCCTAGATAAATGATAACGTATCCATGAAACTAACAAAAAAAAATATTCATGCACATAAAATATCATGCCTTTTAATCAACAAATATGATGTCATTTGAGATCATCTGCTCATGTTTATCAAAAAAAACATGATTATCCCAAAAACCAGATTACCTGAACGTTGTTGATATAATTCATCCTTAGAATCTTTAGAATTTATGATAAATTTGTTGGCATTGATATTTTGTGTATGACAAATTTTTAATTGATTTTATATTTTACAATTAACAATTGTATAATCAAGCAACATATAAAACCGAAAAATTATAACAAAATGATTTGTTTCATTTCATATGAAATATAATTGCCAGGAAAATGATAAAAACATACTAACCTTAAAGCCATGTTCAAATAACTGTGAGTTAACAGAATATTAGAAAATTTAAAATTGCATTAAGTGAAGGTAGTTATTCTTATTTATAGTAGTTGAAAGTATTAGATTAGAAATGTTTAAATTTGAATACTAATCCCGTGTTATTGATTAATATTATGGGAAGTTGTTTGAATATTTAATTAATCGATATATATTTTAACAACTTACAGAAAATAAAAAAGAAGCAAAGATTTCGGATTTTATGAAAGCATGATAAATGACTTTTAACTGGATTAACTATTTTTTTTAAATTAATGTGAAAATGTAATATTCCTTTAAATGTAATGAGGAGCATGATTAAGTTAAAAATTATAAAAAATAAAAATAATAAATATTTTTATTAAGTTACAATATAAAAAGTATGAATCTTATTGAATTTTTATAACATAGTTTAATAATAAATGTTATGACTGTAATTTATTTTTAAAATTCTATATATAGCTTTATTATTTTGAATATAAACTATAATAAACACTTTAATTATGTATTAACCAACATATAACACTAACGTAAACCTAATTCGTTGTATTTGTATAAGAATAAAATTAATAAGTTAGTATAATATTGAAATTATGTAAATAATGAATGAAAACGATATTCTATGTTTCAATATCCTAAATGATTTTGGAAAGCGAAAATAGTGGAATGAGATTTTGAAGCAGATTTTTTTGTTTAAAATTTTGAATGCTTTTAATTAAGTAATTTCTCTTATAAGACATATTAAATTAACTATAGTTAAATGTAAAAAAAAGTATAAATCAAGTCATAAAATATATGTTTATGAAGCATTTTGGTCTGAGTTATGCAAGTAAATATTGAAAACTAAATATTGATCTTCTTATAGCTAAAACATTTTATACTACACAAAAAAATCATATAAATAAAAGATTAATTTCATATGTACCCTTACAAAATGATAGATAGTTCATATAGTAAATCATTATAATTATAATATTAAACCTAAATGATTTAATGCTAAACACAATATATATATATATATATATATATATATATATATATATATATATATATATATATATAGGGATGGCTAATGCGAGAAGTCAAGTTACAGCGAGAAGTGCGAGAAATCAATCTGGACCATTAACATGTGTAATCAACGGATTAGAAATGTTATGGAAAACTTGTAATTATGAAGATATTAATGTAACAAGATTTCAATGGAGAAAGGTAGTTTGGTATTTGTCTTGTTGACTTTTCAAATGAAACTTAAGTCATTAATAACATTTATTTGTTATTATTACTAACTAATTGAAAATTACCTATAAATTTTTTTAGTTGTTAATTTTTAATTGATGTTATAAATCAACCTAATGCTAAAAAAATATAATTTTAATCAAATACTATAATATCTTCAATCATATTTTTTTTAAATACGTTAAATATTATATATTGAATACACAGATTTATGTATTACATACATAAAATAGTGTATGTGGAATCATTAAAGCGTATGTGAAAATTTTACAATTGTAGGCTATTAACATGATTTGTTATTTATTATATGTAGTTTAATGTGAAAATAAAAAAATAATTTATTTTGTACCGTGTAGAGTTTATATATGTACTGTGTGGGTGGTATGATGAATGTGTAGATGAAAATTTTACAAGTGTATGTTAATATCATTATCCATTATTTATTATATGTAGTTTAATGTAATAAAAATGTTTATTTTTTATTGTGTAGGTTCATATATGTACTGTTTACGTGGTATTTTGAATTGTATATATCTAATTTTTATCGTGTGTAGGTTCGCATATGTAGTGTGCATTTGGTACTTCGAATTGTGTATGTATAATTTTGATTGCGTGTAGTTTCATTTATAGTGTGTAGGTTCATATATGTACTATGTAAGTTCGTATATGTATATGTAGGTAGTATTTCGAATGATGTATGTGCAATTTTATCGTGTGTAGATTCATTTGTGTAATGTGTAGGTTCTTATATGTACTATGTAGGTGATATTTCGTATTGTGTATGTGCGATTTTATTCATTTGTACATTCATTTATATATTGTATAAATTTACGGTGCTATTGAATTCTAACAACCATTATTTGGATATAGGTATAAAATTCAAATTACAAGAATAAAAATTTAAAATGGATAATTCGAAAAAAATGAATTTGATTAAAAAAAAGAATTCAATATAGGTTGATTTTACTATATATTAAAAAATATAAAAACAAATTAATTGTAACTTCTCCATATATTATGACCTACCAAATATGAAAAATTACATCTTTGACTATAACACCATTTTTCATTAAATAAATGATAAAATGAAAGAAAAAATGTGACTGGTTAGATTCATTTCTCGCACTTCTCGCAATAAAAATACTTCTGAAATGAACCCAACCCTATATATATATATATATAGAAAAGGGTTCAAATAAGAATAAGAAGTTTCCTAGAAATGTTAAGAACCAATAGATTTTTGACATGTGGCATTATAACCTATGGTGAAAAAATAATTTTAGGAAACTATGTCGGTTATAATGGTGAAATAGTAATTCTATGAAACTATGTCAGTTTTTGGTGATTTTAAATCTCAACCATTGATTAACATGATCCAATGGCCATGATTTATTCATAGCCTTCCTAGGAAACTACTTATTTTTAGTATAACCCTTCCCGATATATATATATATATATATATATATATATATATATATATATATATATATATAGGGGTGGGTTCTAGTGAAAACTTATCTTAAAGAGAAAACTTAAAAACTCCTAAAAAACTATTTTTAACTTTTTAAAATTTTTTTTTTGAAGTTTCTTTTTTCCCATTATTCTTATATGTTGTTATTGGTTCAAAAAAAAAAAACTTGTCGGTAACCTCGTCGGTATAGTGCGCATGTGTAATAGTGTGCATTGCATATATGCAAAAGTGTTTGTATTGCATAGAATACAACACTATTGCACATATTTGATACACACTATTGTATATATGCAATATAAGGCTAATACACACATCGAATACACATTAGTACGTATGTGTAATACAACATTAACGCACATGTGCACCACATCGACTTTTATTTTATTATTATTTTTCCATATAATACAACACTACTACACATATACAATACACAAATATTGAATAAATGCAATAAAACACTATTAAACTCAAAAATACATAGTAATACACATGTGTAATACAACAGTATCGCACAGTAATACGTATGTGCATTACAGCGGGTTTTTTTTTATTTTTTTTAATTTTTGTTATATTTTTCGAGTGAAATATAAGAAAATATAAGAATAATGGCTAAAACAGAATTTTGAAAATATTTTTTTATTTTTAATTAAAAATAATTCTTTAGGAGTTTTTTCGTTTTCTCTCTAAAGGTGAGTTTTCTCTTGATCCTCTCCCTATATATATATATTATATATATATAATAGGTATTCTTCATGTTTGCAATATTTATATAAAATGTTTGGAGAAAATTAAGAAGATACACATTTTCTTGAGTTCATATGCATATGAGAAAATTATTAAATCCAAATTTGAAACGAGTCTTATATAAAAAATTATGCATTGTTGCTCGAATCCTAGTTTAAAAATAATTTGTGGTTTACCATAAAAATACTAATTCTTTGACAATGATGCACCTGTATTTTCTTTATTTGCAATTGCCCGTGACTTTAAAATTTTATTCTAACAGACTTGCAACTTCAATTTTTATATTTCCTTACTTTTTTATTTCACCATTAATGTTATAAATGATTCGGTTAAGATTTACATTTAATAAAAAATATTGAATTCATTTATTGAAATGACTTAAAAGATAAGGAACATATATTAAATTTGGTTGAAAAAATTGTGAGGAGGGCTATGAGATTGACAAGTGACAAAAGTGGTAGTCTTTTATTAGAGTAGATATATTCTCCATTTTTGCAATATTTATACAAAATGTTTGGAGAAATTTAAGAAAATACACATTTTCTTGAGTTCAAATGCAAATAAAAAAATTATTAAATCCAAATTTGAAACCAATCTTATATAAAAAATTATACACTGTTGCTCGAATCTCAGTTTAAAAACAATTTATAGTTTACCATACAAATCCAATTTTTTCGATAATGATACACCTTAATTTTCTTTGTTTGCAATTACCTGTGACTTTACAATTTTATTCTAAGAGACCTACAACTTCAATTTTTATATTTTCTTATTTCATCATTAATGCTAATAAATGAATCGGTTAGGATTTACATTTAATAAATATATTGAATTCATTTATTAAAATGACTTAAAAGATAAGGACCATATATTAAAATTGGTTGAAAAAAATGTGGGGGGGGGGGGGGGGGGGGGCTATAAGTGACAAGTGGCAAAAGTGATAGTCTTTTATTAGAGTAGATAGATCTAATGTGGATATGATAGTCTTTTTACGTTTATTATTGTGGTTGGTGTTGGTGGGTTTGGATGACTCAGGCTTGGTTTCTTTTGGTTCGGGAGGTGATTTTTTGGTGTTTTTCTTCAAACCCTTCATTGTTAAAGTCCCGGCTTTGACATGATTATCAGTGAAGGTTGCAGCAAGGTTAATGGCATCACCGAGTTCTTTAGAAGAACTACTGAGGACACTATCTTGGATTTGTCTCGGTAGTCCTCTAATGTACTTATCGATGGCACGCGAAGCAGGGGTAACAAGATGTGGCACCAAGAAGCCGAGTTCATTGAAACGGGAGGTGTAAGCAGTGTGCTCACCACCTTCCTGCTTGAGGTTCCAGAATTCTGCCTCCAAGTTCATGAGTTCGTTTGGAGGACAAAATTGTCGGGTCAGTCTTTCAGTTCGTTCCACGGCAAGGCCATGGCAGCTTCAGCACCGCGGGTCGACTTTTCTTTGACCCACCATGTAAGAGAACCTTTCTCGAAAACACTTGAAGTGAATCAGGTTTGCTTATCATCAGGACACTCAATGTGGAGAAACACGCTCTCCATCTTTTCGTACCACTGAAGTAGGGCAGTGGCACCTTGAGTTCCTTCAAAGGCGGTAGGTTTAGCATCGGTGAAATTCTTAAAGGACACAACAGGAGTTGGAGGCATGGGAGGAGCATGGTTAATGCTAGCCATGATGTTCTAGGTCATTATATCTGGGAGGACCGCTGCCAGTTGCTTAGTGATCTGGGCAGTCATGTTGCGGCTAGAGGTTCCAGAAAGACGACGGTTAAGGTAAAGAGAAGACATTCTGCGAACAAGTGTAACAAGAATCTTGAGTCTCAGAATTGTGTATGGTATAAATGTCCTTGTTAATGTTCGTTAAATATGAAAACCCGAAAAATAAATAAGTGTTTTGTGAAACTTAGAGTTTTCATGAACCACCATGGACTCTTATGTTCCAGCACAAAAATCAAAATTCAAAATTAAATCGAACCAAAACCTGGGTATTCGTGTATCACCACGACTTGACAGACCTTCGGTTATAACACATTGTAAAACATTGAGGGTCGGAGTCACATGTCGCATGAATCACCATGACTTGTATGACATCCTGAGGAGTGTAACCATATCTTTATTATAAAGAGGACATGATCACGTTGAACCATCTTTATAAGGAAAAAATATCAAAAAAACCCAAGTAAAAGTCGATTTGAAAGTTTCTGAAAATCTTTTTTTTAGGCCTAAGACTTGGAGTTTGTGTGTGAACATGTGTGTAGGCGACGTTATAAAATGTCATAAATATAAATAAAAGCGAATGAATGAACTTTTAATATAAGTGCGGACACATAGCACATAGATTATACATGCAGTTTGTCCCTAAATAAACAATAACTATACTAGGCCGATACGTCTAGCAGCCTATCTTATAGTTACAACTTTGATACCAATCTGTAACACTCCGGCTTTAAGCGGAACAAGCCCGGGTGTAACGTACAGATCACTCATAAGCTCGTAGCGCTATTAAAGCGACAATAATTATATTTGTTTCATTTCATTACATCACAAATACACAGTTTGGCATAAATCAAATAACAGTACAATAACTTTGAATTTCATTATGCTGTGCTTCTAATAACCTGATGGTCTAACTAATCTAGTCTTCAATCCTTAAACTTCAACCTGCAGCACGTTTAAAATAATATATTTTGTCAACAATAATGTTGGTGAGAATTCACAGAGTCAAAATGTATCGTCCCAATCATAAAGTAAAAGAAAAGTAAATACATGATATTTCTGTTTGCTTGACATAAGTCAAATCTACTAAGGAACCCCCGTTCGCCGAGCTACTTGGAGTATAGAATATGATAATGATACCGCCATTTATTAACAAAAGTTAAAATAATGGACGGCGCAGGTACGTCCCGTCGGACTCTCCCACTTTGCGTTTGCGTATGTGTATGAGTCTCTTCCTCAAACAAAATAGTAAACAACTAGCACATAATCGCATACTTTACAAGCAATATGATACGAAACAAATACATACAAGACACGCGTTTGAATTTTAGTTTACAACATGAAACATGAAATAACAATTAAAAGTTTGGAACGTGCTACACCCCAAAATGTTAAAGATGAAAAAAAGGGTTATGAAAAACTCACCTTGAAATGGATGAATATCACGCAATAAAAGCCGAAGGCACGATAACGAAACCGAAGCGATCAAACGTCATGAACTATAAATGAAAATGCAAACGAAAATCAAGACTAGCTATCTGGATTTAATTAACTTTGGTTTTAGATATATTGGACTGTTTTAACATGTATTATAATATCTTACAATATTTGTTTTATTTTAAGTTTTTAACGGATTTTTAACGGTTTCTATTATTTCAATATTAAAACTTTAACACTCATATGAAAGTTACGAGAAATGGATTTAAATGGGAATTTTATCTCGGACAATCTTTAACTGTATTATTGAATTAAAGTTAACGAAATATAATTTTAATCAATTATAGTTAACGGATTTAAAGTTATCGGATTAATGTTTACGAATTATAAGCTAATGGATTGAGGTTTAATGAAAATCAAGTTCAACGACTTAAAATTATCTAATTGACGTTTATCGGATTAAAAACTAATAAATTGAAGTAACGGAAACATAACTAATTTTAATGGTTTAAAGTTAACGAAACTAATCTGTTTAACGAAATTGGAAGTAGGTTTTAGTTGAAAAATGATTAATTATAATTTACAAAAATTTATTTAGTTTAAAAAATAATTTTATTTGATTTATTATGATAATTAAAAAAATTTATTTGATTTTTAAATAATTTATTTGATTTTTAAATAATAAGTAAATGGTTTTAAAATTAAAAAAAAAACAATGAAAGTGCTCTGACCCAATGTTTCTCACGCAAACGTCTTCAACCATCAGACCAGATTGGTTTCTTTTTTCATGTTTAGAACAGAAAATATATAGCTTATTATACAAACTCATCATCTTCAACAATTAAACCCTAGCTTTCAATTCTCTCAATCCGTTCTATGTTTGTTAAATCTATGTTAGGGGTTTTAATTGCCGGCCAAAAACTAATATAAAACATATAAAGATTACCCGATATGATATTGCTTTGACGTGGAACAAGAACTCGCCGGAAATATAACTTTAAAGATTAATTGCTGAATATAAAGGATATGTTGATGTATTTTGAGGTTGAGGACGAGTTTAGTTTGATGAGGAGGTTCTATTTATACTAGTAATTGAAACGAAAACTGATTAAATGATGTTAATTGATTTGGCCGATTTTTCCGGCAATTGTTATAGCTAAATCCGTTAAGATCAAGACGTTATAATGCAATTAATATGTTGATTATCGTTTAATACTGAAGACTAAAGCCATTGCACAAGTAAAATGGGTCAAACGAGAAGATCTCGGCTTAATTGGGGCTCTCTGGAAGTTAGGCTACGGTGGCCGCTGGGAAACCAGGGGTCTAGGGGTGGCTGGGTTGGGTTTAATATTATTTAATATAATAAATTGAAAATGTTACACTTTGGCCCTTGTAGTTTCAATCACATAAAAATCAGAAAATAAGATGATGTTCACAAATTAATCCTTGACTTTGGTATGTTTTAAGATCAAAAGTTAAATATAATTTACGAATTGGATCACGAACTTTGAGATGCATTAATAACGAAATGAGAAGTTATAATTTGAATATTTAACGCATTATTGCGACTCGTTTTAAATAGAAACTTTAAATCCCATAGATTCTTTATTCGAACAAAATGAACAAAAAATATGTACAAATGATATACGTAAATTGTCATGAATATAATATTAATAATGAACGAGCAATAAAACTATATCGAAACGACCAAATGGGTCGGTGTAGCGAATTCGAATACATAAGCAATGATGAATAAATACGTTCAATTAATATAATATATGTATATATATATTAATACACAAAACCCAAAAATTTAAAATGGGTTAGGTTTTCGGGTCTGAAAAGTAACGAATGTTACAGACACATTGGGATCGTGAAAGATAATCGACTCAACATGATAACCACGAGAAAACATCAAGATCAAGAGAGGTGAAATAACTACATGAAGACGTTAACAAGATTACACAACATTAGTCACGAGGGAGTTTAGCCGTTAAAGAGAAGGTTTTAGTTTGAAGTCATGCATTGAGATATCGGTAAAATCACAAATGAAACGATAAATTATTGAAATAATATCATCAATAAATACATAGGGCTTCTATAAGATAGCTATGTCTTAACTAAGTGCACAGCCCCGGTTTAAAAGTAACCAGTCATAGGTAACCAAATGTATGGTTACAGTGATAACTATGTTTGTAGCCATGATCATAGTCCCGATTTCCACAAACGTTTACATTTGTGGGTAACCTGTCATAGGTTGTTAGATTGAGTTGATCCAAAAGTAAGTAAAACAAACTCCATAAATAAAATGCGAATGTGTGTCGTGCTTCGTGGGGAGAATAGATTAGATCCATCAAATGCAAACATATGTTCATAATTAAAAATTTAGAGTACATGGAATCATCACCCAAACAGAAAGAAAAGATAAAAAAACAAAAATAATAAATTCAAGGAAATGTTGCTCGCGGCGCTTTTCTTCTCAAAGGTAGGTGGGTATTGGGTACACGGGCTAGTGTGTGTGTGTGTGTGTGTGGTTGGGGGTGAGAGGGGGTGTTTCCTTGACTTTTAAGCTAAAAATTATTGGTGTTGATGTAGTACACACGTCCTTGCGTACCCTGATTGGCTTGAGTTTCTCGATCTTGATCGGCTTGGCTTGGTTGGGTTTGAATGGCTTGGATGGTTGGGCTTGAGTTAGTTGAGTTCGGTTGGCTAAAACTTGATCGACTTGAGTTTGATTTTGAGAGTTTTAGGCTTGATAAACATGTAATTGGTTGGTTTGGTTTGGGTAGGTTTGAATTTGATAAATGAGTTTTGGGCATGCTTTACGCAAATGGTTTGGGTCACTACAATGGTAGCAAGCTCGCACAGTTGAGTATGCTTGGGCATAACGTGTGGCATATGGTTGTGTAAGGCCCCGTCACCGGTAACCCTACTTACGTGTTGGATTTACTCATAAACACAGTTCTAAATATCAGAGTTAATTAAAACTTTACGCGGAATATAAAACTTTCATAAAACATTACGTATCAATTCATAATCATGTCTTAAAACATTCCTCTTGTCTTTCAAAATCAAAACATAACTTATAAAACATATCAGATCTTCAGATGCCAGGCTTTAGTCTTCTGCCATGTGTCCTCCACTCAAGCCAGCTGTCTCATCCTACTCACCTGCGTGCATACTAAAAGTCAGCTACGCTGAGTGAGTTCTAGTTAACCATACAATACCATACAATACCTTATTACATACATACGTACTTAACCTCATAACTTTCTTTTATACACACATAAGTACTCATACCTTCATTCTTACTTACATACTTTATTTCTTACTTACATACTTTCTTTACATTCATAATCATACGTTTTAAAGAGCCTTTCGCCCTACAACCTCACAGATATTATAAGGGTCTGGTCCCTAACATCACAGATATTATAAGGGTCTGGTCCCTAACATCACAGATATTATAAGGGTCTGGTCCCTAACATCACAGATATTATGAAGGGTCTGGTCCCTATCCTCACAGATTTTGTAAGGGTCTGGTCCCTAACATCACAGATATTATAAGGGTCTGGTCCCTAACATCACAGATATTATAAGGGTCTGGTCCCTTGCTTTCGAATATTAGTAGGGTTCAGTTCCCTCTTCGTTACCATACAACCATGCAACATACCTCGAGTATTATTAGGGCTTGGTACCCTTTTCGTAACCATACAACCATACAACCGTCATTTCCTTCTTTTATTAACTTTATTACGTTCATACACATAAACATACATATCATACTTGCCATATTTATAACGTTACAACCTGACAGTACGTGCAATATCCGAAGATCGTTCACGAACCATCAAGCAATCATTCATACATATCACATATATCACATATGGCTTTATAACGTTACAACCTGACAGTACGTGCAATATCCGAAGATCGTTCACGAACCATCAAGCAATCATTCATACATATCACATATATCACATATGGCATACACTTATCACTTAGGATAAATGTATTAACAACACATCAAGTATGCACACAGCCCCGAAAACATAACAAGGAATGGGGCTAGAAACTCACCTGGATCCTGTTACGCTCGCCGTTGATCGTAATTCCTTTCTTTAACTGGGCTCGGCTAACTGTATAATATTTACACATATCAATTAACTACTACTACTCGTTTTGTATTTCTATCTATATATGACCCACAACGAACGGGGGTCCGGGGGCAGCGCCCCTGGCAGCGGGGTTCTAGGGGCGGCAGCCCCTAGCGGGGTCCAAGGGGCAGAGCCCCTGGCTGGGGTTAAGCTGCCAGGTCAGCTTGGAAAAATTTTATTTTCGATAACTGCCTTAACACATTTTCCATTAGGTTTTTAATTTATTTTATAAACGAACTTCACTTCAGGCGAAGTTAAACCTTAGGCGAACTTGGCTTCAGGCGAAGTTAAACCTTAGGCGAACTTGGCTTCAGGCGAAGTTATACCTTAGGCGAACTTGGCTTCAGGCGAAGTTATACCTTAGGCGAACTTGGCTTCAGGCGAAGTTATACCTTAGGCGAACTTGGCTTCAGGCGAAGTTAAACCTTAGGCGAACTTGGCCGTAGGCGAAGTTATCCTTAGGCGAAGTTACGCTTGAAGGCGAAGTTACGCTTGAAGGCGAAGTTCATCAGGCGAATTTAATCTTGCAGGCGAAGTTATCGCGCTGCAGATCTGTTTGCCCATAAATCCTTCGTTTCTTAGCCAAATAACTCGATTTTGGTACCCACGGAATCGTATGATCGGCGCCTACAAATCCTAACCATCAAATCGGCCTAAAATCGACGTTTTAGGGGTCCGATTTGGGCAGTTTGGGTTTCGGGTTCGGTTAACCCATCAAATCCTAACCATTTTCAGTAATATAAGCTTTGGTGGATTTGTTCTTACCTTACCAACTCAGATCTATCAACAAAATCTCGGGTCTAGGCTTCGAATCTTGATCGGTTAGTATGTGTGTGTTTTGAGTGTGTGAAGAAAGAAGGTGGAAATGAAAGATTGGGTTTGGGATGGGATATTTATATCCCTCTAAGCCCACGGACCCGAGGCCCATTCTCATTTAACCCATCTTACGCAATCTAAGCCCAACTCCCTCCTTACTCGACATTAAATAATTAACAACGTGAAATCACTAAACATAACTTTCTTTATTTATAATTAAAATTTAGGATGTTACAGGTTGGGTAATGGTTGAGAAACGGGTTGTGGGATGGATGGGTGATGCTAATTATGCATAGGTACTCAACATGAGTTGATGAAGTGGTTGAAGCTACCACAGTTGCAACATACTCGACATCGCGCGATAGCAGAGTGGCGAAACTTACACGTGCTACACAAAGGGTGTTTTCTTGTGTATGGCTTTTTGTTGGGTTAAATTTGAGTGTCTTGAGTTTGGGTTGAGTTTGAGTTAGTTAGGGCACAGTTTTGGTGTTTGCATTTTTTATTGTGGTTGGTTTTGGTGGGTTTTGATGAGGATTCGGTCTTGACCTCATTGGAAAGTTCGGCTACGGCCTCATCGGTAGGCTTTTTTTTATACTTTTACGCGTTAAAGTACCGGCTTTAACATGATTATCAGACAGAGTTGCTGCAAGGTTAATAGCCTCTCCAAGAGCTTTAGGAGAGCTACTCAAGACGGAGTCTTGAATTTGTCTCGGAAGACCCCTTATGTACTTCTCGATGGCATGATACAAAGGAGTAACAAGATGCGATACTAGAAAACTGAGCACATGAAGCTGAGTGGTGTAGGCTATGTTTTCACCACTTTCTTGTTTGAGATTCCAAAATTTACTTCAAGATTTATAAGTTCATTGGGAGGAAAAAACTGTCACACCCCGACTAGCACAATGCGGAAGCGTAAAACGGGAATGTAACAGACACCTCTGATATCAACACATTGTTTATAAAGAAACATTACAAACTAATTTACAATATATTACATTTCTTCGTTCTATCATTGTTTTACAATCTAGACGATACAAACAAAACTAGTTCGTTAACTATACATTCTTACTACTATCGCCCTTGCTTCTATTCACATAGCATCAACCACACACCTCAGGCAAGTAACAGATCACCAAATCATTCCGATTTAGGTATACCTGAAAAGCAGTTTAAAACGGGTCAACTACTACAGTTGGTGAGTTTCACGAGTTTCAAGAGATCAGTAATGAGTATTCACAAGTCAACACTTGTAATCATGAAATAAGTATGTATGTATGTAAATGATGTATGTGATGTAATTATGCTAAGCTACAGTGAAGCCTGGACTGTTCGTGTTGCGTGCCTCCATTTCCCACGCTCAATCAACCACTGTGGCCCCTTTCCGCCCACAACATGCCCCGGTAGCTATGTCTAACACTACATAGCTGGTTCGTAAAAATAGAATATGGACATGTGCAAACGGGATAATGTCTCAGCAACCGTGCTGGCCCCGCCTGGGTTTGTCAAACCAATAGTACTATTCACAAGCCACCGGCTCGAAGTTAATCACTATGATCGTGAGGACTTTCGTGTGTTAGCACTTAGATAATTCACATCATCACATGTTTCAGATAATTATATAGATATAAGCAAACATGCTTTTCACCCCAAAAGTTAGTAAAACAGTTTAAAAGTGGGGTCATGAAACTCACAGTTTAGTAGATATTCAGTACTGTATCAGCTCGTGGTTTGTTCAGTCCGTTATCAGTAGTTCCTATAATCAATATTATAATAATATTAATATTTTAATATTATTATAATCTCAATACTAAACTGGGCTGTATAACTAATCTGGGTGTAGCTGGAACGCCCAGAAAGTGGCAATAGGCTTAGGTTGTGATGTTGTTCAATGTCTAATACTTAAAACCGAACTTGGCTCAGACTCCCGTTTTCCCAGCTGAGCCAAGTTGCTCGTTTACGCGTTCAGAAAGCAGTTATGGGAAAATAAGCTTGGGTAAATGTATTGGTTAATAACATGATTAAGTTATAAAGAAAGATCACATACTGGGGGTCCCGGATTAGCCACGGGGCCCGTTTCCGTTTATTCAGTTTGATTTGAGAAGAAACGCGCACAATCCACCCGGATTGTCCAGGTTTCTCATAGAAAAGTTCATTTTCACTTAATTAGTCCATACATATGATTTTTGATCACTCTTGGTGTTTTGATTTTCCCGCAGGTTCACTAGTCGCGAACTTGCCGGTTGTTATAAAAACTGAATTTGTTTAATATTCAAATTAGCATAATTAATTAACCTTTAATTATTAAATTATGAAAATTTAACCACTTATCAATTAAAATATGTAGATTTTTATAAAAATATTTCTGGAATTTATTTACTGATTTATTAATTTATAAAAATTCATTTTATCAGCTATATTTCGCCTGAAAATCGTCCGTTTACCCCAAACAATTTCTAAAAATTCCACAAAAATTCTTGAATACTCAAATCATGTTCCAAAACAACCTGTATCAATTCCAGAATATAAAAAGCTCGTGCGATATTCTTTTCGGCCCAAATTCGGCTGTAAAAATTCACATGAACGCAAATAAACAAAATACCTTTAAACTTCTCCAAATGATCCCAAAATTCATATGTGATCAAAATAGATCAAATCTGATTTCCCAGAAAAATTTCATAATTTTTGAAGTATTTTAGCTATTTTTCCCAAATAAACATCCCAATTCGGTAATAAATTCCCCAAATATTCTCGGATGGTCGAAAAATTATCAAATTTGAACAGGGAATCATTGACATGGTCCCTGATGTCCCTGCAAAATATCAAGTCCTAATAATATGCACATCACAACCTTAACCTAAATAGCCCGTAAGCGAGTGTTTCGGCATTACCTTAGCGGGTTTGGCTCGTTTCCGACCTTTTAATCAAGTTTTCAGGTTCTTGTGCTTCTAAGCAAGCTAGTTACAAGTCGTATTTCACAAACCAAGCAATTCTTCATAAACATAACAGCCCTTAACTTAGGGTTTCGGCTAGTGCACAAAAACGAACTTTTGAACCGTAAAAACGTCGTTTCAACCCTTTAATCCGTGTTTATGGCCAAAAAAACTATCAAAACAGGTTCCTTACCATGTGTATGATCAAAACATGTTTATGGACCATTTTTAGGATTTTTACACGGTTAGGAATGATTTTTAGTAACCAAGACATGTTTTTATGGTATTAAACAAGTTTAAACAAGCATAAAAGCTACTTATTTAAGCTCCTTACCTTAGGTTTTCTTGCTGTTTTTGGCTGGAGAAGAAGTTGTGTCCAGAATTTTCAAGAAAATGATGTTAAAATATCTTGTATCTAGTTTATATGTGAAAAGAAAATAAAGGGGGGTGGGGTGGCGGCTGCGGCCGGAGCTTCATGGGCCCACTTTGGGCCCATTTTGGCCCAAGTTTCTGATTTCTCAAGCCCAAATACGAAAAGCCCGGTCCAAATTTAGTTCGGGTTCGGTTTGTGGCGCGAAAAACTTATCGGGTGCGTTAAACAACGCGAAAACGAGTGTTTTTCGGCTAGTTTTGTGTAAAATTATAAAAACATACTATATGTTTGTAAAAATCAAAAATATTTTCACGGATCGCTTAAAACATTTCAAATAAGTGTTTGGTAAGTCTTTTTCGGCTTAACGGATTATACAATGCTTGGTTTGTAACTATCTTTTGCGTTTAAATCTATAGCGGGTAGTTAAACGAGCATGTTTTCGTTTAACTTGTTTGCTATCAAACTAAGGCCATATTTCTAATGTTTTAGCTTGTATTAAACGTATATCACTTATAGATGGCCCCTCGAGATATCTGGGTCATAACCCGACCCGTTCGGTTAATCGTTTGTTTGTTACACAAATGGCGTTTATTTGCTTAATCGGTAAATACGTACTGAGGTGTACCTTGTTTTGGCTCAAATGTCACAAAAAATCTTAGGTCATTATGTCCTTAAGCTCATCCCATGGCAAGGTTATGTCCTTAAGCTCATCCCATGGCAAGGCCATGGCTACCTTTGTACCACTCGCACTTTTCTCTCTGGTCCACCAAGTACGTGCCCTTTTCTCAAAGACACTTGAGGTGAACTAGGTTCTCTAGTCACCAGACATTTGATATAGAGGAAAGTGCTCTACATACTTTCATACCACTGAAGTAGAGCAATGACACCTTGTGACTCGTCAAACTTAGGAGGTGAAGCATTAGTGAAGGTCTTGAAGCTACAAGTGTTCAAGTTGAACCCGAAGAAGCAGAGTTTGAGCTGGCATTGAGGTTCTGGTGAATTTTGGTCATCATATCTAGGATCACAGTCGCTAATTGCTTGGTAATCTGGGCAGTCAATCTGCGGTTTGAGTTCTTGGCGGGGCGTCGAGGAAATCGAGAAGACATGCCGCGAGACGGACAAGGGGATGTGAGTGTGAGACAAAGAGTGTAGGTTACTGGAAACGTAAATAATTTAATTACATAAAAAAATCCAACCATCGAAATCACATGAAAACTACATAAAATTTGGAATTAGAATATCCATGAATCACCATGGTTTTTCATATTCTAACACAATATTAATATAAATAAAGAAATCAATTGATAAACGAGTATTCATGTATCACTATGACTTTTTGAATTTTCAATTAATTCCACAGTAAAACATCGAATTTTGGAGTCATATGTTGAATGAATCATCATGACTTGTATGTGATTTTAAGAGTGGGGTATAACCATTTTTCATTCAAAATGGCCACCTTGACGGCTTAAAGCTATGGTCTTAGCATGGTATGCTTTGGCCTAATAGGTTTCAACACCCTCACCGAACCTCCTAGGTAAGCAACCTAGTCCCGCTTCTGATTGAGATTTGTGCGCGTTGCTTATTCTTAGGATAAATAACCTTGGTGTCAAGGGTTCAGATCGTAAGTGTTGTCCCCCTTTTAGTTACTACATACCCGTCATATAAGACCGTACTTTAAGGTGATCGAAATATCAAACATTGAAACACAAATCTCATCATTGAAATAACCTAAAATCCTTGAAACAAAGAATTTAAAATAAAATATGCATAAGCCTTGGAGTTTGTGAATTTGTGTACATGCGACGTTATGAAACGTTATAAATATAAATAAAGCGTAGGAACAAAATTTCAAAAATGCAGGCACATAGCACATAGGTATACATAGGGGTGTTCATCGATTCAATTATCGATTTATTTGATTTGTTCAGTTATGAGATTTTTTACCCCTAACGAATTCAAAAGAGGCTAATCAATCCAAATTCAATTTGATCCGGTTTCGGTTAAAACCAAACAAATATAATAAAACTTTATTATCATTCCCAGCTAAAAATAGCTCAGTCTGCTTTTGGGACATGTGTAGTTTTTAATAATGTAGTATCACGTTAACCTTATCTACCATTTAGAGCATGTTTGGGATTGAGTTTGAAAAATGCTTATTGGATTATTGGTGTTTTCAAAAATCCAATAAATTAAAATGTATTTGGCAATCACAAAAATCTTTCTTGTTTTAGCTTTCTGAAAGTGTTAAAAAGTAGTTTTCCAAAAGCCTCAAATCCTGGCTTTTCAAAATGGCTTTTTGGAAAACCAATAAGCCAATAAGCATTTTTCAAACTCAATCCCAAACAAGCTCTTAGGGTTCGAATTGATTAATCGTTTAAATGGTTATCACTTTGTAACTTGGAGATTGTATTACTAGTTATTAACTAGCTTTGGCTATCGATTTTGTTGATTTTGTACGCAGGTAAAACGCCGCGGGTGACCATCAGTTTATTTTTATTTTTTTTAACGTTAATTAATGAAGCAAAACTGCAATGGTTGAGAGAATAATAAGAGTATTGTTCCAAATTATCATATTTGTGTTGATAACTGTAGCGAGTTTATTTGTACGGGTTTGACTATATTACACTCTCTCTTTCTCTTAATGGACATTTGACTTTGTAGGTTAGGTGGGAGAGGTTAGTTTAGTTTAAAAAAAACCATTTGGACCTATGGTTTTTAGAAACTGGCCAAATATCTGGAGATGGGTTGGGCCAATTCATTTAGGGGCGCGTTCGTTTACGAAATGGAATTCGAATTGGAATTTGCATAGGATTTGGAATTGGAAGGAATTGCATTTGGAATCTGAACATTCCAATAGGAATTGTAATTTAAAGTATTTGAAATCCAATTCCGTTCTTAATGTGTTCGTTTGACAAATGAATTGGAATCGAGTTTTCTTTAACCAGGATAACGGCGGAAACATTTTAGTTTTTTTAGATTTGTTGTTTTTATTTATATTTTGCGTTATGAATTTTTTTATTATTTTTTTTGAATTTTTTAGGCTGTTTTCTATTAAGATCAAAAACCTCTCAAAAAATATTTTCAAAAATAATAATAAAAAACTCATAACTCAAAATATAAATCGAAAACAAAAAAAGTAAAAAAAAAACAAAACAAAACGTTTTATTCGTTATTCTCGTTTAATAAAAAAGAAACTTGAGAAAAGATTCCAACGAATTCACTTGAAATCCTTCACATTTTGGAAGGATTTAAAATCCCTTTATTTGAACGAATTGAATTCCAATACCTTGACAACCGAGCACACCAAAATGAAATTAAGATTCCAATTCTAATGATCATGGGATTTTAACTCCAATTCCTTTGAATTCCCACGAATTCTGTGAAACGAACGCGCAAAGTTTTAGCTAGTTTAGTTTTGACGGTTTAAATTTTAAAGTGATTTGTGTATATTAGTTTTTCGTCTTATAACTATCATTAGTTTATATTAGGTGTTATAGTCATTTTCACTAATTTAGGGTTAAAAATTATAATTTTAGTTTGTATGAAGTTATCATTTTATCATTATTCTTTAAAGAGAAACGAGAAAAATAAAAACCCCTGACTCCCGTTCTTTTCTTTTTTGACCCACCTAGTACCTCCGAATACGCCAATTCACACTTTGCATCTTTATCTTCAAATATCGAAGCTAGAGAACCGTATGCCTGAAACTTAACTAGCCCCGTTGCATTCTATTGGTAATGGTTAGACTTTTAAACAAAAAAAAAATGTAGCAAACTTCTCAACCCAACAGATTCAAACAAAGTCGAGAACCGAATACCCAAAACTTGATTACCCCGATTGTATTTTGGGTAAAAGTTGTCTTTCAGAATCGGAAAAATGTAAACCAATCAACACCCGTAGGTTAAACGGCCAGCTCCAAATTGTTAGCTTGACCTTAGAAATCTCAAACTTAACGAGTTTCTGTAATTTATTAGTTTAAGTTAATTCAGTGATTCATGAACACATACTCGTGGTGTTAAGGATATTGGGACTTCAACTTGGATTTCCAGAGAGTCGTGTGATAACCTTTAGATTAAAAGTTAATTGGTGGTTCCCCAAATATTTTAATCGGATCAAACTTTGAATTGAGACCAAGAACTAGCATGAATTCCATGAGAAATGTGAACAAGAGTGAAGGACCAAAACCAAATAAACGCCTATTAACCCCAGCCAAGGGTGCTACCCCCGGACCCCGTACTTTAGGGGCAAACATAATAAACTAAAGAAAGTGTGCACTCCGCACATCCCTAACTTGCTTAACGTTTATGATAGAATCTGAAATCGTGCCTTCATTGTTATTTCTACCACTATTTATAATACAAATATCTATAGTTTATCTATAGTAGAGATTACAATTATATCTTTTATTTTTATTCAAATATTCATACTATATCATTATTTATTATACCCCCCCCATAGTTGAAACAGGAGGAGAACAAATGTTGAGACTGGATCTGAAACCTTCAAAGAGAACCCTCAGTAAACCCATCGTGAATATGCCGGCAATTTGATATCAAGATGGGACATGAAGAACTCCGACTTGATCACGTATAACCTTGTCCTGAAAGAAATGAATATCCATCTAGATATGTTTCGTTCGCTAGTGTTGAACGGAATTCCAGACAAGATATATCGCACTTACATTGTCACAATAAACGATCGAAGCATTTGTAGGCGGATGACCCAATTCTAATAAAAGATTCATAAGCCAACAAATTCCATAGACAATGTTTACAACCCCTCGATATTTCGCCTCTGCACCAGAGCGAGATAGAGTAGACTGTCATTTTGATGACAAACAAGAGATTATTATAACAAACCAAAATATAAGAAAAGGAAAATTTGAAAAATAAAAGAAGTGAGTTTTCATCCCACATTGGTGGAGGAAGAAAATGGAATCATTCCACCTTAATATAAATAAGGAGGTAGGTTCTTGTCCCACATCGTGTAACACCCCGGCTTAAGCGGAAACGCCCGAGTGTGACGTACAGATTGTTCAAACACACGTGACACTATTAAGTGACCATAATATCATTAATTCATTTAAATCTCAAGTACACAAGTGTAAGAAACGAAATACATTCAATAAAAGAAAACCAACTAATCTTGAAATCAACTTGTCTATTATTTAAGAAACCTATTTGTAGTGTCTTCATTAAGCATCATCCTCTAATAATTGTACCTGAAGCATGTATATAAAGTAAACGGTCAACTACAAGTAGTTGGTGAGAATCACACGGTATTGATATACATACATAAAAACTATACAATTCTATGAACATGTGTAAAAACACAAGTAAGGTCCTTTCTAGTTGGTAACAACCAACGTACTCGGATAATCGCACAACGCACGCAAGGTCCTTTCCAGTTGGGAACAACCAACATACTTGAATAATAGCACAAGGCACCCAAGGTCATTACCAGTTGGGGACATCCAACGTACTTGGATAATCGTACAATGCAAGTAAGCAAATAAACACACAAGTCCATAATACGAATTGTAGCTTTGTAAATGAATAAGTAAATGTTTGGATATGATATACATACTACTCCCAAAAATGTAAAAGTGTAAAAAGGGGGTGTGAGAAACTCACCTTAGACATTGAAGCGGAAAATAAAGATGAAACCGAAAGCGTCAAAAGGAACTGAAACGAACGATCCGCGTGAACTATAAATATAAATAAATACGAAATTAACGACTAATCTAACGGGATTATTAAATTTAATTATAGTCTAATTTTATTGGAGATATATATATATATATATATATATATATATTATTTAATTTTAACTTTTATTATTTTAAAGAATGGATTAATTTAATGTTATTTTCAAGCTTAATGGGATTTTAACGGTTTATATTATTTTTAATATAATAACTTTAGCATTCATATAAAAGTTACGAAAATTTCTAGACAAGGGTTTAAATAGGGATTTTACCTCGAATAATTACAACTATGCTATTGAATTAAAGTTAACGGAATAAAAGTTAACGACTTAAAGTTAACGGATTAAGATTAACGAACTAAGGTTTAACGAAATATAAGCTAACGAATTATAGTTTAACGAATGAAAATCTAATGAATCAAAAGTTTATTGAATTTTGAAGATAATGAATTAAATGCAACGGAATTTATAAACTTTTTTAACGATTTAACGAATTTTAAAGTTAACGAAGTAACAGAAAAAAATAAATTAATTTCAATGGTTTAACGAACGTGATAGTTGGGTTATAGTTGAAAATGATAATTTATATTTTATAAAATTTTATTTGATTTAAAAATGATTTTAATTGATTTATTATCATTTTTAAATAATTTATTTGATTTTTAAATAATAAGTATAATGATTGAAAATTAATATAAAAAAAATGCATTGACCCGGGTTCGAACCTGAGTTTGATATTTATCAGTAAACATGTTTACCACCAGACCAGATTATTCAGCTGGTTTTGATCTAGAATAAAAATATAAAAATTATATTGTTATATTCATCATTTTCCCCATAAAACTCTAGGTTTCAATTTCCTTAACTGGTTCCATGTACGATTAATCTTGTTTACGGGTTTTAGTTATTGGCTAAAATCGAATAAAAACCATAGTTCAATTACTTGGAAACGGTCTTGTTTGATGTTAAACGGAGGCTCGCCGGAAATAATAAACCTGACGGAGTAATTACCAAGCTTAGAATGTGTTTAAGTGTATTATGAGATTAGGAGTGAGTTTAGATGAATGCAAGGATCGTATTTACACTAAATATTGGAGCGTATGAGTTTTAATTACATTAAATTGGTTCGCGACCGTTTTCCGGCGAGTATTACGGGTTGACGACAATAATTAAGATGATTAGAATCCGTTATATCGCAATTATAGTGTTGGTTAAAGATTTTAAACGCGGTTTAAAACTGTTACTCAATTAAAACGGGTCAACGACGATGATTAAGGGCACAAATTGGGTTGGCCGGAGCCGTCGCCAGAGCCGGCGATGGTCCAGCAGGAAAACCGGGCTATCGGGGGGTGGGGGTGGGATTGATTTATTAAATTAATATATTATTTTGAAAATGTTACATTTTAAACCTTCAACTTTCAATAACCTTTAAAAGTGAATTAAAACATAATTACATTTTGACTCGTAGACTTTGAAATGTTTTATAAATGAAACAAAATTTAATATATTTGGACAAATTTTGAAAAACACCCGTAAAGTTTGCGGATTGTTTAAACATTAAAACCCGGAGTTCTATAAATGGATCGAAAATAATATAAAACGAACGATGAACTTCAAATGTTGGGACTATTTTATTAATGATAAAATAATAAATACAATGCATCAAAACGACCCAATGGGTAAGGTTAACGAATACAAATACAAATACGAATAAAAATCGACGGATGTCACAACATTCCCTACTTTTGAAAATTTCGTCCCGAAATTCAGCAGAAAAATCCGTATCAACAAAATGGGGATACTTAATTCGCATTTGGTCTTCCCGCTCCAAGTGAATTCACGCCACACTTGGATTCCCAACGACCCTTTACCAAAGGTATATGGCTACGTTTGGTTTCCTTATCCTTGCGACCCATTATTTCCATCGGTTTCTCAACGATGTGCAGCGCGCTTCATTAAAAGGTATGTGGAGATTTCCCTCAGCTAGACATTTCTTAATATTAGAAACATGAAACGTCGGATGAATATTCAAGAGTTCTTGCAGAAGCTCGAGAGTATAAGCCACACTACCAACACGTTCAAGAATTTTGAAAGGTCCAACAAATCGAGGAGACAGTTTACCTCTATTCCCGAAACGAACAACACCTTTCCAAGGGGATACCTTGAGAAGAACATGGTCACCGACTTTAAACTAGAGAGGTCGTCGTCGGTTATCAGCGTAACTCTTTTGACAGCTACGAGCGGCTAAGAGATTTTATCGAATTTGAGCGATTTGATCAGTAGTCTCTTGAACAAGTTCCGGGTTGGTGATTTGGGTTTCACCAATTTCGTTCCAACATATAGGGGAACGACATTTATGGTTATAGAGTGCTTTGAATAGAGCCATACCAATACTCGAATGAAACTGTTGTTGTATGAAAACTCAATCAAGTGAAGATGAGAAGCCCAGTTTCCACCAAAATCCATGACACGTGACCTAAGCATGTCTTCGAGTGTTTGACTCGTTCTTTCGGATTGCCTATCTATTTGAGGATGTTAGGATGTGCTAAGATCCAGTCGAGTTCCAACACAATTTGAAGTGATGCATAGAAATGTGAAGTAAAACGGCGATCATGATCGGAAATGATACGCAAAGGTAAACCATGACGACAAATGATACACTGAACATAAATCTGAGCAAGCTGATCAATTGAGAACTTTTCGTTAATTAGAATGAATTGAGTGGACTTAGTCAATCGGTAAACGATAACCCAAATACCGTCATGGTGGCTTCGAGTAGTCGGGAGTTTGAACACAAAATTCATGGTTACATCTTCCCATTTCCAAATAGGAATATGCGGTTGCACGAGTAAACCAGATGGTCGTTGATGCTCGGCCTTCACCTTAGCGCAAGTAAGACATTTTGCAACATATCATGAAATGTCTTTCTTCATACCAGGCTACCAGAATGTGGACCGTAGATCAAAATACATCATACCCGCACTGGGATGATGGAATATCCAGACTTATGAGCTTCGTCCATGATGAATGTGCGAAGATCGTCACGATTAGGAACCCACAAACGATTAAGGTAATACAACAAACCATCACGCTAAGCTCAGCGCCACAGGACATTTCGTCTTACATATTACCCTCGGTGACAAAGACATGTTGAGCTTCAAAGATTCAAAGTTGAAGATCGGTTTAAACGATCACGCTATGAAGCAAAATCTTTCACATGGGTCCTTTGACAATGAGCGTTGGCTACAACGTTCGCTTTACCAGGGTGGTAATGAATTTCGCAGTCGTAGTCACTAAGTAATTCGTCCCATCGTCATTGCCGCATGTTTAGATCTTTTTGATCGAAAATATGTTAAAGACTCATGTGGTCAGTCAATACCACACATTTGGTTCCATTGAGGTAATGTCTCCAAATTTTCAACGCGAATACGACAGCACCGAGTTTTAGATCGTGTGTCGTATAATTCCTTTTGTGAATCTTAAGTTATCATGAGGCATAAGCGATACCTTTACCTCACTGCATAAGGACACAACCGAGGCCTTGATTAGAAGCATCGCAATAGACAACAAAATCTTCATTTCCCTCTGGGAGTGCAAGGATAGGTGTATCAGAAAGCATACGCTTGAGAGTTTGAAAATCTTCATCTTGCTTTGGCACCATTCATAAGATTTATCCTTGTGAATTAAAGCGGTTAGTGTGATACCCGGCATTTTTAAGACTAATATTGTGCTAATATAATCCGGGTTTATCGTGTAATACGATATTATGGGTAAATAAAATAAAATATTTTAGTCCAAAAACTCCAAAAATATATGTGTTATATTTTATGGTATTCAAAAAGTTTAGCTTTGGCGTGTAGAAAATACTGCGCAAAACTAACACCGACAGTGACTCGGGTAAGGTTAAAAATCCAAATAAGTTCCTAAATGTCGGGAATGACCTAAAATAATATAAACATAGTGAAAATATTAATATTAGGCCATAAACATAATTTTAGAATGTTTGGTTCGCGAAAACTGGAAAATAATCGAGTAAAAGCCGGTACCAGCACCATAAGGACCCAAAACTAACCAACTCCAAAAATTTACATCTTTATATGGTTTTGAAGCTAATTTTATGAGGAATCCAAATATGTAACTGGTTTTATCCAAAACTAGTCCTAACTAGTTATATTTTAGAAGATATAACAGAGTGGGTATAAAGTTATCATATTTTAACCAAAAAATAAAATAAATACCCTAATAAAGCCCCCTAGTTGTCCACTCCCCCTATTTATCCTAGCTTTGATTAGTTGGTGTGTAGGTGGAAGGTGGAGCTTCCAAGTAACCCCATATGCATGCATATGGACATGTGTTACCTTGGAACTCTACATAACCATCACTCTACTTCCCCACACCACCACCATCTCCTTTCTCTCCCTCCCTCACCCAAAATCCAGCCACCCTCCTTCCCTCCTCCCTCTCTCTTCCATTCAAACCATAATCTCCATGTTATGATCCAAACCCTAACCGTAAACCAAGAAAAATGAAGGACGAAGATAGGAAGGATTGGAGCTTAAAACGCACCTCTAGGGACCATCAAACTCATTCTCTTTCATCTCTCTCTCAAACCCTAAGGTAAAATCCAAACCCTAGTCTTGTTCTTCAAGTTTTGGATGCAAAACACTTGTTCTTGCACCTTAAAAGAATTCACACAAGCCATTAAACCACAAAACTCATGTGAAAGTGGAACTTTGAAGATCAAGTGTGTGTGTGCATGTGAGTCATGGGTTTGAGTGTATGTGTATGTGAAACCCATATCCATACGCACATACAAGCACACATGCATATCACTTCCATTTTCATATTTGTTAAGTTTGGTTTGGTGATTTTTAAGATGTAAAAGACTTGAAAATGGGTTTAAAAGTGTGAATATGGAAAAGATAGAGAGAGATCCGGTGAGAGAGAGAGTATGAGTATGCGTGTGTGTGTGTGTGTTTTCAAGTGTTCGATATTGCATGCATGCGTGTATCTTGATGATTCATGTTTAAATATTGCTATGCATGCTTAAGTTTTGATGATATGTACATGATTTTGAAAGAGATGGATTGATATGATTATGATGTTGGTTGTATGAAATTGCTAGCTTAAGTTTATGTAAAAACATATGAAAACACATAGGATCTTTATGCATGTCATATGCTTAAGTTGTTTGCTTACACATAAAATTATTATTGTAAATATTATTAATGATAACTTGAAACTGTTAACAAGAATTAGAAAATGATATTTATAATCTTGGAAAAGTAATGTTAAAATCTGATTTTTCTTAGATGTTTAAATGCTATGTGTTATTGGAAAATGGTCTCATAAGTATAGACATTAATATGTGACATGATAAATTTATAATGAAAATTAAATGCATGTTTATAATCAATAAAAATATAATTTCACGATATAATAAGAAATTTGGAAATTTATATATATTTTTACATGTTAGAGAAACTATATTTTGTGTGTTATATGCTTTACATGCTTTACTTGATTCAAAATGAGTGTCGGTTACTTCACTAGTCGAAAAATCGGCTTTTTAACGCAAACCGGCAAGGTTTTTAGGAGCTGATTTAAAACAACCCCAAAAACCTAAAGACTCATATACATTACACTATATAATATGTGTAATGAGGTCAAGATGATAATACTTGACGATTAACGAGTAGCGCCGCAAAAACGTTAAAAATGATCATTTCTATAAAATTTAAACTAAACCGACAACAAATATATTTTTTTACAAACTAACTTACAATATATATATATATATATATATAAACGATATTTCAACTTAAAAAGATTAAAATGTTATAAAAATATTAACCGACTCATCGTTAAACGCGAAACCGACAAAACCGGTAAAATTTCGCTTAAAACATAAAGAATTGCAAATTTTAAAAGTCTTTAATAATTCAGCAAATAAAGAGGTGTTACCATATTTATATTTTAATATTAAATTAATAATTAATAAACAATTTTGAGAAAATTGTTTAAGCGTCTTATTTGCAAAAATGATGCTAAGTGTATATAAGTACATGTTTAGTTAATATTGGAAGTATGTGTGTGTGTGTGTATACTTATAAATATTTCTGATGTGTGCTTGAGTGAAAGTATATTATGATCTTAAGCAAACCAAAGCAGCCCGTGGATAACTTGAACACTAAAACTGATAAACAAGATAAACGTTCTGAAAGACTAAAAGGTTGGTGTGAACGCTTAAGTTGAAAGAACAACTTAAGGATATTGTGGGAATAAATCATTAAAAATGTGCACTAAATGAATAGGACACGAGTTCATTTTGGATAAACCGATCATCTACTGAAAACAATGAGTTTCTCATAAATCTCCTCATTTTTGATAACGCTCTATATATAACTGTTTTGGGGGGAAGGTATATTTAATTGATGCAGTTTATTTTACAAAACGTATTAAATGGGATGAGTCTCTTGAATGGGAAAACCGTTAACCTTGGTCTAGGGCGTATAAATATTTATAGATTTATCGGGGTAACGCCCCTCATTTAGCCAGATATACTGGTTACGAAGGTGGGAATATTTCGAGTTTGGTATGTCTCGTGTTGTTCATTGATAGTCACACATGTGTTGTACTCTCTGCTCGTTTACAACTAATACGATTTGTTGAAGAAATAAAATGCAAGATTCAAAGTTAATAATGATAATCTCATTGATTAAAATGGAGAAAAATTGATGTAAAAGTCGAAAGATATTACATCATGGTTTTTAAATGAGAACTCACCAACAAACGTGTTGACAAATGTTTTAATATACTTTTCAAGTAAATGATAATTTGGAGCTTCGTGGAGCGTGCAAGAAAAATGGTGACATGTGTTTGAATGGGAGAAATGTTGACTTTTGTTTAGTTGGACTTGTACTCTAAATAAAAATCGTGTATTTGAACACGTGTAAAAACTTTGATGGTTGAATAAAGTCCAACATATGTATTATATGTAAATATGTTTATGATTGGTTGAAAAGGCGTCTGTTACCACCCGAAACAACTTAGTCAAATCTTCCACTGCTTAAGTTAAGATTTTCGGGGTGTGACAGTTACAGGAAAAGCAATCTTAGAAAAATTAAGGATGAAGCGAAGATAATAACCCACAGGACCAAGAAACGAATGAACTTCGGTAGGACAGGTTGGAGTTTTCCAATTCTTAATGGCTTTCGATTTTGGCTGGGTTAATGTGGATACCCTTTTCGTTTACTATATGCCCTAAGAATGGAATTTCCTTCAACCAGAATTCGCACTTCGAGAACCTAGCATAAATTTGTTCCTTCCTCAAAAGATCAAGGATGGAATGAAGGTTTTTCTCGTGCTCGGCTTTGGACTTGGAATTGGTGAGGATGTTGTCAATAAAGACAATCACGAATTTATCTAAGTAAGGCTTGCATATGTGGTTCATGAGGTCCATAAACACCGCGGGTGCATTAGTTAACCCGAAGGGCATAACCCTAAATTCGTAATGTTCGTATCGAGTCTGAAAGGCGGTTTTGGGTATATCATCTTCATGCACGCGTAGTTGATGATAACCCGAACGAAGGTCAATCTTCGAGAAGCATGAAGCTCCTTGAAGTTGATCGAAGAGATCGTCAATACCAGGCAAAGGATAACGATTCTTCACCGTAAGCTTCTTGAGCTTGCGGCAGTCGATGCACATATGGAAAGAACCATCTTTCTTTTTGACGAAAAGAACGGGTGCGCCCCATAGATACGAACTAGGGCGAATGAACCCATTGTCCGAAAGTTCTTGGAGTTGATTGGACAACTCTTGCATCTCAGAAGGTGCAAGATGGTAAGGAGCCTTCGCAATCGAGGTTGCACCATGCACGAGATTGATTTGGAATTTAACTTCATGAATAGGAGGAAGACCAGAAACATCTTCAGGAAAAACTTTCGGGATACTCGCGAACAACAGAAATATCTACGATCTTTTGCTCTTTCTTTTCCACCACATGGGCCACGAATGCCACATACTTCTTGCTAAGTACGTTTGGGCTTAAGAACAAGTTATGAAATTAAGGCTCGAAGGATAAGGCTTTTTACCAAAGACACGAAGAAGTTGACCATTGGCAAGCGAGATATGAATGAACTTCTTGAAACAAACGACTTCGGCACGATGAAAAGATAACCAGTCCATACCTTCTATGATGTCGAAACTTCCCAATTGCATTGGAATGAGGTCTGATTTAGAACTTGTGGGCATTTAGGTTCAACTCGCAATTCTGAATAACATAATCGATCGATACGGATTTACCGTTAGCTACGTCAATAGTGTACGAGTTTCTAAGCTTAGATCAGGGTTTAGCAAGTAAAAGTTCAAATTCTAAGGATACGAAATTCATATCGGCACTGGTATCAAATAAAATGGATGCAAAGTGGTCGTTTACAAGAAACGTACCGTTCACCACATCGCACTTTTGCTGTGCTTGACGGGCATTAATGATGAAAGCAAGCTCACGGCATCTTGGGGAGCTTGAACAGCTTGAGCGACTTGACCATCTTGTGGTGCAGGTGCTCGAATAGCTTGAGGGGGTTGAGCTTGAGCTTTATTAGCCAACAATGGGGGAACTTGTGGCTGAATAGCTTGATACGCTTGATAAGCTTGAAGCTGAAACTGCGGGGCTGGAGCCAGCAGAAGCGAGTTCTCGTTCATGAGTCGTGGACATGCGTTGCAGAAGTGACCAGGGTCACCACAATTATAGCAAGCCTGCACTTGGTTAATGGTTGAGAAAATTGCACGGGACGAGGGTTTGGTTGAGCAGCTTGTGGAGGAGCAATCGACACTATGGTGGTTTCACGACAAGTGATGCTATGGTGCCCAAAACAGTTGCATCGGTTAAATTGGCGACAACCGGTGTTAGCGGCATGATGACGCTGACACGTGTTACAAAACGGATGAGGTCCATTATAGGTTTTTCTCAAAGATGGTGAAGGATTGGGGTGGGGTTGAGGTTCGGTTTATTGGGTTAGCATGTAGTTCTTGCACGTCTTGTTGTGGTTGTTGGAGAAGTAAGCAGGTTTGGATGACTCGGGTTTGGATTCTTTTTGTTCGATGGGTGGCATGTTAGCAGGTTTCTTGGATCCCTTCAATGTTAAAGTCCCGGTTTTGACATGGTTATCATTCAGGGTTGCAGCAAGGTTGATTGCGTTGCCAAGTTCTTAGGGAGAACTACTCAAGACACTATCTTGGATTTGTCGTGGTAGCCCCCGATTATACTTCTCGATGGTGCGCAGTGCTGGGGTAACAAGATGAGGCACCGACATGCTAAGTTCATTAAAACGAGAGGTGTAAGCTGAGTGCTCACCACCCTCCTATTTGAGGTTCCATAATTCAATCTCCAAGTTCATAATCTCATTTGGAGGACAGAACTGTCGGGTCATTAGGTCCTTCAGTTCATTCCATGGCAAAGCCGTGGCGGTTTCAGCACTTTGGGTCGATTTTTCCTTGACCCACCAAGTTCCCCTTTTTCAAAGACACTTGAAGCGAATCAGGTTTGCTTATCATCCGGACATTCGATGTGGAGAAATACGCTCTCCATTTTCTCGTACCACTGAAGTAGAAAGTGGCACCTTGAAACCTGTCAAACACTAGGGGTTTAGCATCAGTGAAGTTCTTTAATGTAACCGCGGGAGCTTTAGGTTCAGGCGGAGTATGGTTAACGCTAGCCATGAGGTTTTGATGCATTTGAATCATCATATCAGGGAGGACCGCTGCTAGTTGCTTAGTAATCTGAGCAGTCAACTTGTGGCTGGAGGTTCCAGATGAACGACGATGAAATTGAAGGGAAACCATTCTGCAAACAATGGTAAAAACCGTGAGACTCAGAATATAATATTTAAAGAAAAGAAATCTTTGATAAAGTTTGTTAATTTGAAAACCATGGCAATAATCATAAGCATTGTGAGGAACTTAGAGTTTTCATGAACCACCATGGACTCTTATATTCCAACAAAAAAATCAAAATTCGTAATTAAATCGAACCAAAAGCTGGGTATTCGTGTATTACCACAACTTGACAGACTTTTGGTTAAGACACATTGCAAAATATTGAGGGCCGGAGTCACATGTCGCATGAATCACCATGACTTGTATAGCATCCTAAGGAGTGTAACCATATCCCGTTCACAAAGAGGACATAATCACGTTTGAAAGTTTAAAGTTGTGATTCGTATGGCGTTTGGTGTGGTACGCTTTGGCCTAATAGGTTTCATGCCCTTTCCAAACTCTCCAGGTAAGCAACCGGGTCCCGCGCCTGATTGGGATTTATGCGCATTGCTTATCCTTATGTTTCAATAACCTTGGTGTCAAGAGTTCGGAAAACAGGCACGTACCCCTTCCGGTTACTACATACCCACTACGTAGAACCATCTTTAAGAAGAAGAAATATCGGAAAACCAAAATAAAATCGATTAGAAAATCTTTGTTTTAGGTCTAAGCCTTGGACTTGTGTGTGTGCTTGTGTACATGAGGCGTAAATGAAATCCATAATAAATTAATATTTAGTGCATTTGAACAATCAAGTAAGGCCCACATAATTTCTAATCATGCGACCTAAACAAATAAACAATAAGCTATAACTAACTAGACCACTACGTCTAATGTACTATCTTATAGTCACGGCTCTTATATCAATATGTAACACCCCGGTTTAAACAGAAATGCCCGAGTGTGACGTACAGATTGTTCAAACGCACGTGACACTATTAGGTGACCATAATATCACTAATTCATTTAAAATCTCAAGTACACAAGTGTAAGTAACGAAATACATTCAATAAAAGAAAACCAACTAATCTTGAAATCAACTTGTCCATTATTTAAGATATCCTATTTGTAGTGTTTTCATTAAGCATCATCCTCTAATAATTGTATATGTAGCATGTATATAAAGAAAACGGTCAACTACAAGTAGTTGGTGAGAATCACACGGTTTTAATATACATACATAAAAACTATACAATTCTATGAACATGTGTAACAACGCAAGTAATGTCCTTTTTAGTTGGTAACAACCAACGTACTCGAATAATCATACAATGCACGCAAGGTCCTTTCCAGTTAGGGACAACCAACGTACTCGGATAATAGCACAAGGTACCCAAGGTCCTTTCCAGTTGGGGACAACCAACGTACTCGGATAATCGCACAACACAAGTAAGTAAATAAACCCACAAGTCCATAATACGAATTGTATTTTTGTAAATGAATAAGTAAATGTTTGGATACGATATACATGCTACCCCCAAAGATGTAAAAGCTTAAAAAGGGGGTGTGAAAAACTCATCTTAGAAATTGTAACGGAAAATAAACATGAAACTGAAAGCGTCAAAGGAACCAAAACGAACGATCCGCACGAACTATAAATAAAAATATAAACGAAATTAACGACTAATCTAACGGGATTATTAAAGTTAATTATTGTCTAATTTTATTTGATATATATATTATATATATATATATATATATATATATATATATTATTTTATTTAACTTTTATTATTTTAAGGAATGGATTAATTTAATGTTATTTTCAAGCTTAACGGGATTTTAACGGTTTAAATTATTTTTAATATAATAACTTTAACATTCGTATGAAAGTTACGAAAATTTATAGGCACGTGTTTTAAATAGGGATTTACCTCGAATAATTACAACTAGGTTATTGAATTAAAGTTAACGGAATAAAAGTTAACGAATTAAAAGTTAACGGATTAAGATTAATGAACTAAGGTTTAACGAAATATAAGCTAACGAATTATGGTTTAACGAATTCAAAAGTTTATTGAATTTTAAAGATAATGAATTAAATGCAACGTAAGTTATAAACTCTTTTTTAACGATTTAATGAATTTTAAAATTAACAAAGTAAAGGAAGAAAATAAATTAGTTTCAATGGTTTAACGAACGTGATAAAAAGTTGAAAATGATAATTTATATTTTATAAAAATTTTGTTTGATTTAAAAATGATTTTAATTGATTTATTATGATTTTTAAATAATTTATTTGATTTTCAAATAATAAGTAAAATGATTGAAAAATAATATAAAAAAAATGCATCAACCCTGGTTCGAACCCGGGTCTGATATTTATCTGTCAGCATGCTTACCACCAGACCAGATTATTCAGTTGGTTATGATCCAGAATAAAAATATAAAAATTGTATTGTTATGTTCATCATCTTCCTCATAAAACCCTAGGTTTCAATTCCCTTAACTGGTTTCATGTACGATTAATCTTGTTTAGGGGTTTTAGTTATTGACTAAAATCGAATAAAAACCATAGTTCAATTACCTGGAAACGGTCTTGTTTGATGTTACACGGTGGCTCGTCGGAAATAATAAACTTGACGGAGTAATTAAAAAGCTTAGAGAGTGTTTAAGTGTATTATGAAATTAGGAGTGAGTTTAGATGAATGAAAGGATTGTATTTATGCTAAATATTAGAGCGTATGAGCTTTAATTGCATTAATTTGGTTCACGGTCGTTTTCCGACGAGTATTACGGGTTGACGACAATAATTAAGATGATTAGAATGCGTTATATCGCAATTATAGTGTTGGTTAAAGATTATAAACACGGTCTAAAATTGTTACTCAATTAAAACGGGTCAACGGCGATGATTAAGGGCACAAATTGGGTTGGCCGAAGCCGTCGCCGGCGTCGGCGATGGTTTAGCCAGAAAAACGGGCTACTGTGGGTGTTTGGGATTGATTTATTAAATTAATATATTATTTTGAAAATGTTACACTTTAAACCTTCAACTTTCGATAACCTTTACAACTGAATTAAAACATAATTACATTTTGACCCTTGAACTTTGAAATGTTTTCTAAATGAAACAAAATTTAATATATTTGGACAAATTTTGAAAACACCCGTAAAGTTTGCCGATTGTTTAAACATTAAGACCTGGATTTCTATAAATGGATCGAAAATAATATAAAACAAACGATGAACTTCAAACGTCGGGACTATTTTATTAATGATAAAATAATAAATACAATACATCGAAACGACCAAACGGCCAGGTTAACGAATACAAATACAAATACGAATAAAAATTGACGAATGTCATTGCATTCCCTAGTTTTGAAAATTTCTCCCTGATATTAAGCAGAAGAATTCATATAAAAAAGATGGGGATACTTAGTTCGCATTTGGTCTTCCCGCTCCCAAGTGAATTCAGCTCCACACTTGGATTCCCAACAAACCTTTACCATAGGTATATGGCTACGTTTGGTTACCTTATCCTTGTGATCCATGATTTCCATCAGTTTCTCAACGAAGTGCATTGTTTCATCGATGCGCACTTCATTAAACGATATGTGGAGATTTCCCTCACCTAGACATTTCTTAAGATTAGAAAACATGAAATGTCAGATGAATATTCGACAGTTCTTACGGAAGCTCGGGAGTATACGCCACACTACCAACACGTTTAAGAATTTAGAAAGGTCCAACAAATCGAGGAGACAATTTACCTTTCTTCCCGAAATGAACGACACATTTCCAAGGGGATACCTTGAGAAGAACATGGTTATCGACGTTAAACTCGAGAGGTCGTCATCGATACCTTGATAAAGTGCTTCGGTTGGATTACGAGGAAAGGAATTGAAATTATCGAGTGTGTTGAGATTAAAAAGTTGTTTGGGTTTGGAAATACCTGACATGCTACGTGTGTGCATGGACCAGGTTGGAGGTCGGGAGGTTTGGTTGGAGAAATATGGGAACCGAAGGTGGTGGGTTTGGAACTAAAGAAGGAACGAGAGGGGGTTGCGGACTGGGTGTGGGTTGTGGTGAGTGTTGGAGATGTGGGTTAGGTTGAGATGGTGGTGTAGGAGTGGTAACGTTAGATATGGAAGGAGTAGGATGTGTGTTTGAAATGTGTGTAGGTGGTGAAAAGTTGGCATGGGAGGGGGAGGAAATTTGATCCGGAGATAGGGAGGTGGCTGGTTGGGTAGTGTGCGAAGTAGGTTGGTTAGTGGTGGCTATAGAATACCATAGGGATGGGTGAGGGTCGATAGAAAGAAAGTCATAAAAAGAGAGAGATAGGGGAGATGGATTTTCGAGATGGGCAAATGGAAACTTTGTTTCATCAAAAAGGACATGATGGGAAATGATTATATGTTTGGTTTGGAGGTTGTAACACTTATACCCTCGGTGGTTGAAAGGGTAACCAAGAAACATACAAAGCGTGGAATGATTTTCTAATTTATTTATAGTAGCAGAAGGTATAAGAGGAAAGCATATACAACCGAAAACACGTAGATGCGTATAGGATGGGGATCGATTATAGAGTAGAGTGGTCGGTGTTTATAGGTGTTTGGTTTTGCTAGGAAGGATGTTGGAATGGTACGTGGCCATCTAGAGAGCATGGTGCCAAAAATTGGTTGGCACTAAAGATTGAGCGAGGAGAGTTCGAATCATGTTGTTGATAGAACAGATTTTGCATTTCGCTCGACCATTTTGAGAAGATGTGTGGGGACACGAGAAGAAAAAAATCATGCCCGTTTGTTGACAGAATTGCTTGAAAGCGTTATCAGTGTGTTCAGTGCCATTATCACATTAAAAAGTCTTTACTTTCCCTTCGAATTGGGTTTGAATATAATTGTGAAATTGGAGAATATTGTTATAAACTTGGGAATTTTATGCTAATGTGAAGGTCAAAAGGAAATTTGTTGTGTTTTCAAGAAACAATATATAATATCGATGACCTCCCGAGCTAAGTATCGGGGAGGTCCAGAGATCACTGTACACAATATCAAAAGGAAATAAAGTATGTGTCATAGAATCAATAAAAGGTAACTGATGTATATAAAAATATACATCTTTTAAGCATCAAATAATCTCCAAAACTGCATATTTTATCATAATATTTAGTTCAAATAACTACTTATTACGTTAATTTCGATTTTCAGGTATATTCCAACCTCAAACGAAGAAACAAGTGAGAAACACAAAAAAAAAAGAAAATCAAAGAAAACAACTTAACACACCCCCATGTTTTCAAGCAGCACACCCCCATGTTTCTCTATGCAAGAAAAGACAAAAATCTGCTAGAAAAAGACAAATCTGATGTAAGCTGGACACGGGGGCGTGCTTTCTGATGCACGGAGCTTACACGGGGGCGTGCTTTCTGATGCACGCCGGCGTGATCACCTTTTAGAAAAGATAAAAAAAATATAGCTGGCACAAAAAACACGGGGACGTGCCCCCTGAAGCACACCAGTGTGGTGAGTCATCATGTACGATCTGACAGAACAATTAAAGCGTGTGGACACCTAGACACAGGGGGCGTGCTTTTAAAGCACGGGCGTGCCTGTCTCTCCAGACAGCCTATGTGCAATGCGCATTGTTTCAAGTATGCTTGGAGAGGTTTAGGACGGGTTCTCACTAGAAAATATTCACTTTCAGTTGAAGTTCCATAAGAGAGTTACAAGGCTTGGAGGCTATCATTGTCCTCCACCATCATCATCCATCACCATAGAAGGAAGAAGTGTCATCCATATTGGTTTGATTGTTCTAGTTTAATCATGTGTTTGTTATCTTCACTCTATTTGATGTTCATTATCATGCTCATTATGAGCTAAACCTCCATTTACCATCTAAATCTATGAAGAAGCTTTGTTCTAATTGATGATTATATTGAATATGTGAGTTAGTTTTTGTGAAGTACATGGTTATCTTGCAACTATCCTTTGATGAGATATGTTTTGTTATCATAATTCAATATTCAAGATTGATGATTAGCACTCATTCATGTTATTGGAAACTAGTAATGGTAAAAAGAATATCTTGATATTTTATCCAAAATATATGTCCTTGTATTGTTCTTAGAAATGATGAGATACAAGCTATGATCAATTTCTCTAGTTTTGTTAATTATAAAAGAAAATTGTAATCTACTTAAATCAACCAAGGCGAGGTTGTGTGGATAAACTATAACCACCCGAAGTTGTTAGAGCTGGTATTTGAGAAATCGAAGTCAATCCTAATCTTAATTCTTCACCAAAACTACTTGCTTACTTAAATTGACATTTTCATGGTAGACATGAAGATATGCATTCTACTTTCTTCTTTGTCACAGGGTAATTCACTTATGAATGAGGGGTTATTCTATCATATATTATTAAAGCAAGTTAATCACATATTTATCATGATATCAAGAAAGAATGGAGTGGATTCTTGATTTAAGACGGTAACATTTAATTGTTGATTTTCTCGTTAAAAAAAACTTATATCCTTGTCACCTATTTTATATATTTTTAATCTAAAAAGAAATAGTTTAAAAACCACCTTTAAATTATTATTATCTCTGGTTGATTTAAAACAAAGATTTATTATTATAAACTATTTGTGTCCACGGATCGATACATGGTTTTTACCAGTACTATTCTACATACGATAGGTATACTTGCCTATTTGTGTGTGGTTTAGTCTTAGTAGAAATCATTTCTATAAATTTAGAACACTGTCTTGTTTAAATCAGCAACAACTCTTAATTAATTACCTACGCATCACAACCACAACACCAGTAACCATACATGTTTGCCAAAAACACACGAAGAACAAACGGGTCTTTTATTCCATTATTTTGGATCGCGGTATTATTTCACTCACTGAGTTCTGTAGCGCTTTAGAGAAATCGGGATTACACCCTTTTTTATATCCCTGTCACAGAGTTTGGCCAGTCACGCTTTGGCCTATCATGAGATCATTAGTTTATGCACGTGGTGGAGCGGGCAGTCTTATGCCTAGGTAATCAAAGAAATGAGTAAAAACAGACCTAGAAGGTTTGTAATTAATAGAAGAACATTGTTTAAGACAATGCAGTAAATTGTGTCTCGGGTGTCCTAGGCGTTGATGCCAGAGGTCCTGAGAAAGAGCAGCAAAGGTGGCAGGTGAGATGGCTTGAGAGTTAGATGAAAGAGCGAGCGGGTATAATTCTCCGGTGTTGTTACACCAAAAGGGTCGAATTCAGTTGAGATAAGATTGTTCGTTGTTAGTTGACGGACAGAAATGAGGTTTTTAATAAGATTAGGTGCGTGAAAGACATTATTTAATTTTAAAAGAGGAAAAGGTTTAAGTAAGGTTTGTTTGCTAGTTTCATGAATTGGAATCGAAGAGCCTTCACCGACAATTATATTATTTAATAACCGGTTATTGAAATAAGTAGTGAAGTTACCTTGGTGATTAGTCATATGTGTTGTAGCACCCGAGTCAAGTTACCACGCTGGGTTCGGTTGATTAAGTGACATCATGTTGTAAGTGCGATCACTCTTGGTTGGTACGAACCCATTCCCCATCGTTGCGTATAACTGTGAAGGTGAGGCCCAAGTATACCTTTGTAAACAAATCATGACCTATGGGAAATGAATGGTTGTTGTTGTTGAGCGGGTATGGGTGGGGTTGGTATAGATTCTGCCAAGGATTATGCTGATACAAGGTTTTATTAGATTGCCACGGTGTAGGGTATGGGCCTGGTGAACCACGACCTAGGCTATAGGATGAGTGGCCAAGGCTCTGGAATGGGGTTGTTGATATTGCTGTGAGTGTGGCCTCGGAATCGGCCACGCCCCTTGCCTGACCTGGTGTAGTTTATCCATGATAGGGGAATAGATAGAAATTGAGAAATCAACACATGACGGAGAGAATAACCCAATCTTTGAAAGAACACAAAATTTCACAAAAGTGCTTGTCTTTTTCGAGAAGATTTGCATAAGCCAAGAAGAAACCAAATCACAAATTTTGCTTTTGTCTTATTCAAAGCTAAAAACAAATTCTAGGTTTTTTGTGTTAAAAGTCAAACGTGATGCCATCAAGTATAACTAATTTTCATCAAAAAAGTGTTCTGTGTCGGCAAAGAAACAAGGCAGAATAGAAGAATACAGAGCGACAAGGGTTGGAGAGAAAGGAGCAAGAGAGAAAAAATAAACGAGGGTGGGCAAAATTTTTAGGTAATCAGAAAGTGCTCTGATACCATGATAGAATATGAAATCGTTCCTTATTATTATTATTATTATTATTATTTCTTCCACTATTTATAATATAAATATTTCTAATTTATCTATATTGTTTACAATGATATCTTCTATTTCTATTCAAATAGTCATACTATACCATTATCTATTAGTTTACAATGATTAAATTTATCGATAAGTTAATCAAATTACACTAAAATACTAATATATGGCTCTATCGGTGTATCTATAGACTAGTATTGTTTCAATATCCATATGTTTTATATGAATATCCAAATCTCAACAAATCATTGTCTTAAATCCAAAAGTGGGGCCCGATGAAGAAGATAAACTTGATTTTTTGCATGTATGAAAAGAGCTGGACCGTTGGTTCCATGTATTTGGCAAGAAGCTTCCTACTTCTTACTCTTGGCATTAATATATCTCTGATTTTATCTCCATTTTCGTTATATAACTATACTACGGAAAAACTTGACTTCCCTAGAGGAATTTAGAGAATCCAGGATTTTCTTGTCAGGTAATTAAATTTATTTATCTTTATTGTCATTATCATAACTAAAGTTATTTTTTTAGTTTATTATCTTTCTACTTGTATCAATAGTACGTTGGTTTATTTTTGTCATACCACTACGCACCTATATTTTTGTTTTATATAATTTTTTGAACAACCCTACTTTATGCTGTATTTCTGAGTTCATTTATGAAAAGAAAAATTATCTTTTTTTTTGGCATCTCCTCATTCTCTTTAATTTATTTTCCTTTCAAATCTGGCTAAATTGGAAATATACAAATTCATTTATCATTTTCTCTTCTTTCTCCTTCTTTTCTTTCTTCTAATGAAACTCAAAAACACCCCTTTTATATTTCCATTCCATTTTATTTCTTAAATGAAACTCGAAAACATAATATATTTTTTCAAAATCACCGGGAAGCAGGGTACTCATCAGAAGAAAAACATGCCGCGAGAAGGATGGTCGGGATGGAGGATGGGATGAAATGGGAAACCCTCCATCCATCTTCCAGCTTCAGCAGTTTTGTACACTAACGTTCTGTGACAACTGAACTATCAAAACACCTCTAAAATGCCACGGGGACGGTGTATCCGGAAGTTTTAGGTCATGCTACAAACTAAACAGGAGAAGTCAACCGATAAGACTGGTTCTGAATTGATTCATGGAAATACAAACGCATAATTGCCTTAATAATATTATTATTATTATTATTATTATTAATCACCGACGGAGATGGAGAGAAACCCTAACAGCATCACTCCGTCTCCGGCGACCGCCGTGGAACCTTCACTTTCTCATCCTCTCTATTTCGTAGTTCTTACCTGAGGTTACGACTTTAGGTTTTCTTAATTAATTTTCGTCATCTGTTAATTGTTAATTCCATGCTTTGTAGAGTTAATAATAATTATACACATATGTGTAATTCATCTTAATAAAGTAAAGTTAGGGTGAATCAGATTGCTAAAATTGTTGTTTGAAGCTATTTAGCCAAAATTGAAAATTTTATTTATAAAATTTGGCATATATGGGGAGGGTTAGCATACAGGAATCGCGTATCATACATTACTCACGCGAATTATGCTCAAGGTTATTACAGGGGTGAAAACGAGCCGTCGGCTTGTTTAAGTTACACAGAGCTCGAGCTCTATTTTCAACGCTCAAGCTCGGCTCGTGAGTAAATTTTCAAGCTCGAGCTCGGCTCGTTTACTATTTATCAATTATTTTTTATATAATTATAATTATTTTTATATATTTTTTTCTATTATTATTTAGTTATTTTTATTTATTTTTTCATATAACATTATATATATTAATCAATACTTATTAAATATATATTTTACAAAATTATATAAATGGCGGCTCGTTTAGGCTTGCGAGCTGGCTCGAGCTCGATAAGTGAAGCCCGGGCTCGTTTATTAAACGAGCTTACTTTTAGGCTCGAGCTCTGGCTCAATCGAGCTTTTTAACGAGCTGATCTTGACTCTCGAGTATCTCAAATCCAGATTTGTTTTTCATAATTACACTCAAAAAAGTTTTTCACTAAGAACAAGTCAAAAATTGATGGATTGATGATCCAAATCTATTTGTTCAGACTTTGGATATAGATTGATTATTTCGAGATCTTGTGATGCGATTTCATGGATCAATCTCATGGATATAGGCTGTCGTGTACGTAATGTATGATAAGACATTATTGTTTAGATCTTGTACGCACATACATGTGTGCTCGAAAAATTACATGTACATTCCAATCCGATTAATCGCTACTCGCTAGTCCCTATCCCACTGGCTGACGAGTTGTTTGAAAGCATAATTTAGATGCTGAATATGTCTACTTTTAGAAATTTGGATTCATAGAACTAGAAGTGGAGGGGGCTGTAAGTCTACACAAAAATAGGCAAATTTAGATAATCACTTCAAAATAAGGATATTTGTCATTCGAAATCAAACCAAATGGCCAATTGTAGCAATTTACTCCTACTAATTTTTATTTAAGTTCATATTACTATCTTTCCCATTTATATTGTAAGTGAATTGAAAAAATTTGTATATGATCATATGCTTTATCCATAAATTATCAACACAACTAATATCTAAATATTTTTCTCCCAACTGGTTATGCTACATAATTCATAATCTTGTTATGAGCTAGATAAACATACACATATGCAATGAGTAGTAGCTAAAAGAAATACCTAAGGGACAGTAATTTTCTGCAACTGTCCTTTGCCATTATAGTATGTTGCATTCCTTACCTTTTTTAATAAAATGTGTATGTTGTACTGGTGATGCAGACTTTGGAGGCTCATCTTTCACTGTGAAGAAGGCCAACACTTGAGGACATTGACATGAGTCGTCTTGTTAAATTCCACGACAATGACATGAGGTATGATTGTTCTTTCTCGTTTGATAAAATATTTACGTTTGAATTCCCAATTCTGAATCTCCACCAATTGTGATCAGGATTAAGGACAAGCACGCAAAACAACGAAGCTCGAGGAGAATTGTAAGTACTGATTTAAAGATGAAAGTGGAAAGTGATTCGATGAAGCTTTTTGATCCAGAGAGTGAATCTATTCTGAAGTGGAACAAAACGTTTCTATTATGTTCTGTGATAGCACTGTCTTTGGACCCTTTGTTTTTATATATTCCCATAATTAATGGCACACAGAAGTGCCTTGACATGGACCGGAATTTGGCAATTGTTGTGTGTGTTTTTCGTTCTTTTGCTGACATATTATATGTGGTTCACATCATCATCAAGTTTCGAACTGCGTATGTTCCTCCTTATGAGCATATACTTGGAAAAAGAATATTGAAAGATGATCCTCATTATGTGGCAAAACGTTACCTGACATCCTACTTCATCATTGATGTGTTAGCAGCACTTCCTCTTCCACAGGTATGCATGTCTGTTTTCTATTCTTTAGGCCTGAACATGTCCATTGTATGATATCTTTATGATTTATGTGTGCAGTTCGCAGTTTTGGTAATCTTCCGAAATTTAGATGGGCCAACCTCATTTCCGAAGGAAAAGCTTTTGAAGTTCATTATCTTCTCTCAATATGCCCCTCGAATTATACAAACTTCATTGTTCTATCAGAAAGTGACCAAAGTTTCTGGCTTTCTTATTGAAAAAGCATGGGCCGGAGCTGCTTTTAACTTCTTTCTCTATGTGCTTGCTAGTCATGTAAGTACTATTTCAAGTTGTCCAGTTTATATTACAAAAAATATGTATCTACTCTTTTGATGGTAAGAGAGATATTTTATAAACGTAGTTGGAGCCCTTTGGTACTTGTTTGCAGCTGAAAGTGAACTGCGATGCTGGCATGTTGCATGTCAAAGGCATAACTGCCACTCCAATTATTTATATTGCGGAAAAGGTCGTGTAGGAGACTATGGATTCCTCAACACTTCATGTCCTCTTCTTGAGCGAAATGAAATTAAAGATTCAACAAACTTTGATTTTGGCATATTCCTTGATGCTCTTCAAACTCGTGTATTAGAAACCAGGGATTTCAGCCAGAAAATTTTGTATTGTTCATGGTGGGGCTTGCAAAGTGTAAGGTAAGTAATCAACTAATCACTATGTATCCCGTTTCACACTGTTTCATATGTGAACAAACAAGATTAGTCCTAACATCCTTAATCTAAAGATTGTTTCCTTCGGATACAGTTCTCTTGGTCAAGGCCTTAAAGCGAGTACTTTTTATGGAGAGATTCTTTTTGCTGACTTTATTGCTGTAATTGGGTTGGTTCTATTTGCTTTGCTTCTTGGCAACATGCAGGTTTGTGCAGTTACCTGTTTGGTCTTGTTTTATAGTTCTTGACTTTGGTTACCATCTAAAAAACCTTGATTATGTTCTTACTTCATATATGGGATGCGCAATATGTTTGTTTTCTATTTAATTATTTTTTTTCTTCCCAAAAGTAACATGTTAGTTATAAAAGATTTTAACGATTTTCGGTTTTTCATTTGGATAAGAGCTTTTGCTTTACTAGGTGGCTTATTCGTATAAGGGTTTTTGCTTTACTAGGTGGCTTATTCGTTCATAGTGAACATTAACTTCTTGCTTCTTTTTTTTTTTCTTTTTGCTAAGCTAACGACTAATAAGATTGGTTTCCGGCTGCCCTACCTATGTTGGCCCAGATGGAACAAACAATCTGATCAAGCAAACAAACACGAGATATTGGGGGGGCAACCCGCAACTCCTTTTATTATCAAACGAACTTACAAAGAAAAGAGACTTGATAAAAACAATAACCTAGACCCCTATTTATAGTTCTACTAAACTTCCTCTCTAAGACAATCAAACATTTCCTAAACCTATTTCCGTTCAATTAACTAAAATAAAACATAACAAAATAAACTCTTAACCTTACTAATAATTCAAGATTAACCTTTGGCCTGTGCCCCTAGGGCCAGCTGGCCTAAGTGTAGTTGAAGCCTACACAGCCCAACAATCTCACACTTGGACTCTTGGAGGCTTCGAACACTCTAAGGAGTCACATTTGATTTTCTCCCACCATCATTCAAGAACTTTTGGGAAATTGACTTTGACTTGCTAACTGGTCACCCTGAAGCTCGAACACGCTCTGATACCACTTGTCATGGTCTTTCCAGTGAGGCGTCCTTGGGGGCTCGAGGTCCTGCTTGTTTGCCCCTCTTATGATCATGTGCTATTGGTTTCGTCTTAACCTGGATTCATAAGTGGTAGCCAGAGGCGTATCGATTGGATCGAATACCCACAGTTGGAAAGATGAACAGGCAATGGGTGCGCCCTCAAGATACAGGCAACACCACTCGAGAGCTCGCTGGGCAATACTAGTTTGAATCTATGATACAGATACACCACATAAACTCAAAATAGTTTCCAAGATCACCTCCTAATTGCTGCCAACAAATAATATAGCAATGGAACAATTATCTAAACCAGAGAATCAAATTTTAGAAAATTTAAAACTGACTGTCTCATAACGAGTTGCAATACAAAGGGGAAAACAACACAATAACTACCCACACAGGCACATTTAGGGAATTGCAACAACTTTTTGAACTTGCTAAATAAATCATAATAAGTAAGAAATACAAGAAATGCATATATGTGATGTGGGTTGACAATTGTAACTGGAAGTTGGGCCTGCTCAAGTGTTGGGGTTATTTTGCACCAGGCTGGGAATCCAAAAAGCGCAAGCAATTCTGGGAATACACTGTTAATTAATTGCTAGAGTAACTCTCGTAATAGCCATGAACCCATGCGCTTAAGCACATCTTTAGAAGATATGGTCTTAGACATTTGCCCGTCCATTAATCTAGGTAACTAAGTACACAAGAAGATCTCTTGTCTTATACAAGACTATAAGACAACATGTTTATTACTGAAACAGGAAAACACCCTTTGAACCCACTGTAAACTTACCGTGAGTCCACCATAAACATGTTTATGGTAGCTATTACTAGTTTAGAGCCAGCATAAGGCCATTGTAAAACAGAAGAAAATCTAGATTTATATGTATAAGGTAGATTACTTTCTTGTTTTTCTATAGGAATCATTCTGTATCATTATCTTCTTTTTAAGTTATTATATCATGATCCGAGGTCTTTTTTGTTTAACTTTTAGTCTTTAACCATGTCAGATGTATAGACATACGATGACCTATAATCTAATAATCAAAATGCATTGCTAGAATATACTATTCTCATGAGCTAATATCTGTAGCTGAACACTTGGACTGTTTCTATTGCTACAGAAGTACCTGCAGTCTTACTCAAATCTGACTTCTAGAATGGAAGAGATGAAGGAAAAAAGGCGAGAAGCAGAGGATCTAATGTCACATATCTCCCTCCCTGAGTACTTGAGGCATCGAGTTAGGAGATACAATCAGTACAAATGGAAAATAACGCGCGGCGTTGAGTTAGATTCCTTTGTGAAAGACCTCCCCCGGGATTTAAGACTGGATATAAAGCGTCACCTATGTTTGCGTTCATTAAAGAGAGTGAGAGCCTTCTTATTCACACAACATTAGTGACTGATCAAATTCAAATGTATTAAAGTAGGATTCAACTTCTTACTGTAGGTACCAATGTTTGAAAATATGGATGAACGTTTATTGGATGCCATGTGTGACTGTCTAAAACCAGTTCTTTACACACAGAATAGCTACTTAGTGCGAGAGGGTGATCCAGTACATGAAATGCTGTTCATCACACGTGGCGAGGTGCAAAGCGCAACAACCGATGGTGGAAGGACTGGCTTCTTCAATGCTATTAACCTCAAGGCTGGTGACTTCTGTGGAGAAGAGCTTCTCACATGGGCTTTGGATCCTCATAGTAGTATTAGTAAACATCTTCCCAGCTCAACTCGAACAGTCCAAGCACTTGAAGATGTTCAAGCTTTTGTTCTAGTTGCTGATGAACTTTTGTTCATTGCATCCCAGTTTAGGCGTCTCCATAGCAGACATGTCCAACATACTTTTAGGTATTCACAAAATAAACGTTACCATTCTTGGTATTCTATATAACATGTTATATGTGTGTTCTTTTTTAGGTTCTACTCACAGCAGTGGAGGACATGGGCAGCCTGCTACATACAGTCTGCATGGCGGAGACACTGCAAAAGGAAGCAGGAAAAAATATTGGAGGAGAAAAGTTTGAGAATGCAGGATGCGTTGGTCACTGGTAGTGAAACCTCCAATCTCAGCCTTGGTGCTTCCATCTATGTGTCTAGATTTTCCTCAAATGCTTTACGTAACTTGAGGCGGAATCATATGTATAATGTACCAGTAGCAACACATCAGAAGTTGGAGCTCATGCTGTATAAGCCAGCTGAGCCTGATTTTGAAGATGATGAATAAATTCTTACCCTCAGGTAAGGCTATTCATTCGTGTAGCTTGTTTTCTTTTGAGTATGATGCCTAGATGCCCTCTAGAATGGTTAGATGTTAGCAATTTTTATTAGATTAATATCATATGGATAGCATTATGGCAAAAAACTACTAGTTTATCATCTAATTAGTACCAAAAGTTCTAATATAGTCAAGATTCAAATGCAATTCCAAACCTTAAATATCAAAATATATCAATATAATGCCTTTGACCTCTCCTAGATCTAAGTTTTAATAGCACTCCTTGTGTTTCTTTTGCTCGGCCTTTATCTTCTCATGTTCTTGGCATAGACGATGCCGAAGCGCTAGTTTGGAACTAGAGGCGCATTTATTGGCCTCGCCAGAAAAATGGGCCTAGGCGCAAGAAGTGAGGACTTTTAATAACTATGGAATTTGGTAGATATGTTCCCTCATATGTGTGTTAATTTTCCTTGCTATGGTTTTATGGGGGATATATGAAATTATCCCTGAAATGCTAGTTTGTTTGAAATAAGAAGACAAGAATGTTGATTTAAAACTTAACTACTTGTTTTGATTAATGGTTGTCTTATGCCTAGAACTATACCTGTAGATTTGGTATAAATCCCAAGCATGTTATAGCATGTCAAAAATTGTCTGCACCAGTTGGATTTTAATTTGCCTACACATTATAATTACTGTTTTCATTGTACATATCATAGTTGTCAATACCGGTGATAGCGGGTGCTGTAGCGCGCTACATAGCGATGCGGCTATAAGCCGCTATGTACTAAATATCGGTCATTTAGCGTGATTATAGCTGTATTTAGGGTTTTCTATTATTTTTATTTTATTTTTTAAAATAAAAACTTGTAGAAACCAATTTTTTAGGCTTGTTTAGCTACCAAACAGCTGCACCTTCCACAAGTTCCACCGTAAAAGCTTATTTTGTGAATATAAAAAGAAAAGTAAACTCACCATCTTCATGTGAATTACTGAGCTTTAGAAATCCATAGTCTTTAAATTCGTTTTAAAGGCTCATGCTGTATAAGCCAGCTGAGCCTTATTTTGTGAATTCAAAAGACCTAGTCTTTAAATTCGTTTTAGAAATCCATAGCGTTATTGAGATGTCCCTGTTATATTTATGCGTCTTTATGTGTATCAACGATGATTTACTGAGCTTTGTTGAAGTTTTTGAATTTGTTTTGGATTCTAATTTTGTCTACAAAACCACTTATAGAATACGAGGACTTTAGCTTAAAATTCTAATAATTTCCACCTTTTCTGTTCCAATAATTTGTTGGAAAAATATTTAAAATAGGTAAGTGGACTAAAAAAACTTCAAAAAGCGAGGAAGTGTACGTGTAATACATATCATTTTAGCAAGGGAGCCTTGTCTTCAAGCATGTAGACACCGTAGCCTCATGATGCTTAGTCTCCAATATAGCCTATGTGTAATACATAACATTAAGCTATGGTGTCAAATATGAAATTCAGAGTTAGTTATGCTAACTTGCTGTCTAGTGTTGCCTAGAAAGATTAGGGGTCTATTTGGTATTGGGTAACGGAATGGACGATGGAATGGAATGAACGAGGTAATAGAATGGACAAGGTAATGGAATGGAATGGAATGGATAATTACCATTCCATTGACATATTTGGTTACCATGTAAGAATGAAATTAATTATTAGTCTTTATTTTCTGATAAGTTAGAAAAAGTTGGAATAAAATAAAAATGGTAGTGAGTGGCGGTGGGATGGTGGTGGTGGGTGGCGGTGGCGATGGGCGACGAATAGTAATGGTGGTGGGTGGCGGTGGCGATGGGCGGGAGCCATGAGCGATTGTTGGTGGTGGCAGGTGGTGCTGATAATGGGTGGTGGTGGCGGTGGTAAGCGGTGGGTGACGGGCGGTGGTAAGCGGTGGGTGACGGGCGATGGTTGGTGGCGGCGGCGGTGGTGGTGAGCAGCACTGGTAGGTGGTGGGTGGTGGTGGTGGTGGTGGTGGTGGTGACGGGCGACGGAGGAGGGTGGTGGTGGTGGGTGGTGGCGGAGGCGGTGGTGGTGGGTGGTGAGAGGGCAATGGGTAATGATTGTGGGAGGGTGGTGGAGGTGACATAGTGTGAAAGTGGGATGAAATGAAAAAAAAACAAGGGGGGTGGATGGAATGAATTTGGGGTGATTTAGAGGAAATGAAATACACATGGTAATGAGTGATTCCATTCTATTGACCAACCAAACACATTTTTTTCATTCCATCATAATGGTTTATTCCATTCCGTCTCTCATTCATGCATACTAAACGCTACCTATGTGTTTTATTTCGGATGGGTGGTGGGTAATTTTAAAACTAGGTTTGGAAGTGTGTTTTGTAGATTTTTTTAGTTTCACTTGCCTATTTTAAAGATTTTCCCTAATAATCATTTAATTTGAATTGTATCAATAGCAAACAAAAAAAATTGTCCACATTTTCATTGAAATTAGAGTTTTTTAAGAATAATAATTTATTATATTTTAAAAAAAAAACACTATATTTTAAAAGAATTTGATAAAATAATTTATATAAGAATGCCCGAAAAAAATTAAACAAAGTGTGTATTTAGATATTAAAAAAATACATATACAAATTATTATGGAAAATCAATTAAAATTTTTAAATCAATTTTAGAAAATAATTAGGAGTGAATGGTAACTGAAATTTCAAAAGTAAAGTATACACACAAAGACACAAATACAAAACTCCCAATGAACACTTAATACATTCTATAATGAAAATTCACAAAATAAGTATTTATGAAAATAAATTTTTAGTTTTAGGTGTTATTTGTAAAGATTTTAGAAATAGGTTATAAAATAGTTGTGATGAGTAGTTTGTAGAACCAATTAAGACTTGCCGCGTGCCCTTACTAACCGTAACGAGCACGTTCACTAATCAATTACTCGTCATGACTAAATAAGTTTCATGCCTCGTAATCAACGTTCACGAGTAATTCATAAGTCCTTTAGTCGCGACGATTAGTTTACCCTTCCCTACACGAGTAGTTTATTAGTAGTTAACTCGTTGCCACTAGTTTAATCTTATGATATACTCGTCGCGACTAAAGGACTTATGAAACTTATTTAATCGTGACGAGTAAATGATTAGTGAACGTGCTCCTTACGGTTAGTTTAAGGACACGCACAAATCCAGACATACAAGAGAACCTAATAATTACTAGAAATCTATAATATATATATATATATATATATATATATATATATATATATATATATAAATAAAACCCCTAAAATCTTACGTGTCGCGATGTGGGCGCTCCCCCTTTTTATGGAAGCCACCAGATTACTTGAATTTTAAATGGAGACCTCTCATTGATTTAACCCAAATTCATGGGTATGGGTCTTACCAAAACCAGATAGCTCTTAAATGAGTTATAACATCTCATTGTATTAAAAATTAATCTAATCAAATATTTGGTATGAAAATCCTATAAAATAGGGATATACTAAAAATTATTATCTTATTTTATTTAAAAAAAGATATTATTTATAATTAAGAAACAATTTTATAATAAAGAAAATAAACGGGTATGGGTATCACCAAACCCAGATAGCTTTTAAACCGGATTATAATATATCATTTATTTGTGAAACCATTTTATCATCAAAGCTCAAGTATATTAATTATTAACTTTTTTACAATAAATAAAATTAAAATCCAAATATATATATATATATATATATATATATATATAAATATTAAAAACGAATAATGTAAAACAACCCCCGTAATACGGGGGATAAAATCTAGTATATATATAAACGAAACCTTGAAAAGCTTTCTGGTTGCTCCTTAAATTCTCTCAAGCCACCAGATTGTTTTATTTGTAAATGAAGGCTTCTCATGCATTTAACTCGAATTCATGGGCATGGGTCTCACCAAACTCAGATAGCTCTTAAACGGGTTGTAACATCTCATTCAATTAAAAATTAATATAACTAAATATTTGATATGAAAATCCTATAAAATAGAAATATATAAAAAATACTAATTACTTTAACTGATCAAATATGAAACTTCAAAAAATAACACTAACTCCTAAAATGAAGCGTTGAATATGATTGAAGCAATTATAGCTATAATTATAATCCTAAAATGAAGCGTTGAATAACACTAACTCCTAAAATGAAGCGTTGAATATGATTGAAGCAATTATAGCTATAATTATAATCCATATAAAAGTGTTTGCTAGCTGCGATGCTATCAAAATCTTTTAAATATATCTACACATATCATATATTATTATATGAAACAAATAGTAACTAAAACTGTTGATTTCTTCGGTGTTAGAAATATAACTAAAACTGTTGATTTGCTTCTGTGTTACAAATAGAAAACAAGGCATGTCAACTATCCATCTTAATCTTAATCTTACATATATATATAAACGAAACATTTAAAAGTTTTTTGATTGCTTCCTACAGTCTCTCAAGCCATCAGATTGTTTTATTTGTAAATGAAGGCTTCCCATGCATTTGACCTGAATTAACGGGTGTGGGTCTCACCAAACCCAGATAGCCCTTAAACGGGTTATATCTCATTAAATTAAAAATTAATCTTACCAAATATTTTATATGAAAATCCTATAAAATAAGGATATACTAAAAATTAATATCCGGTTTTTTATTTATAATTAAGAAACAATATTATAGTAAAAAAATAAGCGGGTCATGTATCACCAAATCCAGATAGCATTTAAACGGGTTATAACATATCATTTTTTTTGTGAAACCCTTTAATCATCAAAAACTAAGTATATTATTAACTTTCTTACAGTAAAGAAAATTAAAATCCAAAAAATAAATATTAAAAAACGAAAAATGTTAAACAACCCCCATAATACGGAGGATAAAACCTAATATATTAACATAGACTTGTTAGCAATTGAATTCTCGGATCGTCTTTTTATGTTTGAATTTAGATTGTGGTTTCATTGTTGATGTGTAGATACACACGAACATATAGTATATATATCTTGAAATTAAATCGAACAAAGTGATAATAATAACGATTTGTATATTGCATACAATCAAGTAGAATTTACTAAATGAAAATGAAAATAGGGATTTACATATGAATGAACAAGTCGCTATGAAACATTGCATCCAATGAAGGCACTGGTTTGGAGTAACTGTTAAACGCCGTTTCTTGCAATCATCATCCCTAATACCCTTTACAACATACATTAGTTTGGGCCTGTTAATGCTAAAGTCCTAAAGCCCAAATATAAATGATTATATAACTTTGTCTTATTTAAACATATATAATAAACAAACTAATGTGTCATCCTTTTAAATGGATTATAAGGAAGTATTCACCCCATTAATCCATTAAAAGGTTCTGAGCCAAATCTTTAATCAGCAACATGTTCTTTGTGCACGAGGAAGTAGTCTTCAAAGTTGTCCAAGTCTTCTAGTGCATCCGGTTTGAGTTTATTGTCTTCCTTTTAAATGGATTATAAGGTAAAGTTCACATCCTTAATCCATTAAAAGGTTGTGAGCCAAGTCTTCAATGATCAGTAGCATGTTCTTCTTCCATGAGGAAGTAGTCTTCAAAGTTGCAAAATCTTCCAAAGCATCCAATTTGACTTCATTGTCTTCAATGCTTTCTTCATTTTCTTTTTGTAACAAATCAGCAACCATCTGTTGCTTTCTCAGATGATCCACAATACATATCGATGAACTTCTTAAACATAATGAGCACCAACTGAATCACATAACCCAAAGCAAGCAAGCATCCAACGCCATTCAGAAAGCAACATAGAAACCTACAGAATACACACATTTGTGTTGTCATTCTGGTTTCTGGTTGTATTTCTTGTCTTAGTGGTCCGTACACTTGTAAAAAGATGGGTGAACAAATAATTTAGCCTTGTTGAACGTAAATTGATGTAGAAAGGGAGACCAAGTTCAATAAAATCACTGTAATACAAAAGACATACGTATGCACTCTGAATGGGTGTCATAACAAAGAAGTAAGGTAGATAAGACAAATTGGTCTTATTGGGAATGTAATTATGTAGGGATCTAATCTTATTTAGGCTGAGGGGTGTGGAGCGCGAGAGGGGGCGCGTGAGCCCATCCGCTCGCGCCCCGGGGCGCGAGCACCACACCACCGAGGCGCGAGAGGGGCGCGAGAGGGGCGCGAGCGCGGAAATCCAGGCAGGCGCAAGAGGGCTAGCGGGTGAAAATGGGCGTAAAGGGGTATTGGGAAGTGAAATAGAGCCGTTGGAGAAGTTTTTCCTATATTAATAATAAATTAATCATCTTTATTATCCAAATCAACAAACAAAGGCATAATATATAATAAAAGCGGGTCTCTGGAAATAAACTTCCGGCAAACCCAGTTGGCGAATTGGTAAAAGCAGAAGCCGAATAGGAGTGGGAGAAGCTCGGTGCGTTGGTTGAATAAAATTTCGAAGAAAACAGAGACCGCCCACATGATTAAAGTGGCCATGAAGAAGAAGAAAGCACCGGTGGCGTTCTTCTTCCGGTGATCGGTCGCCATGGCCTTCAAGATTTGGTGGTTGGGTTTTGTTGACTGTGTGATGGAAACGATGTGGGCTATCTTATACAGCAAGCTTTTTTTCTTTACCTTTTCTAATAATACGTTTTTTAATACATTTATAAAAAAATAAAAAAAAAATCCGCTGGAGCCCCTGCTCGCGCCCCTCCACACCAGGGCCAGGGGCTCCAACGGGGGCTCCAACACCCATCTTATCAAGTTTCTCTCTCTGCCACACGTCACAATATTATTGGCTGGAGCCCCCACTCGCGCCCCCTCTCGCGCCCCCCACACCCCTTAGCCTTAGTTGCCTTTGTTAGTTTATAACTTATGATTGCATGACCTCAAAAGTGTAAAAGGTTGCTAACTAAAAGAATAGATGCATAGCCTCAAATAGTCTCCTAAAGCAAGGTTTGTAGGCTTTGGGAAAATAGTAAAAAGTGCATGGCCTCAAATAGTCTTCTAAAGCAAGGTTTTCAAGCTTTGGGAAAACGGTAAAAAAGTTAGGGCCATATTATGTTAAATCTTTTTAAAACTCCATTTTAATGATATTATTCTAACATTGATAAATAGCATAAGTTATATACTACTAACAGAAAGCAAACAGTGGGACACTTTAACAAAATAATGTTAAATCTTAGGACACTTGGCAAAAGCCCATTAAAATCCAAATAAAGTAATTTTAGCAGGATGTTTAAAAAGGTATTTCCAACCTTCAAATACAACCAACACTAAAACAAAAAGGAAAAAGGGGGGGGGGGGGGGGGGGGGTAATTGTAAACATGAAGAATTAACAATTTGTTCTATTTTTTGTAGTTTTTATCATATCCATAACATATAAAAGAAAAGTAAATAGTTTTCAACACCAAGTTACCTTGTATGAATACAAATACAGTTTTTCAGGCAATAAGCAAGATTTAAAATTTACCAAATTAAACTGCAAATACCATTGTTGATAAACCAAATCAAACCGATTCGATATCAATGAATTAATAAAGGCACAATCTCAAATCATATGTTTCCATGTAACAATATTGTAAATCAATAGAAAATAAAACATTTTTCTCTTGAATCTGCTATGTTTTTGCAATTTTTAGTTGTATCCATAAACACATAAAAACAACCTCTATCAACTTCTAAGGTGACATAAATTCAGTCAATCGAATGATGAATATTAACTTCTAATCACCCCTTACAAAAAAAGCAACAAAATGAATGTGTTTTTCAAAGGTTATTAGCATCACGTTACACCCCAAGAAAAGAATTACAGTGTTTTATGCAAGAATGCAATTGTTAAAAGCGTTACTCGTGATATAAAACACAACAAATTATGAAATTTTACCATATATAAAACTGATTAAATCACGCCAAATAAATTAAGAGCACCGATCATGCTAAAATAGGTTAAACCAAATTTAGGCAAAATAATCAGATTTGGGAATAAAATATCCCATCCATAGACTAAATCAGTAAGAAGTAAAATTAAAATTGTAACAACTAAACAACATTTTGTAACCCTGAATATCAAAGAAAACAACGTTAGTAGATTTCAATTAAGAAATCTATGGAAGATAACTTAACAAGCAAAGAGTGAACATTCAAACAAAGAAGCCATAACCTAAAGAAGAACGTATACTTGCCGTTGAATATGGAGTTATTAACGGAGTCGCTGCGGCAATGAGAAACAATTATGAGAGTGGAGAAAAATCAAGATTATGTATATATAGAGGAGCGAACCACCTCTCTACTAAACCCTAAAGCCCATTGGGCTACATATTGGGCTATAATATAAACAAATAAATGATATTTAATCTAACACGAGAGATTAAAAATGAAAATGGGGATAATTAGGGAAAGGAATTGAAGTTTAACTTTGCGTAAATATGCTCGAAAGAAAACTCAAGAAGTAAACTTTTTACAAACTACAATTGCATTAAAAATCTAGTTATCTTGTATGAAAATAATTATGGTTTTTCAAGCAAGCATGCAACCGTTAAATGTTAACTCATGGTAGAGAACATAACGCCTATTGTTGGCGTATTTGGTTTAATTCTTGTCTCGGGATAATGAGGTGGGTTGGGTCGATCTCAAGTAATGGGGTGGTTCAAGTTGGGCTGGTTTCAAATTATGGAATTAGAACAATTAGTAATTAATTTAATTAGGGATAAACTAAATAATTTGTATTTAATTTATGATACCCAATTAAATTAGTAGATAAACATGTGGGTTTTATTTATTGTCTAAGAAGTGAAAGCTTGTAGGATTGTAGTTATACATTTCTTTCATGTGTCGGGACAACTTTTGTTTAAATTAACGTCACTATGGACGAATTGAATTTAAATAAATTAAACTCTGCAAATTATTCATAGCCCGGCATGTCCAAACCAAACCTAACAGTTTGGTTCGGTTCAGTTTAAAAGTTCACCGGTTTACAATAATCAAAACCATTACTGACGGTTAATTTAACCCAAAAACCATGAAACCCGGACTTGAACACCCCTACCTAAAATCTCAAGTATCATATACAAGGATGTCAAAATTTTGCATGGTTGGATTAACAGAATGTGTGTTTTATAATTCGTTGTATATTTGATTAGAGAGAAAAAGAGAGAGTGTAATACCATTATGATCAAGTGAAAGACTAGAACATCTATATCTATATCTATATATATAGCTAGGGTAAAGTTAAAATATAAAGGAGATAAAAATGAGAAGTGTGAGAAGGATTTGTGACCACAC